>NC_138149.1:20497400-20819900 GCF_964199315.1 Orbicella franksi | reverse complement strand
CTAGGGCCATCTAGCGGTTAAGGTGTTGAAAAAATCCCCTCAAGATTACAATAAATGTGAACCTGTGAAGAGACTGAAGAGCTTGAGCAACTGAGTCAATTTAGCATCGAGTCAATAACCACGTGCACTTTTCTGGCATCTGGTTTAATTAAATGCCCTCTGACAGTTTCACTATTAGGTAACTATTAACCAGACACAATCTATAGTTTGGTTTGAAAGGGGACACCACTTAGCGCTCGCCTGGTTGATTCTCTTTGGCCGCTAGTACGTTTATTTAGGTCGTGAGGATTTCCCAAATTCCCGACAGACAGGCGAAAAAAATCCCGCATCCTGTGCCTAAATTTTGACTAGACCCGCTTCCCGGGGAGCAGCCAAATCCCAGGTCCCGTCAAGATATTTATCGTTTTCCCGATTCCCGCACCGTGTTTTGGACAAATCCCGGATCCCGAGAATACCCTTCCAGACCCTCTGCAGATAAAAGAAAATCTAATGCATTTGCTGGGTTGACAAGATATACATGTCAATTCTCTATACCGTTCTTGAAACATTTTCTAAGTTTCTTTTTCAAGAGAATTTACTTTAAGAACAACTCGTCTTTTTTGAGATTATCAGGTCCTTTTTTTGACGATCCGCCGCCACTGTTTTCCTTTTGCTTTTTGGACTTACCGTACACAGTCAAACGTGCAATATTTGAACTGACGGATACAGGAGACACCTCAGCAACGCATGCGTAGTCTCCACTGTCTTGCACTGTTCCATTGATGATAGTTAAGGAGTTGGAAGACACGTTGGGCAAAGCCTAACAAACCATTTGAAAGTATTTTGTTTAATCAGTGTGGCTTTCTGCAAATGTTGTTTTTAATACGATCGCTTCATCACAAGAAAGATTGAAGTAATATATCAAACACGAAAGACCGTGTTTGACCACATTCCAAACACCGAGAAGAGAGTTGAAAATACGACACGCAGTGGAGTATTTTTTACGAGTATCGAGGTGTTCGGAAATGTGGTCAAACACTGTCTTGCGTGTTTTATATATCTTGTCAATCAAAACTAAACCTAAGTAGAAAACGGAGAAATAAATCTTAAAAATTTAAGCTAATTAAGATCAGATATCTAAACATCGTTATGGTTTCATTTTTAAAACTTGATAAATTATAAATGAGTTTGAGAATGTTATTTGGCAAATGACCTGCTTACAATCGCACTCATAGGGATGAGAAAATTAAAGATCCTGGCTAAATCATATAAGTAACTCTAGTGATCATCAGTGAACATATGCGAAGGGATTAGAAATCGTACATGGTAGGTTTTATTTGTTTCTTGTTTTCCAACAGATAGAGACTAACATGCATGCACATTTTGATATCAGAGGACCGTTTTATGAAGACCGCTCATAAAATTGTTAACTACTGGTAAGCCATCGTGCATGTAATGAATCTTTTAAGTCACCTTGTAGTCTTTTGACCAGCGGTATTTAGGTAAACTTTCCCCGACAGCCTCACATGACCACGTGACAGAATTACCAACCCTTGCGCGGAGATAAGCAGGCGACAGTTCCTGAATGAGAGTAGGACCCTTGTTGGAACACAAGAATGGACCCCCGGCAGAAGCTATAGTGGATGCGCAGAGTGAATAGTGAGAGCAGGTAACAATCTTTTTGTGGAGGTAACACAACTTTACATTTACTGAACTTATCAACGTATATGTGGGAAATTTAACCAAATTCGTGTCTTTTGTGTATATGCGATGTAAGACTATCACTCTTGTCTCATTTTGTCAGCTTTGTTACCGGTCTGTACGCACAAAACTAAAACGTCAAATGTTGAAATTCTTGTTTCTTTGGTTTTAAGGACAGTGCCACATTTTAGAAGTACAATGAAGTCTGATAAAACAACAAATATTCTGAAAATTGTCTTTGCTCTGATAAAGATATTGACCGTACTTTTTCAGGTGTATGACAATTCTCTAAAATATAGTGAATTCCGGCTTGTCACTGTCTTAAAAATGTGAGACATGTGAGAGAGAAATTACTTTTTAGTAACTGAAAGAATTTTTTGACTCTATTACAGCCTCCTAAACACCAATCTAAACACAAGGAGTTCCAGCTTGTAATACAACAGACTTACCATGTATGACAACTGAGAATGTGCTGTCCTCGAGGATTTCATAGGATGTATCCGAGCGCAAAACTACTGTGAGTGTATCCCATTTAAACAGTTGAACTACGGTCATTATGTTCAGCGTGTCAACACTTAAAGAAGAGACAGTCTGCCTTGAATACAAACCAGAACTGGACGACAGCCTCCCATTAAAAGCCACTAGCATTTCAAAGTCACTATCAAACCAAAAGAATTTTTAAAAGTTCATATATCGTTAAGAGCTGGTCCATAACCTGCAACTGGTTGTACGCAATGATTCGCAAAATTTCATTTGAACGTCCTTGTCATAGAAAAGTCTCTAATGACGTATCCAATGAGGGATCTCCCAAATTTGCTCCCTGTTCCCAACCTCGATCCCAAACTCTCTCTCCTTTGGCTCCCATGGGAAAGGAGAAAGAGCCTGGAAACGAGGTTGCCCTGTTCTGGCAGTATAATTATGCAACTGAAAAGGGTGTCAAAAGTTTTTTGACACTCACGACATTTGTCATAGATATCTTTTTCATCTAACAAGGGTTTTCAAACGTAGAACGTATTTTTCTGCCGTCTATCCTTGTTGCTTGATTAATATATGACTAGATGAAAATAAGCATAATGAAGCACTTACCATCCAATGATGTCTGTGCAATTTAGAATCCAATTCACAGTTACAATGTAAACACCTGTCCTGGAAACAACAAAGGCCCCATTTTTAGAAAATCCACTTATGGTCTGGAAATAACCAGGACGCCCGGTTATATTCCAGTTTGTAACTCGGAACCAATCGGAAAGTTGTCGGCCACCGACGGAAATGTTCGATGAGACACGAGCAAGAAATCCTTGAACAACAGTGGACGGTGAGACTGGGCTGAATAATAAATTAGACTTGCTTGATTGGCTTGAGACTGTCCAGCGGTCTTCATCATTTGAATACACGTGCACTGATACAAACGTTGCCTCCTCGAGTTCTAAAGACGCGGCGAGATTTAATGAGCAAATCTCCCACGCGACGCATGTTTTCTTAGCTACAACCGCTGTGTCATTTCCACTGTTAATTACAATGCCAATTTTTACTAATCCATTAGTTTCGAAGAGCTGGATGTTGGCAGTGACGAAATAAACGCCACGCTTTGGAACACCGAATCGATCTGTGGTCTGATGAATAGAGCCCACTTGAAACTGCCCGTTGAAGCCAGCGATTTTCCAACTGACGAGTTCTTTCCACCCGCTGGTAGTGAAAGTGATATCACTATATCGGTCCGCCATGTTTCCTTCTGTTTTACCGCTCTCAGACATAAAACGCATGCTGAAATAGCTGCCTTCAGTAATTTTGAGAGAAGACGAGTTATCTGATCTTAACATCACACTAACCATCATGCCTTGCAACAGTTTCATGCTGCCGGTGGCCACAATAACTGCTCTTGTGCCTCTCTTAACGAAAAGACTCGACTCCAGTCCATTATTAACAGACGTGTCCCCGTTAACGGAAATCTTTACATAAGCATTCGCAGAAGTTTGGATATTTTCAATCGCCACACTTGTTGAAGCTAAATAAATTCCTGATAAAGGAACAATGAAGTTACCCGCTAGTGAGCTGAAGCCGTGACCATCAATATGAAGGCCGCTACCTCCGGATGTCTCCCATGCAGTTATTTTCTCCCATCTTGAAGCTTGTCCATTTACTGGATGTAGAGCAGTTATTCGGGCATAAAATCCAGGTTCTTCGATTGGGTAAATAAGGCGTGAAACTGACCAGCCGCTGCCTTCCCACACAGTGAATGGGTTAGCACTGCCAGACCGCACAGCCACGTGGATCTTTCGATTCCTATGCAGGAAAAGAGCGCCAGTGAATAGCAAGGTGTATTTTCCACTTGCGTAAGGTTTTTGTTCAACGGCCGAGAACCCAGCGTCAAGGTCTTGAGTTCCCCCTCCATTGCTATCGGACACACGAACAGTCACGTCACAAGACTCTGGGGTGTTTGATACAATGACATTGGCTGATAAGAAATAAATTCCAGCATGATTTATTTTCAAGTCTCCACTAAGTGCATCGTAAGTAAAACTGCCATCGTTTTTAAGGAATAGTCCGTTAGTGAGATCAGACTGGGTTGCCCAGCCACCGATCTTGGACCAACTTCCCGAACCAAAGCTTTTTATTCTTGTATCACTTTTCCGGGACAAAAATCCCACATTCCCATACGGAATATCAGATGGACTCACTAAAAACATTGAAAAGCTACTGGTGCTGTCCACTTTCCAATCAAAATCCATATTTGCGCGAGCGCGTATCACAGTGTAGTCTCCACGCCTCAGCTGCACAATACCTGAAACTGAGACGCTCATGACGTCATTTCCGGTAGGTGAGTTAGTACCTTGAATGTAACGAGTATTTTGCAGACCATTAGTAAGAGATGCTTGACCGTTAACGCCAATGTACACTTCCAAAGAAGAACCCGAATTGTTTACATCGACATCCCGGGTGACAAGCATACACGAAGCAAAGTAGATACCACTGACCGGGGCAAGATAAATACCGCGGCCGCTATCAAGACCAGCCCCATTTTGAAAAGTAAATGTTTGTCTCTCTCCAGGCTTTTGCCACTCATCAATTTCAACCCAGTTGGTTGTTCTTATTGTTGTTTGGGTGCCTTTAACAACATGGAAGCTTGGCACTGCGAAAGATTTACCGATGAAAACGGTGGAAAATCCGCTCCTTTCCAAGACTTCCCAAGGGTCATTGCTTTCCGAGCGAACGTAGACCGATACTTCTTGACCCTGTGCAAGATTAAGTGAGCCTGCAATATTAAGGGTTGAGGTGGCCGGCGGGTATGTAAGAGTTGCATGTAAGCCGTTTTCTTCGTTAGCTTCTCCATCGATAGCGATTACCGCCGAAATTTGAGTACCATTAGTACGCATGATCAGATTTGTAGAAACAAAATAAACCCCAGGGGATGTGATGACAAAGCGGGAACTGCTTGAGTTAAAATTTGTCCCAAATGAGAAAGCACCCTCCTCAGTTTGTCTCCAGTTTCCAATCTCTTCCCATTTGCCGGCTGTAGTCCTATGGTAGCTGTCAAGATAACTATTTGCCGCTGGCCAGTAGTACCGTGTTTTCATAACAGACAGTCTGCTGTCTGGGTCAACAAACCATTTGTCAGGAAGACTTGAATGAACAAAAGCCGACACATGTTGCCCCTTGCTGAGCTCCAAGAGACCTGAGACTGACAAGGAAAAGTACCCGGTTTGTTCAGAATTGTAGCGTGTCGTGTACAGACCGGCGTTACCATTCAATTGTGAGGTGCCACTTGATTTGACTAACAAGTCAAAAGTTCCTCTACTACCTCGTACTCGCAGGGAAACCTAGAAAACAAACTTTGTTACCAAACTAGTCACAGTTGATTCTTTTTAATTTAGATTACCTTAATGAAATGCTTTTTAATCAGTCTTTTTAATCTAAATACTGCTTTTTCTATCTGAAGCAATCAATTAAAAAAAAAAAAAACGGTTTATTGCACATTACTAAAGACAATAAACCATATTCGCTGAAACAAACTGAGACTGGCTTTTCACTTCGCATTTCATTTCTTTTCATTAACTTTTTAAATTGTGTTGTAACTTTGGTTTAAGATTTAAACTAACATTTTGGACAAATCCAGAAACAAAATCTACTAATAAAGCTGTGGTTATTGAAGATCAGAAGAACAAACTCTCGACAGGAAATTAAATAACTTACAGATACATAGTATATCCCTCCCTGACTGCAGGTGAACCTTCCATTCTGAAACACTTCCGGGTTGTAGAACTGGACATGCGCAATAGAAGGTTTAGACCAGGTAGTTATTTCCATCCAACCAATACCTGGAATTTTATTGGTTGTTTCAATGACTGTAGACAAACCTTGAAGGGAGCTCTGATTAAAGGCATCGACGTAACTAGCAGAAAAACCGCTGTTTGAGTGTATTGTTAAGCTTGCATCCGAACCTGAAGAGTTGATTGTAAGTGCTACAGTGTCTCCTGCTTTGAAGTAGAATGATCCGTGGAGGTTCATAGTGAAAATACTGTCAGAGATAACTACGTTTTCATCGTAATACGGACCAAGACTTTCACCATTGACTGATAAATACAACTTATACAAACCAGGTCTGGCCTGTGCACGTATATTTGCAGCCACGAAATATATACCGTCGCAAATTGGGACAAACTCACCAATGGATGAGGAAAATCGCGCGAGGCTGACAAATAACCCGACAGAACCACTTGTCTCCCAATTACGAATGACATTAGAGGATGAAAAGGAATTGAAAGTTGCAGCACTATGTTTTATGGCGGAAAACGCTGGGAAAAATCCAACAGAGCCAGAATAACGCAGCGAGAACTGACTATCGTCTTCTATGACCCAATCTGTGTCCTTTTCCGAGTAGACATATACGGAGACATAATCACTTGATCTCAAGTCCATAAATCCGCTGACCACTAAACTGAAGTCGCCTGCCTGGCGGCCATGTTTGACTGCGGTCATTGCCTTGTTACTCTTGTCTATTTGTCCATTTATAATCAAAGCCGCTTGAAATGCTCCAGTATCTGCTTGAGCTAAATGTACGCTAAATGAAACAAAATAAATTCCAGATTTTGGAATGCTGAATTGTGAAGCTTTATTTGCCAGTGGTGCTCCGCACAGAAAACGACCTGTGACTGAAAGGTGTGTGTCTGTCCACCCAGTCACTTCTGACCACCCACTTGTTGATTGGGGCAGTCGTTCTCTCAGGTCCAGACTGAGACCAATCTCAGGAAACGCTGAAAAGGAAGTTGTTGTGATATAAATAAACCGATTGGACGAAATGTTGAAACCATACCTCACAGTATGGAAGATAAGTGTGAGCTTTTGCCTAAAGTTAAGTTTACATTTATTTTATTTGTACTAAACGAGGGGTCATATTGGAACAATATTGCTCCGATGTCTTGACAGTACAGGGGCTAATATTTAGTACAGTTTCGAGCAAGCTTGGTCAATGGGAGAATAACATCCCACAATCAGCTAGCTTGAAGGTCAGTTAAACTTCAAGCGCACAACTCTGATTGAGAGCCAGGTTGGCATTTACACTCAAGTTGCTTCTTTCCACGTTTTCAGAAGGAGAGACAAAAGAAAATTGGAAGACAAAGAAAAATGATATTTAGCGGGTAAGTTATTGCTTTTAAAAAAGTTATAAAACTTCAGGAAAACCTACAAGGGTGGTCTCACGGGACCATTCGGGACGGTATACCCAGTCTGTTGGTTAGCAAATTTGGACCGGCAATAAGGCAATCTCTAAACTTAGTTTGATGTCAAATAAATCCATTTTTTATCACTAAAATTCGAGTTCGACCGTAAAGAAGTCTGTTGTGCTTACATTTTTGACGTAGGCCAGGCTGCATGGCATGTCGGAAGATGTCGCCTATGCACGTAACACTGAAAGCGGGTGTAAATTGGCCTTGCTTTCATATTTCACAATGTTTTAGTAGACAATTTATGAATTTCCTGTGAAAAAGGAGGCAGAGTCCCCCTCCCTGCTGGGGCAGATCAAGTGTGCAAGATGCATGCAGCGGGGCTGCGAGGTCGTTGTTTGTGTTTTTTTTGTTTTTTTTTTTGAAGAAAATTCAAAATGGCGGACGAAGATTCACTCGACTGGCTCGAGTGTCTCAGGTGAAGAATTTTTACAAGATTAATATTAATATTGATGCGTAGTCTTTACTCATAAATTTTGGGTTTTAATTGAGGACAAAGTTATTTAGCGACGCTGGTTACGTCGCAAAATTGCACGAAACTGCTTAGGAATCTTACTTTTGTTGTACAATTTGCATATTTTTAGTGCATCAGACCAAATAAAGGAAGAGAGCAACAAAATTATTTTTTTGAGCAACTTGTGACTTTTTCTGAGCAACTGTTTGAGAATTTTCGGGCAAGTTTTTGGGAAACCTCTAGCAATTGCAACTTGTGGTAAGCTCTAGAACTTGATTTTAGTTCATATTGGCTCTCCCAACTAAATCAGTCGTGTAATAAGATGTCTTACTTACCTGTTAAAAGCTTTGCACGAATTTTTACGAATTAAATACTGAAAAAGTTTAATCAAAGTCTATTTACCCGGTATGAGGTGAGTTTTGTTCAAGAGGTGTACTCTCGCATAGTCATTTCTACACACAGGAGTTTTTATGCTTGCAGGATGACCATAAGACAATAAGTCTTGTCTTTACATTATGGCGTCGCTTGACGCGCTCTTTGCGGTTCAAAATGGCCGGCGAAACCAGAAAGTGGTTCCTGCTCAAGCTCTTTACGGATGAAATACTGAAGCTGATAGAAAAAAGCAAC
The DNA here is from genome assembly GCF_964199315.1 of Orbicella franksi. Taxonomy (NCBI): domain Eukaryota; kingdom Metazoa; phylum Cnidaria; class Anthozoa; order Scleractinia; family Merulinidae; genus Orbicella; species Orbicella franksi. The sequence continues at coordinate 20,811,419 of NC_138149.1, read as the reverse complement.
CAGATTAGGCCACAGAGATCCATGTGGAGGCAGTTCAACGGGAAAGGAAAAAATAAATTATGCCATCATAGAATCCATGAATCACAACCCGTTTCAAACGTTATAGCAAAAGAGTGAAGCTCAGGATAAGAATACTGAATAAAGGGATAATAACACAATTACTGAATTTGGATTTGAAATAATAACGAATTTATCAAGACCTGATAACCAAAATCTTGTATAGTTCTTAATGCAAGAATTTTATCAAACAGTTATCAAATGAGAAGCAACTATGGTTAGCAAAGTAACATATTAGCAAAGTAATCATTAATCAAAATAATCATGATATTCTGTGGCTTTAAAGTAATAAATGACAAGGTAAACAGAAAGCCCTCTTAATTAGAGTGATTGCAATGAAATCTTGAAATTTTGCTGATGCATGCTTTTGTCATAGCACAGGATAAGTTAATATAACGAAGAACAGAATTGCTTTAGAAACATTTGGAAGTACAACTGCATCAGCCTGGACTGTTTCCAAATTCTCGGTAATAGTAATTTGGGACTCAATTCAGCCAAAACCACGATCAGCGTAAAGATATAAATAATATTGATACGGTTTTCATTGTATCAGATATGATTTGCATTGTATCGGAAACCGTAAAAAGCAGCAGATCTCAGTATAAAGTTTTGAATCAGGAAATATTAACAAAACAATTCAAAATTGAACCCACCTGTTAAGTGTGAAAAGTTGCTCACCACAAAAACTAAATACGCGACAAAAATAGATTGCAAATAATTACGATCCATGGTCGTTTTTGTTTTTGTTACAACACCTTTGGTATTTCGCAAACATATTTTGAAGAACTTGAGGCTTTCCTCGATTCATGTTCGACTTCCACCATTATTATTGCAAAGTGTAGAAGGTTTGCTTCGAACGTGTTTTCCGATCTATACAGTGCAGTTGTTTAGCATAAAGATAAGCTGTATTTTATTCTTAAAACAAGACCACTTGCTGATAAGTCTTTAATTCTTATTCATCAAACGTCAAAAAATCTGTACAGGGAGTAGAAAACTCTCACTGAGTCTGAGCTAAGTTATGAAAAACACAAAATTTAACATATCAGCAAATAGTAAATTAACTTGAGGCACTTGATGCTGTTTCTTGGAACAAGAACTAAAAGAATCCAGAAAAAATCCAAAAACATGAAAACCTGAAGGTATAATTAAGTTAGAAGATATTTTTACCAATTTAGAAACAATAATGTTAAAATAAAGCTCCAATGTTATTTATTTCGCGGCATTTTACATATTTCAAGTCATTGACTCTGGACCCTGATAATGTGTTTGGAATCTATCCAATGAAAACACGAATATTGTTTCGTACTCAATAATGTTATACACACATTTTCAAAATTCGATCACAAAGCCAAAACAGTTGACGTTTTGTAAACAAAACTTATTTTCAGCCAATCCAAAACATTGTCTCGCACAAAAACGCCCAGTGTCCCGACGACAATTATTTTTGCCAACACTGAGTCACGCGGCTGTGTAATTGATTACAACATAACCATTTGTGTCCATTGGGTACATCCAATCCGTCTTTTAAAAAACCATTTTATCTTACTACATCTGTTCTTTTTCTCATGTATAACCCTGCAGTTTTGTACCGATCATCTGAAAATAATCTGTGTTGTTACGTTCCGGAGTTTGTTTTTCGTACGACAGGCGTCCTCGTTTTCCAATTTTCGTGAGATATCTTTTCCTGCTATGATTTACGGCTCTTTTGTTACATGTTAATTCTTTAACCTGCCTAAATGCCATCATTTACTCTATGAATTAGCAGTGCAATGGATGTCTTCTCAGTAAGAGATGATTCTTCCTGTTTTCAGAACGTACGCTACTGGTCAGGTTAGTTAATATCATCAAAGAAAATGAATAGAAAACCGGATGACATTGTATTTGAATCAAATCAAATAAATCAATCAATCGATTACCTTGACGTTTCGATCATAAACTAAATTAAAAATTAAAATGTTTAAGAATAACTTCTAACATGAGCAGAAGTTGCACCTGCCACCTAAAATTGGGTGTGGTATTGTTAATTCCTGAATCTCTGAAACAAACGTAAAAATACACTGGACAGCTTGGAGCAAAACTTATATAATTATGTGAAGAATTAGAAACATCAAAAATAGCACCAAGGACAAGAAATGAATATCGATTCATATTTATCAAAATGTCATGATAAATATATTTCGCAATAAAATAATCTTCCAAAAGAGAGAGACTGACAAGCCTTGAATTTTTCCTGTGCAAGTCTTTTAAGTATTTACGTCTTAGTTTTACTTATACGATCCAAGTACAGTGAACACACTTGCTGTACTTTCTCTCCGCTGGATTGTAAAGCATGAAAAAACAATCAAGCTTAGGTCGTACATTATAGTATCTATCACACCTTCGACAACAATCAATGGTGAGGACGAAACAGCTGGCTGACACTGGGAAAACGTCGTTTCTATATTTTACGTTGCTCTAAACTCAAGTCCTGACAATCACTATATTTCAGGCAGCTCTGTCACAATCTGACGACAAAGTAAATATGGCTTGATCCTCGAGTTGTGAGAAGATAAATTTCCCTTGACAAAAAGCAGTTAAAAAATATATTTACGGTCATGTTATTGAACGTACCTCGATAGTAATCTGCCAAAAGCGGTGATCCTGAAGTTTTGGTTAGAAACGTCAAGGCAATTCCAAAATAAACAAAAATCCTTGCGAAAGATGAGGGCATCTCTGTTACTCTAAAATAGAGCTAGCACTGTGCATGTCTAGATTTCTTCTTCTCAAGCCAACACGCTTGGTTAGAACAGGTCCTAACTGAGAGTCGTATTTTATTGTAGAACTCAAGATTGTTCGCTCACCATTTACTCCATGAACACTTTTTAATTATGTGTTCTCTTTGTGGTAGAGAGTTAATGAAACTTTAACCCATTCACAAAAAAACAAAAGTTTTACTTCTGCTACTGAAAAATTAATTTTATTCGAGTGCTTTTATAAAAGGATCGACTGTTTGACATCGCGAATGTCTAACTGTTGTTTAGATTATTAATTTAAGTTTGAGATAAAAGATATTGCATTCCTGGGGTAATTTGAATCGATGTACGTTGCGTTTATGTGAGGCACCCGAAGCGATTATACTTGATGCACGAAACTTTTCATGGATAAAGTAGCTGTATTGGTGACAAAAACATGCTAAGACGATACCACGCAACTCGATCTGTCTTCCACTTTCGCGCAGTATCCAAGTTTGGGAGAAAATACCTTTGATTGGACGAAATGGTTTTTTTTTTTTTTTTGCAGGGAATATTTTATTATTTCCCCTGGGAAATAATAAAATTTCAAATTCCCCACCCCTGGGATCAAGACGTAAGCAAATGCGCGGCTATTCCCCAAGGGGGTGGGAATTGACTGATGCATAAGGTTCGGTAGTGTTATCAAGGACTTTCATCACCGTAAAGCCGAATGGCAGTGCACAAACGGCTAGTCGGAAAATCGATAGGGTTGGAAAGAACTCATACTTAGAGTAACAAATGGAAAGAGCGTGTATTTTCCATGCAAACGTTGTGTGCCCACGAAAGTTAGTAATCTGCGATACATGAAACTGGAAACTTGAGTTAGGGCGCCAGCAGTAGTAACTCATTACGACTCCCTCTCGTATCACAAGTTTCTGATGCCAAGTGATTGTTGTCTGAGTTACCACTTTTTGAATTAACGCGTAATCTTTTTTACTCTCAGAGAGTTACAATGCCAGGCCCTGCAACAAAACATATCGTCATTCCTTGCGAAGCAATCTCCACGGACAAACATACATGTGCGTACACTCCCAACGTCACGTGTGTTAACCCCGGTGCACCCCACAATTGTAAGGTAGAAAGGCCCCGGATTAACGATTAACACCACCATCAAAATGCACTTCCAATTGTAGTCAAAGATACAAACAGTGACGATAAAATTGAATGACTTTACTATTTGGCTTGAAATTCATAAATACCTTCACTTGGTGACTCTAATAAATACAGTTAAATGAAAGGAATCCTGATCATCAAACAAACTGACGCCGTTGCGACATAACGATACCATGGCGAAGATACAAGTAACTGTTCGAAGATGATTTTAACTCCACACTGATATTTGTCGAGCGCAAATTATTAAGTTTATAACTGTCATTAAATAACATAAATACTAAATTCGCATGACATCACTTTCATGGATTGCGAACCACAGAAGTTCAGTCCTTGTTAAAACATTGTCATGCTACTTTACCAAAATATTGGTTTGTTTTCTTCATATCATGCTTGTTGATAATTCTTCTCTCGATCTGAAGTTGATAATCATTACATCTACTCCCCCCTTGGGTGAGTACCAGTGCTCTCTGGCTCCCTTGCGCCAGTACCAGGTCATTTGTTACCAGTGGCAGAAGCTTTTCGGACGATTTCGAGGCGCCTGCTGGAGACGGGATGGGAGACCCGCGCGGCGTCCCGTACGAAGCAGGAGACCATTTCCTTAATGATGGGCTCTGACTTCGACTTGAAGCGGGAGAACGATTTAAATTAGCCGCACGATTTGGTCGTGAAGTTCCAGCTGAAAGAGGATAAAATAAATTATATTTAAATTGACTCTCAGTTGAGTTAAGCTTGTTGTTATTATATCAAGAGTCTAGTCTCAGTTATCAGTTAAATTTTCAACCCATTCAAATCTCAACTATCAGATAAAAACGCAGCAGTTCTCAGTTAACGCTTAAAAAATGTTGGCCAATTCTTAGCTACAGTTAAGTCCCATCTAGACTCTCTATATTTGCTCCCCTGTCACACTCTGAACCAAGAAGTTAACAAAAGTGCCCACTCTGCGCTAATCATTCTTTTAAATGTCATAATACGAATAAAATTAAGCTGAAAGAACTCATAAAATGTTGAATACATTTAATACAGTTGAAGCCCGCTATTTAGAACTCTTAGGGGAAACAAAAATATAGTTTGAAATGGCGGCAGCTCGAAATAGACAATAGTAATTGAATGACGACCAAATCCAAGGGAAATGGCTTTGAGTTCAAAATAACGGGGAATTCGAAATTGCCGAGTTCAAATTAGCGAGGCTCAGCTGTACTTTATTCGTCACTGAACTAATGGTTAGTGCAGTAGTCTCCGGATCGAGCGAGCCAGATTCGGACCTTGGCCAGGGTAACAGTGTTGTGTTCTTGGGCAAGATACCTTACCCTCACAGCGCCTATAAATGGGCACTGGCAAATCATTGAGGCAACCTGACAAGACAGAATGCTGGGGTAATCCTGCGATAGACTCAGTAGCATCCCATCCAGAGGGGAGTAGCAATACTCCTAACCGCTTCATTCTACTGAAACTGCGGTTAAGCGTCATCCGTAGTCATGAGTCATCTCAGTGACTCCTCCAACTCATAACATTGGAATTGACTTTACCCTTTCGTTTTTATCCCGCACTGGACACTAGTTGTTGTTTTTATTCTGGAAGACTTTCAAGGAGCAATCTCAACATTTTGATTTAATTTTGTCACCCAGCAACACTTCTAGTCAGAGGAGTGCTCAGATCGTTTTGATTGATTTCACTTCAATTAATCTGTCAGCAGAAATTCGCAGTTCTTGTTGGTGTTATAAGTTACCATAAGAAAGCCATAATAGGTGGGAACTTGTCTTTAATCTAATTGTATATTGGGTTTAGCCGGTATTACAGCATTCAGTGAATGGAAAGTATAAATGTGATAGCTTGTGTGTGTTAAATAAGAGTGAGAGCCCCTCGTACTTCAAGTGACTTGATGTTTTGTGTTGGGCTTTTTGCTAATTCATTTTTCTAGATTCCTCTTCAGTGGCTTGTGTACGGCCACTTCAATGTACCTCATCCTGTGAGTCTTAACTGAAGTCATTTTACTACGATAACGATATTGTTCAGCCACAACATAATTTATTGTATTAAAACCGGCAAAAGATTTACACTTTATGCGGTGCAATGTATTTTATTTGACAGTACTATATGTTTGCAGTGACTGAATACGCTCGAGTCAAGTTTAGCTTCTCTGTCTTCTTAGTCTGTTGCAGGTCGATCAGCTCGGGTAAGAGAGACTGTTTGCTTCTTGTACTGTCTGTAGATTCTTCAGTCGAAGTACTGCTGTTACAGATCTTTGTAACTAAAACCAAAAAAGCATCATGATAAGGAAAGTGACCCACGAACAGTTTGGAAATGCTACGTACGAAACACTGTGTACTAAATCTCATCGAAGTTCTGAGAAAAATGAATAAAGATACCTAAAGCAACACTGGAAACGGGTTTACAGGTCTTCATGCAAAATCTGAGTTGACATAGCAGGGGTAACCCTCTAATACACAGCATTGCAGTCCATTGAATATGCCTTGGCCAAAGTGAAGCTTCTTACTTCTTGTTTTATCTTTCAGCGGCTCAAGCTGAGAACAGAGGATAATGCTTCATGGTTAGTCAGTAACGAAACAACCATGGAACAACATTGAAACCGCATTTTCGTCATAAGTATATATAAACCGTGGTTTAAACATGAACTGAAGGAAAAGGAGATAATTTCCTAAATCAGTACATAAACTCAATGACCACATCCTTCATTCCTCGAATTCATTTTCTGATAAGTCTGATAATGTACATAGGAAAAATTTTATCGACAATGTGAAATGGAATTATCTCTGCACTAAATTATGAAGCTCCTTGTAAGAAGCAGGTCAAAAAATAACAGAAGGCTTTGTCCCGCTTTGATAATATACTTTTTACTTTAGGAGACGGAGTTCTATCTTTTTCGAGAGGACTTTGTTAGTTAATTTTCCCTGACATGATATATCTCCATGTATCTCATGCAGGCAGAAGAATATCAATTTGGCACCAAGTCAGAAGCCTGTATGCTTATTTTTACCTATTTTAATGATACTAAAAATTACTGGATATGACCAGTATTGATAGGGAGGCGGGGGGGGGGGGAGGGATACGAACTGACCATGGTATAATAAACTGTCAGTACACTCAAATTCAAGTAGCTTCAAATGGGGCGTCCATCATTTTCATTGTTTGGAATGGCCGCTTTTTGAGGTCAAAGTCGGGTTTAAGGCATACAAGACGGCGAAAAAGTTTTTGTTTCTAGTTGAGTCAAAAAACAGTGGCGACGATCCACAGTAATTTTGTCAAATCAATTGGCAATATACCTATAAAGCTGCAAAAAGTTAGAACGAAGACGATTAAAAGCTAATACTTACTTCTATTCGCGGTTGTCCTGATGCCATCTCCATGTGTTCATACAGCAAGACATATCAGTATGGCAATCATCACAAAAGTTCCTCTGAAAACTGGCTTCATGGTAACTGCTTCCAATATAGTCTTCGGATAGTTTGACAAGTTCTTATGAACTTCGTCTGCTTGGTTTTGCCTTGGTGCCAACAATCCAAAAATGCACTGACCAGATGTTCGATGATATATATAATGTCATTTTAACACGGCTGTTGCGTACTTCCTGACTGAATTTGCCGGAAACGAAACAAAAAGCATTTCTCACAAGTCAAACAACCCACACATCCTGCGTTTAACAACGGGTTTCTGTTCCGTGAAGCGAAAAGAACATTCCACTACCCTCTAAAAACAAAGATGCTCAAGGCAGATTTGAAGGACCCCTTGAACAATTTACTGGAACCATATATACATTTGAGTGGAAAGTCAGAGTGGGAATAAAGCTTCCTTCACAAACACAATGTAAAGACAACGATCTGGCTAAAAATTCTCAAGGATCTTGTGACGCCAGTATCTTTAATCCCATAACTGAGACCCACAAGATAAAGCGTTCCACTTTATTCAACAGAAAACAATAGAACGTATGGATAAGGAAAATTATTAAAGACTGGATCATTGGATAATACAATTCGAGAGTTTTTGTTGGCTTAGCCATCGTGGGTTATGAGCCATTACTCAAATACAGCTAAATATGGCAAGCGTACGCGTGATTTTTTGGGTCGTTTTTATTTTTATTTTAGTTTAGTTTTCTATATTTTAGGACGTTTTTAATAAAACAATTATTCCACTCGCGCTTGTTGGATATGAGATGATAAAAGCCAACTCCGCACTACGAGCCTCGTTGGCTATCATCCATCTCATATCCAACGCGCGCTCGTGGAATAATTGTTAACTAGACAATTGAAGGTACATTAAGGATACGAGGAACTGTTTCAAAAATAGTTGTGGAATGAAACTAAAACGCGTTTTGTACAGACAACTGTTGCAAGAAAGCCAAGACACTTATAGCAAGCCCCAATATTCTTTTACATTCCTGCTGAGGTCAGTTCAGGAGACTCGTGTTTCAATCGTGTTTTATTTAGGACTACGCAAGGCAGCAAAATATCCGCGTGTATTATATCGAACCGTCGAATAGGGTGTGTTTATTTTGCCTTGCTTGCTATTAAGTCGTTGTTTTAACTTGAAGTAAAGGATCCCCAGCCACGTTCTTGTTATAAATGCAATTTATTACTACGATCTATTACGTTGTTTGGAGCGTTTTAGTTTTCGGCTGACAGCAATTGTGTGTGATCATCCTGCTCTATTGCTTTGGTGTGGTGGAGCTGGTAATAAATAACGCCAAAATTGCCCGTGTACAGCAGCCCTTGCTTCTTTGCTAAATGCAACAAATTGTTTAAAATTTGAAAAAGTTTTTGGTCAGTTTGCCTAGACCTTGAGGAGCCAAGATGGTCGATTTGTAAGTTTCGCTTTGTTTGGCTGGCTTTCAAATGAATTATGTCTAAAAACTTGCCGGATAAGTACACGTCCCCCATCAGGTTTAGCTCAATAAAAACCTCTCGTCGTTTAGGTGGAAAGTCATCAAAAAATAAATATAGCAAATGCCCCTGTAAGGATATAACAGTGAAAATCGCTTCCTATTGTTCTTAACCCGGAAGTTCCTAGAGGACCGAGCCACCGCAAATGTCCTCGAACCTGATGGTGTTTTGTCCACCGTGAAAAGTGTTAAGAACAATGTTGGCAATCTGCTATTATTGTGTTTATTCGATGTTTCCGATAAAAAAGCGCAAATTACTCCGTTGAAGCACTATCAGAAATGAACTCGACAATATTGTTATTGCATTTCGAGTTTCTTTGGAGTGGTGTGTTTTAACGCGACCGAGCCACGCTGGTTGGTTTTAGCTTATGTTAATACATGTTCCTAATATAATGTTCAGCGAGTTGTAAATGTGCAGCAAGTTTATTTTTAAAAAGACTTCATCTGGAACTGAAATGTTAAGTTGAATTTCTTAGACTTCAACTTGTTCAGTAAAATTTCGTCGGCCCTTGCAACGGTAGTACACCCACTAGAAATTGTTCCCTCTTTTTCCGACTAGTTGTCAAGCTGGCATGAAGTCACGGAGATAAATTATCCTGACTGTCATTTACTAACCACCCTCGATAACCAGTGCAATGAGACTGCTTATATGGCCCCAAAGAAAACAATCTATACATACAAAATTATGAAATCAGTGACATGCGCGCGGAGAAAGTCGTGCGAAATTACGAGTAGTCATGGTTTGCATCTGATTGGGAGAGGAGACAACATATTCGTCGTGATTCGATAGAATGTGCACGAGATCTTTTTTCAGCAAAATGCCAAGCTCGTCCATTTACTCAGGCGGTTAAACATATCCTTATTCACACATTCAATGCTTAACCACATATCCACCAAGCGTTCATTACCTACCTTCAACAGCTGGTCGTGCCACATATCCCGGCACCCACCCCGTGTCTGGAAAATACTCCCACTTGGAATTAACCGGCTGCCACATCTTCATCGAGCACAGCGGTGAGGGAACTGGAGACGACCTGACTTTATGTGAGCGCGCTGATCCTTTTGCCGTTTCCAAGCGCGCTATGTGTCGAACAACAACATTGTCAACAATCTCCTCTCTGTAAGTTCGCCAGTCGCTATGCTGGAGATATGTCTGGCATAAAATGGTATCCTCGGGATACGTAGCAGTCAATTGTTTGAGTTTATCAAGAGTTACAGTGTCCGAATATTTAAAGAAAACTTCCCGAGTTACTTTAATCACTTCACAGCCTCCACTGACTAAAGTGAAACGTCTTTCCCTGGGTTTGTTCTCTTTCTTGGACTGTCTTTTGATGCTTTTCACTTTGTTTAACTCTCCTTCATTTTGTTCGTTTGAAGAGCGAATGCTTTCGGCGAATGGTAAGCATTTATCTTCCTGCTCTAACAAAGACCAAGCACCCTGTGATATATTGAAACAAAAACTCGATTACGCCATGTTTACCGACTGTTTGCTAAATATGTAATTGTACGACATGGCTAGCTATGAGGAACAATAAAATGCCCTTATTTTATATAAAAAATAAAAAATAAAACTGATGCAACACTCGAACGAGAATGAGAGAGCCCGTAGGTCTTTGCCTTACTGTCCTTACAGTTCGGGATCACCTGACAGACATTTTCTTTAGTACATCGATCAGTTTCTCTTTCTCTTCCTCCTGACAACACATTTTAGGGAACAGCCCGGTTTAAATTTATGAAAGTTGATGCGGTTTACAGGAGAAATATCTAAAAAAGAAAGGAAATGTTTCTCCACCTGCAGAAGCACGTTTGCCGAAGGCGTGTCCGAGGTATCAGCTGAAATCACATGTTCGGATAATTCGTTCAACACGCAAAGGGCATACAAGCAATGTATTATACTTACAAAGCACTGGCCTGGTCTTAGCCGATCCACCATCATATAAACCCCAACACCAACTTTATCCTCTGTTCGCTTTCCATCAACCACTCCCTCGTCTTCGATGGTGCTATAAACAGGCGTGGGTTCGGAAAGCCTTTGCTGGGGTTCGACAGATCTTCGCTTGAGTTCGGAAGTTTGCAAGCACCCTTGACCTACTGCAGAATTCTGATTTTCCTCAACTCGGAAACTCACTCGTCCTTTCGGTGATTTCCCTGCCGTGTTTTCGGAGTGCAAGATCCCTTTCTTGGAAGCCTGATCCGCTGTTATCACTGCTGTGCGATCGACTCGGTATAAAATGGACGATTCAGACTTCGCCTTTCTGCGTGGCGTAGTTACTTTTTCTGAGCTCTCTACAGCAGATTCTTCTTCGGGACTCTCCAATCTCTGAGGGACTCCTCGTAACACGACTGAGCTCAAAGAAATGTCATCGATTGTAGGACTGTAAGTAAATGAAGACGCATCGTCGTGTATTTTCTCCATTCTGTATTTTAGGGCATGGTCGATGTATTCCTTGCAATTGCTAAGGTCCAACAGTCTCAATACGTCACATTGCCCCTTTGTCAAGAAAACAACACAAATTTATTCATTCAGTCTGTAAAAACGAGCGCTCTAAAAATGTTTGTGTAATTCTATAACATCAAGAAAGGAGCGCGAGAGAATTCACCCTTGAATATATAACGCAAAGTATGCCTCGTAGAAATTTCTAACAGAAATGGAAAACATTTCCTGTGGGTTTCTATCGAGTGCACCTCATGTCCATGTTGGTCTTTTTGTATCTCAACAAATCAAAATGCTCGATTTTTTTCTTTCTTTTTGGAAGATTTCTGATAGTCTGAACGGTAGCCATTGCATGGATTCGTGACTCGCTTCAGACCGCCTCTGCGCAGAAAGGGCACTAGGCAGTTTAGGAGACAGCATGACCGAGTGGTTTAGGGTGCTGGTCTCGTAATCGGGGCGGGAGGGAGGGGGACTCTAGCCCTCCTTCTTGATTTATTCTCGGTGGTTCCGGGTTCGACTCCTTGGTGACGTTTTACTGGTCTGCCAACTGGTCTGCCTCCTACCAGTTGGGATTTTGTGACTATGTTATCTTTGCTTGTAATATTTGATTCAGAATTCGTTGCCATTGGCCCTAAAAGCCCCTCTGTGGAGTGATTAATAAAGACATTTATTTACTTTAAATCATGTCCCATTGTCCGTGTGTTAGGGATAATTGCCCTCCACCTTAAGCAATGGCTAATCAGTAAATTTACCCTGTGTGGTACTAATCGAAACTCTTGCTTATGCAAACTTTCGAAATTGACCTTTTTACCTATACGGCGGCCATTTTAAATTCCATTGTTTCAAATAGCTATTATGGGATGCTCAGGACATAATTTGCCCCCTGACCATCCTATAAAAGCTATTTGAAACAATGGAATTTAAAATAGCTGACGTAGAGGTAAAACGGTCTATTCGCCTAAATTTTTCTGCATGGTGAGGTTAATACAAATGTTAAATACATTCAGTACTCCGCAATGTAAGTAAATAGCTGAAAATCTGCACGCGTCGTATACTTGCAAGAATCAACACTTTTCAATACTCCGTTTTGATTTCCAGTTCTCAGAATTCAACCACTCCTACACCTCAAGCGTCAGATGTCATCAAGCTAAATTTAGTGATTACTCGACCCTCATCGCAGTCCCAGGACTTTACCTTTGTAATAAATATTATCCAGTGCAGCTTGCAGGAGTCACGAACAATCACTTCATCACTGTTATAATCTTGAAGTCTGCTCTCTTCTGCAACCTGTTTTACAACATCTTCAGGCCACGTTCTAAACACGGGATGTTCTCTGCAGAAAATGACAACAAATTTATCAGAACTTGAGTGATAATTGAACTTGTAACCAGTGATAGCAGTGGAAACGCCCTGTAAACTTTTAAATCACCTTTAATTTGGTCTTCGCACTTGATTGTATGGGAGATGAAAAGGCTAATGACTTCTAACTTAGTTTCACAAGTTCATTCAATAACAGTCGGCTGAAATATTACTTTGAACAACCCTTATTTGAAAGAGTTAATTCTTGGTTATTTTTTGGAATGGCTTGCATCGAGACCCAGAGTACTGGCGAAATTTACGGGCACCCCAACACAAAATTCTGGAAAGAAAACTTCAATAGATCCCCTCTAGGAGAAGCAGTAACTATTCTCTAAGATACCGTCGTTTTCTCTTGATGAGCGATCGGACATAAAACAGCGTTTTATTCAACACAAAATAATTTTGACTGTTTTACGAGGTTTCTCTGTACATGTATTTCCCTAATTCAATATCCTGTCTCTTCTTACTTGAGATACTCCACCCTCCTTTGCATGTCCGCGTTAAAGCTCAAGTCAATCTTGGCAGAAAAGAAATCCTCTTTTTCCACTGACAGTAACTCGGTTCTCTCCAAACAAACCACGGTAGCGGCCCTCTTAAGCCCTCTAATAAAAGCCAGTTCCTGTTAAAAAAGGGTAAAAATAATAAATGGTCCTAAATGTTGTGATTCAGCGAAGAGTTAATTTTGTGAAGAATGTGATTACAGGGGGGGGGGGGGGTCTATACATTGTGCTCATATTAATTTGGTTTTAGGATTTACAGCCTGGCAGAAACGTTGTTTGGTTCAGGGACAAGGTACTATGTTCTCGCTCACGCAGTGTGGGAGTTAAAAAAATCGATCTGTTTCCTGTCCTTTATAAATCTCGTCAAGGCTCAAGACTTTTAATCGTATAAAAACTGTTATACCAGCATTACCTCCACATTACCTCAACCCAGCTTGCAATAATTGTTGTAACGAGGGGGTTTATGATTTCAAGCGAAATAGATTTTTCTAGGCAGAAAAAAGTTTAGCGAACAATGAAATTTTATATGTGTATGCTCAACTACACTTTACAGTACCTGTACCTGTACAGTAAAACGTCTCATTCATAAAGTCATCACAGGCACACCACACATAATGCATGCACGTACACAGTACATACCCCAAAGTGGTCCCCTCTCTTGAGTACAGCATTGTCTGTTGGTTTGGCAAATGCGCTGTGTTCATCATCATCTACTGTGACACACACTGAGCCGCTGAAAATGAAGTAGAAACGCTGGGCCACGTGACCTTTTCGTACTACCACTCGACGTCGACCAAAGCTGTTAAAAAAAAAAATGTGACACATTCATTTCACCTAAAAATCACATTTCGCGGAACAAAGGAACTTTTGTATAGCCAAGAATTCACGGGACAAGACATAAACATTTCCTTAGTATGGAAGTGATCGTTGCACTGAGTCAGTCACTAACAGAGCAGAGTGGAGCAAGTGAATCAAAGGATACATCGGACAAATTATGGAAAAAGAGAGAAACGCAGTGACGTCTAACAAACGCAAAGTTACAAAATAATTTACCACGTTGAGCTGCAATGGGGCAAGCTTAAGGAAATCGCCATAATAATAAATCTAGTTGCTTCCTGGTGGAATTCCTAATTTGATTTGTTCGCACCTTAACGGGATTCGAGATTTATCAGTAATAATCCAAAAGCAGATTGTATTTCTTCTTGTTGCTTAGCCCTCATGACCTACAGTATTTGCATACTGGACTGCTTACCAATCGTATTTGAGCGCCCCACATATCGCTTCCTGTATCTTGGAGCTGTATCTACGAAAACCTTTCAGTTGTTTCATCAGTTGCACGATAGAGTGGATTTCTTGCTTCGTCCTCTCCCCTGGTTCTTTGCAAGCAATTTCTTTGGCCCAGCTTGGCATTAAAAACTGAAAATAAGAGCAGAAATACATTTGCCTAACGATAAAACGAACACAAAACACCGAATACGTACGTTGTTCTCGTTTGCATGACGTTTTGTTTTGGCCCGTCATATGGCCCTCAGCATATAGCGAACCTGTCCCTTTTTGGTAATGGCTGGCTATTTCTTAACACTGCCTTATTAAGAGAGATCATTTTTAAAAAGGAAATTTCTTATCATATGCGGCCACGGCTATCAACTGAACACAAATCAATTTTACTAAAAAGAAAAAGTCACATCTGATGATGTTAATTGTTGGAATGACTCTAGCCTGCGTAGCAAGCGTTTCTGTGAGGTTCGGGAGCAAAGAATCGCCCCATTTTCTGCGCAAGCAAAACACCGAAAATCCCGTTCCTCGGTCTTTCTTTGCTTCCAAACCCACGGAAACGCTTGCTACGCAGGCTAGAATGACTCTTGTCACAAATTTGCTGCAAAGCATGTAGCGCTCGTAGGTTGTAATGTGGAAGAGAAAACGACATGTTAAAGTGGCTTTCAACCCTACTTTATCGCACCTCAAGAAAAGGAAAAAAGGAGTCCTAAGGGTAATTTCTCTTTTCGTCAGGGCATGCGCAAATCGTAGGATTGTGACCTGGGCGACTGTCAAGCTCTAGTCGTAACAATAGATCATCAAACGATTTTAGCTGACTTTATAGACCCTTTGCATAAATGTCGCCTACATTGAAATAACAGTACTTATACATCCTTAGCCTCACATTCATGTAAAGAAAATCCTTTGTCTTGAAACATGAGTACGAGACTAAGGATGTATAACCTATTGTCATTTAAATTCAGGCGCCATTTATGCAAAGGATCTATTAACCCGCAAAAACACAATTATTACAATAAAGTACGATTGAAACTGCTTACATAAAAATGGAAATTAGAATTACTACCTCCGAACAAGGAACTGACACTAAGTACATTATAATTTACCTCATGGTGGCATTTGTAATGTTCTGGATCAAACATTAAATTCTCCATAGCACCCTTGGCGGCAGCACTTTTTAAGCTGAGTGTAGCATCAGAAGTGACTTGCTCGTATTGACCTTTCTCCATTGCGTAATGCACGATGCTCCGAAACGCCGTGTTACACGTTAAGATCTAGAAGAGACGTCAGTCAGAGAAAGCATTCAACGTAAAAGGTTCATTTCTAGCACCAAAATAAAACTCGCAAAAGTACAGAATTGCTATTGGTAGGACGTGAAGATGGCGAACGGGAAATGGATTGCAAAGTGCAACCTAAAGCTCCTGTTTTCAGACCAGTTGGTGCTAGATTAATGTGAAACGGTTTGAATCTGAGAAAATTTTCCTTATCTGATTTTATCGCATAAAATCCCATAAAACATCATGCTTCGGTTTTATTTGTGAAATGTAATTATCGGCGAGGACAAAGATGGAGCTTTATTTGTTAAGTGATTACTTAATGAGGATTGAACCAAAGAAATTATTTTATGTAACAGGTAACGATGAGGTCGTAGTTGAATCGATAAACTTACCAGCCTTACAACACGCCTGAATCGATCCAGAGGCTGAAAAAATAAAATATAGTATTACCTGTGATATTAAAAGTCAAATCAGATGAAAAAGGCTTGCACATAAACCTACCACCTACTGCGCACCAGTATATTGAGTTTGGATGGTATTAGGTATGGGGCTCCGCTCGCGCGTCTTCCGCGCGCAGGCGCTCCGCTATTAAAATACTCCAAGTTCATCTGCTTTTAAGCAAATTAAATGCTGCATCTAAATTTTTTATCGCCAAGTATCACAGAAAATTAGCTGTCTGTTTCCGGACTAGCGTGAAGTTTTCTGAGATTCAGTTTAAAATTAAAAGACAAACCGGAGGCTACAAAGAAACAGGAACACAAAGTTTTGCTGGTGTGGAAATGAAAAGGGATTCAAAGATTGAAATATTTAGGGTACAACTGAAAAACAAAAAGAATTAACTAATATATATTTGTGTGTGTGTTATTGAACTAGCGTAAGGTCCGTATTGGAGAAATATTGGTCGAATTGTTTTTTGTTGTTGTTGTTTTTTTTTTTGCAGGTTTATCTGTTTGTGGTCCATCTTAGCGGTCCGTATTGGAAAATTCGGACCGCTAAGAGAACCAATCAGAATTTTCCTTTTTATCGCAGACCAGTTTAGCCATACAATAAAGGTTTGTAATCATTGGTTTACATTTGTGGTCATTGATGTCTTCGTTTATAGTAACGCTGAGGTAGTCGCTGAAGAAACCATTAGATTCTTCCGCGTATAAAACAGCAAGGTACATGATAACACTCTACAAACCTGCAGCTTCTCTTTGCTTTTCCTCCGAAGGTCTGCCTGTGAAACGAAATAGTTTATTGTTTACATTTTATATATATATTTTATTTGAACAATAGAACATAACTCGCATAGCTACCCATTGAAAAAATAACATGAACACAATTGAATTGATAAAGCTGAAAATACTACTTCGAGTATACCGGTAATTACATTTTCGGTGGCTTCTGTCCACCTTAAACAGGGCTACAATATAAAAAGGTTCGTTACTGCTACCGCTATAAAAACATTATTTAAATTACTAAGATGTAAAATGGCTCAAGCTCTTTGGAAAAAGAAACGTTTTCTACCTTTATCTATTTCAAGTCCGAGTACGGGAATTTTTCTGGTATTTGTTATAGCTTGACGGATCAGTGATAACCCGCGAAGAAAGCATTGGCATTAGTTGTCGGGTCAGAAAAAGACCTTTATGTAGTTGTTCCAAGCGCTGGGCCAGACGCTAGACGTAGCCTTGGGCAAAAAACAAATCCGATTACTTGTAATCGCGGCTTTGTTACAAGAAATGAAAGTACAGATCAAAACAAAGCGCCAATACAAACATCTTAATTCTCGAGGGTGTTGAAAGCTTTTGTATCAACATAATCGCGTGAATGTTATTCAAGGTTATTTTATTGACATTTTTATCATCGCAAAACTTGATATATTATTGGCTTTTTATGCCGTTGTTTATCAAGTAAGCGATAAATTTCTCTCATTTAAAGATTCCCTGCAGTGCAGCAGTCTGTGACTATAGTCTTGTTCGTTTTTTGCAGTCCAGTCCCTCATATATCAGACTGAAGAACCTGGCCGTCATTTGGTGAAGTCATTTGATTAAAGCAAGCAACCCTTTTCTCGTATTTCCTGATTGAATTGTTCGGAGATGTTGAAAGAAAGCCGTCATCAAAGTCTCTGAATCTAAACTTATGATTACTTACGACTGTCTTCACCTTCGTGGAAGCATGCATAGCACCCACATGAAAATTACTTCATGTGGAAAAAAGCCATCAATATAGAACAGTTATTTGAAGTATGTACAAATCGATCCTCTTTAATCCGAATCATGACCCGTTACATTCTTTCAAAGTCAGGAGCAATAATAATCCTCAGACAGAGCCGAACGTGACAAAATTCAAAACACTATTGATTTCGATGGATATTTACACTCACTAACTGCTTGCATGATATATTTTTCTCTCTTAAGTTAACAAAAAGATTGAACAGTGTTATAAATTGTTTAGATAACTGACAAACTTTTGTCACGCGATTTCGCAGAATTCACGCGAACAAATGAAGACTGAAACATGGTTGTTCGCGCTGAGTATATACATGCACATGAGTGAACTATTATAGCCAGTTTGGATTGTAAATCAAGAGTACAAGTTTTTTCTTCAGTAGTTGGATTGAAAACGTGCTAAAGAAAAAACACCGTTGACTAATTGCGCCGGTTCCCTTAGGGTTCGTGCACGCTTGTTGTTGTTAGATACCATAGATACAGCAAGGTTTAATCCTCTGAGCAATTTGCGCTCACAATTTTTCCAACAGGCTTACCTGCTTTTTCTCGTATTCTCTCAACCACTTTTTAGGTACATTCATCTTCATGTAATCGACAAATCGCCCTGTTTTGTGTCTTTCAAACTGATGCCCGTTATACCTGGTAGGGTGTGAAGACCTGCGGTCATCAAACGACGGCTTGGACGAGACAGATCTCTTTTTCTCGGTTTGCAAAGAGCTCCTTCTAGTCCCACCAATCACCCAGGACTTGTGCCGAAGTCTGTTTCTAATTTCTGCAAGATCATTGTTGGATTCACGGGGACTTGCTCTACTTTGCATCTCAGTACTTGAACACCGATTAAAAATAAATGCAACATCAAAACTTTTGCCTCGCTGCCTTCCGCGCTGCGCTTCGATGCTTTTCGGTTGCTCCATGTCAAATCAGCGTCTTTCTTCGCTAGTGAAGCATAACTTCTTACGTGCTCTACATAAGCCTATTAAAAAGGTTCTCCAAATGTCGTTTCATTGTCTTCTGATTTGAAACGCAGAAACTGAATTCGTCATTGTTCCTATTGTTTACGTAAGGTGATTTTAAAACTCGCGTGGTTTCTACGCGACGCACCGTTAAGGCCGCGCGCGCTTGACGTCAAACGTTTAAAATGTCTAAAATCTCTTCGCGCTGCCATTACTTCTTTTGTTTTTTTTGTGTTTTTGATATTTCATGAACGTTGTTAAAATTTGACTTTATTTTCATTGAAGGGTGATAAAAACTTTCTTCGTTTCTCGACTATTCCCAGGGTCCCTTTTAAGATTTCTCCTATTTAGTATAAAAATATATATATTTTGAAGTTGTTTTTTTACAAAAAGACTTCGAATTCGACAGGTAGTTTTGAAAAAAGTTGCGGTTCACTCATTAGGTTAGACCGCTTTTTTAAAAACTCGCCAAAGTCTCGTACCTTGTAGTTCTTATTATAACACCGTATGGTAAATAACCAAATTCGCTCAAATCTCGTTCTAACACCTCAGGATGAGAAGGAATAACGGCACTGAATGTTCAAGAGTGTCAGCCTATACGATTAATTACCCACACGTTGATCAGTTTCAATTTCATCTCCTTATCTCCATACAAACTCTAACGTTACGCGTGCGTAAACAGTGATACCAGGGCGGCAAAAGTACATATAAGCGCCCTGATGATACCACAGCAAAGGCAGCGTCCACACTTCACTAAAGAAATTTGAAAACGCAGCTTTATTTCTACGGTCAGGCCTACCGTCCACTCTAATCCGTCTTGAAAACGGAGCTTTTCGAAAACGCTTTTCAAACCGGAGGAATTTGAAAACGCCAGCTGCTCGTTTTCTTCTGGAAGGAAAACTTTTCGAAACGGAGCTTTTCGAAAATGATGACGTCACGATAATCATGTGATTTCTCTGACCGAATTTTCCTCAAACACAAATCCAAAATGACCGGCGATTGTTGCGGTGCAGTGTGGACGGAAAACATTGATGCGTTTTCAGAGTGAAACCTCCGTTTTCAAATTCCCCAGGCGTGGGGTGGACCGTGCCTAATTCTGCAATTTATTGACATCTGCTCTCCCACAATGCATTTTGCTACTAGATCTGCAGTCTACCAACATATCTGAAATATTATATCTGAAATATGCTACATATATTTAATATACTAAAAGGAGACATCAAAATAATGCAATACAAACATAAGGTAAGCCACTGTTATTTAAATTATTTTCTACGCATAGCATTTAGAGCAATCTTCGAAGCATTCTCGTACATTGATTGTCTTGTAAACGGCTAAAATCGTAACGCAATCGCCAGCAGCATAATGTCACGTTTCAATCGAGCTCAGCGTCTGGACCGCCTGTGTTTATGTTTGGTGGCAACCTACCTTAGTGCCGTCCCGACTGAAGAACTTTCAGCGGCCGGGCTAAGCATTAAAAGAGACGAGGAACCAGAACAAAAGTAATTTTTTCCAGGTGACTCAAACCGCAGCGCGGATGCACTGGGCATGACTTCCTTTTGTGGCGCGCGCCAGATCGAGGCGACAACTTTGGCGCGTTTTTCAGGCGATGTGATATTCCGCAGCGAGGTTCGTGTTGTTTCCTCGAATGTTTTGATCTTTTTTCACGATCTTCGCCTGGGAAATCTTACTTTAGGCGCCATTTTCATGTCCACATGGTGATCTGTTGATTGCAGACGAAATTATCGTGAAAAAACTGCAGGTAAGTCAGCTCGAATCCGGAGAATGGAGTACAACTTGGCTCGAAGAAATCTTGGGGAAAATAGGATGTCTTGTCGATCGTTTTTGTTGTCGTTAACTTTTATTTATGCTATTTATTCGCAATGTAATAGATTTGCGACCAAAATAGCATCGCGTTTTGTATTTAAATTTGATATGATCGTTGTGTCAATTGCAGTAGTTATATTATGGATCGGTGGAGTACATTTTGTTGTGTTCATTTCCCGGTACATTTACAATCTAGTTAACTTCACATTTTCACTTAAGCTTATGTGCGGTGATCTTAAGCAGTCTCCTTTGATTATTTTATGCCATAGAGTTATAGAGATGGAAAATCTTAACGACTTAGGGGAGTACCTTAACACGGAAATCGTTTGTACCCTGGCCGGTCTTGGTTACTCAGAGGGAAGCGATTACTACAAAAGTCCGGACTGTCTCGGTAGGTTGGATATGCTTAAAACCTTTGATAGTTAACAAATTGACATCAGTTTTTCATGCGTCTGTCCTGTTATTGATCATGAATTTCGTCATAACATTGTCAAAGTAGCTGTGGATCCACGAGGCGATAGCCTCGTGGATCTGTAGACTACTTTGACAATGTTATGACGAAATTCATTGTCAATAACAGGACAGACGCGTTAAAAACTGACGTCAATTTGTTTTTTTACGGTAACAAAGTGTCGAGTTGTCTGCTCTTGCTTGTTGATGCATGGTATAAATAAATTCATGTGTCTGTCTGCTTATTGACAATAAAAATTAGCCAATGAGCACGTGAGAATTTCTGCAGTTATTGTAAAAATAGAAATAGACTGTTGAGGGACTAGACTGGCATGGGGTTTGACATGGACTTATGTTGAATTGTGGGAAGTGCTGTGAAAACGGAAGTTCTGAATATTTTTTCAGACACTTGTCAGGAAGAATTCATCCATTTAATTCAGCTGAACATGTTTAAACAAACCGTCTGTGACAGTTGTGGTGTAGGTTTGATTTCGCCTATTCTAATTCCCTCATCAAATGTCACAAAAGATATATCTCCCAGCTACTATGTGCACTTTGATTGGTCAATTTAGTGGGAAGTATTCTGCGGTAAGGTTCGCCAAAATACAGTATTGGAACTGTTTTTATCTGCAAAATTATTAATCATTGTCTCTGCGTTACAACGCGCAAGCCATCATCTGTCACAGTTTTGGTCTTTTTCCAGAGAGCCTCAAGGATTTGGTAAGATTCTTACGCCGTGATGACACCACTTGTGAGATAAGACGTCAGCTTGGATATTCAGAAGTCTTACAAAATGTATGTAGTTTTTTGCTAAAAATATCATTACTTGTAATTATAATAATGGCATTGCAATGATCAAATTCATGAAATAAGTCAGATACAGTTGAATCCGACTGTTGGACTCCAAGAGGAAAGCAAACATCTGTTTGAAATAGCAAGGGTTCAAAACAACTGGGTCAACATTTAAATATAATTATTAACATGTGAGTGTTGTTACAAGGTTGTTGCATGCAAATGATGAAGAATATATGGGTCATGTGTACTAAAGGCATCCATAGTCGAGTGTCGATCGACACCCTTGATCGACATCTCAACTGATACTCGGTCAATACTTGATCATCATCTCAGTTGACAGTTGGTAGAGAGTCTACTTATTGTCACTGAGACGCCATCGAGTGTGGATTGATACATATCAGTCAGCCGGCATGTGGCCAACTATTGACCAACTGTCGATCGCGTGTAGATTCAGTGTTGATCTAGATGTTGATTGAATGTCGGTCTAGTGTCGACTGAGTATCAATTGAGATGTCAATCAAGGGTATCAATTGACACACGACTGCGGATGTCTTTAGTATGTACGATCCTAATATCTAACCAATAGATATTCGGATTCAAAGGCACAAAATGCAATTATTTCCATTGACATTGCTATGGCAATGGCACGTGCATTAGGTAAACTATGAAAACACCAAAGTCTGCGCCATTAACTTGCATCCAGCCATTTTAGGCAACCAAAGGATCTTGATCTTTAGCAAAAAATGTGAATGAAACACAGGTATCAAAACTGTGTTTGCCACCTTAGCAGGAATTGGGTGGAAATTCTTTTGTCTGGCTATTAGAAACTGTATGGATTGATCAGTCGGTGATAGTGAGGTTTACATGTATGGACTGAGTGAAGTGAGAACCAAAGATGTTTCCGTCTTGCATGAATATGTTTACCAACTCAGTCAACATGCTTATATTGTATTTTGCATGTTCCTGTTCTTTTACACAAAACTGTAAATAATGATTACTCTTTCAGGATCTTGTGGCAATTCTTAAAAGCTGTTCGTCTAAAGAGAGGGAAATATTTGACATGGTTATAAGGTATGTAATGCACTGCATGATGTTGTTAATCATACTATACTGATCATTATTCAGATACAGTTTCCATTACCCTTATTGTTTAGGTATCTTACATTTTACATGTTAAAGTACCTCAATACTCTGTATAGTGACACAAATTTCAGAAAAAAGTAAGCTGTTTAATTTTGCAAGAATGTGCTTTGAGCTGCGTGTACCTCATGGTTGTTTTTATTAGAAGAAAGCAGGTGTCAGTCAGTCACCTTTTTACACCTCAGTGTACTGACAACTGTCGTGAAAAAATTATCTTGATTTTGTAGCACATTAATTTGTTTTTTGTTTGTTTTTCTCAGGTTAATGGTCAATTTGACTCAGCCAGCAGTGCTTTGTTTTGGAAATAATATTCCAGATGACAAAACAGGCCAGCACTATTACTTGGACATTGTAACTCAACTGCAGTCATATAAAGAGGTACCTGTACATATTATTTTATATCAAAAGTCGCTTGACTGATCTGTGAAACCCTACCATTGTATTAGGTCCTGTGAGTCGCGTGTTTAAATTATCCAATACAGTAACCGTCAAATGCATAGTTGATGGTCTCATCTCAAAACTTGATCCTTGATGCTCCATCCTTGATGCTTTCAAGTTTCATGTTTGGAGACACTTGTTTTGAATAGTTTTTAAGGAAAAGATTTATTTTTATATTTTAGTTCTTTGTTTCTTTGTTTTCTTGACTCAATCTCAAGCAGCTTGATTTGAAACTTAAACAACTTGCCTTGAAGTTCGATACTTGAAGACTTAGAGTTTTGAGGATTTAGTTCAGTCATTCAAGTTTTGATTGACAGTGAACTTACATTTGACCGGTACTGTAGAAAGCTGGCTTTGTCTTTAAAGTTACACATTGTTCTTGTTATCTCTTGTAAATGCAGGCATTCACAGAAAAAGAAGTGATGTCAGTGATTGGGCGAGAGCTTGGAAGACTGCTTCAGATGGTGTGAACTCATACATGCTTGTTAATTAACTTTGCACTTGCCTTTTCTGAGCAGAACTGTTTTTTTTTTTTTAAAGGGGCAGAGGAAAATGTAACACTCTAGCTACTGTATCCCTCAATTCCTGGACACTACTGTTTCCACTGATAAAGTGATGATTGTTTTATGCATGTTTAATATTTGTCAGGAATGGGATGACCGCCTAGAAGATGACTCACTGTTGATTGAGAGAATTCTGTTGTTGATAAGAAACATTCTTCACGTACCAGCAAACAAGCAAGCAGAAAAGGTAAATTCTTGTAGAAACCGGAATAAGCTCTGGCAAGATAGGCTGCTGTTCTGAGGTAGACTACCTTTTTGTTTATTTGTTATCATTATTTAGTCCTTTGATCTTGACAACTTCCAAGACTTGTGTTGCTGCAGTGTTTTTTTATGCGACAGATATAATTGTTTATTTACTGAGCGTTCAGCAAAGGTAAATCTGCAGAGAAGAAAGCATGATCATGTTGATGTAAGAACATCTGTTTGTTGAAGGCAAGAGTTGTTTCTAAGCCTCCCCAGTGGGAGGGATCATCCCTTATGTCTTTTTCCCTATAATTTGTCAGTTGTTGTTGTTGTTGTTGTAAGATGGCCAAAGAGGTCGACATAGTTACGACAGACACGAGTGTATGATTTATGAGTTTATTGATAAAAATAGCAGAGACAATAACAACAGGAACAAAATAAACGGGAACGAGTAACACTGAAATACAATAAACAAACTAAAATAAGCCTAGTGCTAATAAAGAGTAAAACTAAACAAAATAAACTAATTTGGAAAAATAGAAAAATGATCTCTGGTTAAAAATTTGTTTAAAATGAGTTTTCGACTACCAGTCTGTAGTCTTTAACGAGTAATAGATAGAAAGCACGAACGTTAAAATATATACTAAGAAAAGTGTGAAAAAACAAAATTATAATAAAAACAATAAAAATGCTTGTGTGCGAGTAAAAATGCTAATGTGAAGTTCAAAATAAAATTGAATATTGTCTTGGTAATTGTTTCGCATTATTGTCAGCATGGTTTGTAATTGCTGTGTGCCAGGATTCCAAAGTTTTTCCAACACAGAAATTTCCCTTGTCAATCACGCATGCATTGTCAAAGTCGATGGAATGGTCGTTCAACCAGGCATGTGAAGCAATGTTGGAACCTTTTTTAAAGGTTTTTGTGTTTCTAATATGTTCTTTCTTCCTTGTTTGTAAACATCTACCAGTCTCGCCGATATAACTCCATGGACAATCGGCGCATGGGATCTTGTAAACGACATTTGTTTGTAGTTCCGCGGGTGGTCTTGATTTCGGAGAAACGAACTCTTGTTGTAATGTCTTAAGGGGTCTGCTTGTAGTTTGTATTCCATTGTTTCTTAGAAGTCTTGAGAGAGGTTCAGTAGGCCTTTGATGTAAGGTAAAACTGCGAAGCCAACGTGTAAGTCAGAAGGATCAGCCCATCCAAAGAACATTCCTACCGATTCTTCTGGAGATGGTGTGATTACTGGGGGTGGGCCATCGTCTCCTGTATTGGTTCCGCTCTCTATAACACATCCAAATTTCTCACCCACATCCTGGCACCTATCCAGAACTGTAACGGCTACTCTGTCTCCAACTCAAGTGAATTTGTTGACCAAGTTGCCAATCTAGAAATTTCTGATGACGAAGCCATGGCTTCTTTTGATGTCGTCTCGCTCTTTACTGCCATCCCAGTTAAGAAAGCTTGTGAATACATTAGAAGAAAACTCAATGAAGATACAACCTTACATCTAAGAAGCAGCCTCACTACAGATGATATTGTTTCTCTTCTGGACTTTACTCTCTCAAACAATTACTTCGTTTACAATGACTCCATCTACAAACAGATTCATAGTTGCGCAATGGGCAGCCCTGTTAGCCCTGTTGTTGCAAATCTCTGCATGGAGATAATCGAGAAAACAGCCATCACTGCCTCCTTGACACCTCCAAAAATCTGGAAGCGTTACGTCGACGATAGTTTTGTTATAATAAAGAAACATTCTGTCGCATCCTTTCATGACACTCTTAATTCAATTGACCCAAAGATAGCCTTTACCATTGAACATGAGAATAATGGACAGATACCCTTCTTAGACACCCTGGTATCCAGGAACAACAGTGTCATAACCATCGATGTTTACAGGAAGTCTACTCACACAGACCAATGTCTGGATTTTTATTCACACCACGAAATGAAACACAAGCTGAGTACTGCCACCACTCTCCTGAATCATGCTTCTAATCTCCCAAGTACCCCAGAGGGAAAGGCGAAAGAATTAATCCACGTCACTGCTGCTCTGAAATCGAATAGCTACCCACTATCGGTCATATCTAACATCCTGAAGAAGAAACCACCCCCGGTAATCACACCATCTTCAGAAGAATTGGTAGGAATGTTCTTTGGATGGGCTGATCCTTCTGACTTACACGTTGGCTTCGCAGTTTTACCTTACATCAAAAGCCTAACTGAACCTCTCTCAAGACTTCTAAGAAACAATGGAATACAAACTACAAGCAGACCCCTTAAGACATTACAACAAGAGTTTGTTTCTCCGATATCAAGACCACCTGCGGAACTACAAACAAATGTCGTTTACAAGATCCCATGCGCCAATTGTCCATGGAGTTATATCGGTGAGACTAGTAGATGTTTACAAACAAGGAAGAAAGAACATATTAGAAACACAAAAACCTTTAAAAAAGGTTCCAACATTGCTTCACATGCCTGGTTGAATGACCATTCCATCGACTTTGACAATGCACGCGTGATTGACAAGGGAAATTTCTGTGTTAGAAAAACTTTGGAATCCTGGCACACAGCAATTACAAACCATGCTGACAATAATGCGAAACAATTACCAAGACAATATTCAATTTTATTTTGAACTTCACATTAGCATTTTTACTCGCACACAAGCATTTTTATTGTTTTTATTATAAATTTTGTTTTTTCACACTTTTCTTAGTATATATTTTAATGTTTGCACTTTCTATCTATTACTTGTTAAAGACTACAGACTGGTAGTCGAAAACTCATTTTAAACAAATTTTTAACCAGAGATTATTTTTCTATTTTTCCAAATGTCTTATCCTGGTTACTCATCTATTTTTAAAATAAACTAACTTAGCTAAGAAATAACAAAGTAATTTGGTGCAAATAACAAGACAATTGCAATAGGAAGATTGCATGACAAAAATAAAGAAACAGGAAATTGTGTGACAAAAACTGTCAACATTTGTAGAGTATTACATGAAATAAAAGAAACGAACTAAACCCAAAGCCTTAAAGAAAAGTACAAATAAAAAAAAAAATAATGTATTACATACCAAGGGTTATTGAGAATATAGCATTCAAACTAAACCAGTGCTTGACTTGAGAACTTGAGTATATATCAGTATAAACCAACTGAATCAACTGAATTTGCTGAACAAATGGTTGCCAATTTATAACAGATTTGAGGAAACTGTAGGAATAACTCTAAACCAAATAAGGGTAGGGAGTGTATTTGTTGCCCACGAATACAGGATTTACCTAAGGGAACTAGGAGGTAACTTCTCCTATACAACAGGATTTAGCTAAGAGACGTGTGTGGGAATGAATCACCAACACATACCAAAATGAGGTGTGTAAGGAAACAAACTAATGTAGGAAAATAACCCAAATAGTAAGAAGAAGAATACCACAATGCTAATAAAAAATAATTTGAAAATTAGATCTGAAAATGAACTAAGTGAGTTTGTCACATTGTTTTTTTTTTTCTTTCACATTTTTATTTCCATTCAGGCTTACATCACTTTGTGGGGAAAAAAAAACAAAGGCTAAAAATTAATAAATGGCTATTAAGTTTACATTAGTAGCTTACGTTATACTACAAGTGACAAAAAAGAAAACTACACGAGAAAAAAAACAACAAGAACAAAGGACACAAAAAAAATGAAAGAATGAATAACTTCGTAATTACAGAGAGCGCACAATCTAAATTATTTCTTTGGTTACTATATTAATTATTTAATCTATCAACATATTGATTTGATTTCTGGCCAGGGCTAAATATCCATTTTTTTTTTTTTTTTCAAAATAATCCTTATTTATTTTACGTTCAGTTTCGTATTTTGTTCTATTTTGTTTTGATAACCTTAGGATGTATTTGGTTTCTTCTGCAGTCCCACAAAAACAGCTATTCAACAATAATAAAGTAATTTTGTAATTTTGTTGAAGGGCATTGCTTAGACATTATACCAAATATAACATTCTGCAATGAAAGACAAACCTGTTGATTTGATAAAAGGCACCAATAAGATTCAAAATCGTTCCAAAATTGCCTTGAGTAAGGGCATTGGTAAAGGATATGGTACAAAGTTTCTGGTGTGGCCTCACAAAAAGTACGAACATTGTCTGTTCTGTAACCAATTTTGAATAATTTTTTATTTGTGTAGAGTATGTTGTTAAGCACTTTATACTGGAAAGCCTTAACATAAGATTCAAGTGCAACAGAATGAGGTAACAGAAAAAATTCTCTCAAATGGTCATCCGAAAGGTTAAAATCGCTTTTCCGTTTACGGATAATGTTCAGAGGCTGTGCCATTTCCACAACAAGTAGCGAATAATAATCTTTTGATTTCTTTTTGATCACATCAAAGATGTTGTTATGAACTGGAAATGAAGGACAGGTTAATGGCGGGGGTGTGTAACCGCCTTTTAAAAAATCAGGTATAGAGTGTCGAAGGCCTGCCCATTGAAGAATGTTGATTTTACTATTTTTTTTTGCAAAATAGCCGAAAGAGTCATTACTGCTTAGATTAAATAAGAGATTATTTACATAGACAATTCCAGATTCATAATAATTTTTAAAATATACCGGTTTTTTATCTATTATTTTATTTTAATTTGTCAGTTGTGCAATCTTTTGGAAGCCAGCTCAATGTAGTTCTCTGTCAGCAACAAGATTTCTTGGCTAAAACCCTGTGTTGTTGTTGTTTTTTTTTATTCTAGAGAACAGATGATGATGCTAGTATTCACGACCAGGTTATATGGTTAGTTGAAATGTTTCACACATGCTGTACTCTGGAGTGTTCTTGATCTTCAAGGATAGACCATCTTCACAATCAGCTGCTATCCAGATTATGTCTGGCAAGACCTTCAAATAAATTTTATCCTTATATACTGCATTATATACTGCTGATATATCATATATCATTATTGTCTTGTGATGATTGAGTGATTTTGGAGTACTGGCCCCACAGTTATAATCATGTGCCTGTTCGAAATTGTGAGTGCCAACAGGCAATTATTGTCCTTTTCCCCACAGGGGGAAAAGAAGTCCATTCCAAACCCACTATTTCAACATCTGAATGGCAGGGCAGTAGAAAATAGTTTGGAATAGCAATGTGTCAGTGATAAATATGAAATAAATAATTGACATGCACCTGACATAAATTATCGAATGTAATGGTTTATGAAACAAGAGCCAGAACACATAGTACAAGCTTAAAGTGCAATAAAAAGGTTCAATTACAGTATTCCAGCCTCATTGTGGGATTTTTTTAAACCCAACCTGAAGAGCTCAAAATAAACAGGATTTTGTTTAAGCCAATATTACACACTCCAAAAGTGCATCGGGAATACCACATCTAATCAGTTTAACTTGAGAATTTGAGTTCGAGACTCGCACTGAAATTACATCTTTTTTGCCCTCATGGTCTTGTCCATTGCTTTCCTAGGGTCTTATTAATAACAAGGTAGTCACAATAGTAAGGCTGTTATGATGGTACCTGCGATACATACACAAGGGAAACTAACATAAGTTCCAAATAGCAGTGAATTGAGAATAATGAAGCTTGAAAGAGCTGATCGTAAATGACTGAAAAAACAAGGGAAAAGCCAGGGTAATTGGATTTCAATTGAAATATTGATTTTCCTTCATCATCATTATCATCATCATCGTCATCATCATCATCATGGGGCAGATCTAGGGGGGTTCGGGGTTTGGTTTAACCCCCTAAATTAAAAGAGATGTAGGAAATCTCTTTCCCAGAACCTCAATTTTCCCAGGGAGGATTACCCCACACCCCCTTGCAGGGAACTGCCTTCCACAGTTCATATCTTCAACCCCCTCAGCAGGTCTTTTTTGCAGGGTGCAGGGTGCAGGTTGCAGGTTGAAATTTAATTATAACTGGAAAACCGCTGGCACTTAAAACAAACGTACAGGTGGTAGACTTACCATGATTGATGCTGTTTACAATCATTCAGAAGGTGGCTTCCACCTAAGTGCCAAACCTGCCGAAGCGATGGGAGGAGAGTATATTACTATGATTTTAAGCCTGCAATGAATTATTGTTTTTGAAGAAACATCTGAAATATCATCTGAAATATCTGCTGAATTTGGTTTCTTCCCTGTGAGTACCAAAATGAAAGCACACTGAGCTTGTGCTAGTATATTCCGATGGTTAAAACCTTATATTATTTCATTTCTTTATTTATTTGCTTCATTTGTGATGGCAATCTTTTGTTGTTAAGGGAAGTGTAGCTTACAGTTCTTGTTGACGCTACGCCTAGAGATTTTGAATTCACGCTCTGTTGAAGAGACTCAAGGAGCCTGTTGAGTATTGAAAGATCAAGCAAGGTTCGACTAGAAAAATAAATAAAAATACATGTGAAGAAGAACCAAGCGATAAGAAAAATACAGGACAGAATATAAAGACTTACAAATGTTTCCTGACTGTAGTGATGATGGTGAAGCCAGGTAGAGTATAGATTCCGCAACAGTATTAACTTGAAGCTATAGAAAACATTGAAAAGGTTGGTGCGCTAGGAAACCGTAGCATTTAAATAGTCCTAATTTGCATACATAAATGGCAAGCTAAAATAAAAATTCGCTTGTGGAGTCCTATAGGAAGACCCAAGCCAATTCTGGAATCGATGGAAACATCTGTGGAGCGGCCATTCAGATGGCTTTGAAGAGATTTCACTGGTTTCAGCATGTCAATCGATAACTACTTATAGCGGATCAATCGTGTTTTCACTATGTGAAAGATGCGAGCTACTTTAGGTAAGAACCCCTGACAAGTATATAGGTTATTAATTATTTTTATTGCCAGTGGTTTTCCAGTTATAATTAAATTTCAACCTGCAACCTGCACCCTGCAAAAAAGACCTGCTGCAACCCCCTTATCGAAAATCCTGTATCCGTTCCAGTCATCGACTTCATCATTATCAGCCTAATCATTGTCACCCTCATCAACAGCATCCTCCTGTTGGCATGACCATTGCTGTAGGCTTCCAGATCTTGTTTAATTTCAGCTAAAATCTCACTCCCTGGTGTTTTTCCACTAGGTGTGGTGTGATACCTTCTTCTTCACCACAACTTCTCCAATAGTATTTTTATCTTGCTTCTTATTTCGCTTGCACAGGAATCTCCACAGCAATGGAATAGATGATCTTCTGCTCTTCATAGCAAGTTCTCCAGATGAGGTGGGTTATAAATTATTTAGTATACTGTATTTCCTTAATGAAGAACCCTTGGTGTTTATGTCAGTGTTCATGTTTTTCCTTGTCAGTTCCCATAATTTAAATTAATGTTTCCTATTCTTTGTTATTTAAATTACACCTTACCTGACGTGAATTCAATATTGAGACAAATATTGGCTACAATAGCCATCTTCATGTAGGGCACTCAGGCACTGTCAAATGATTGCAATCATTAATTACAGTGTTGATGTTTTTTTTACTGTTAAAGTACTTGGGATTGAGGATCATTATGTTGACGTCCATTCCTTAGTCTTGATATTGTTAGAATACCTATAATTAGTGTATTTCATGACTGTATTTGTTATAACTTGACCTTTTCAGAATTCCTATTTTCAGAAGTCCTAATATTACTAGTGCACTTATCACTACTTATCACTCATCACATGTGTTTGTTAATATAATTTTTTTCTTTCTTTATTTTGAGACTTAAAGTATTATTTATTTATTTATTTATTTATTTATTAATTAATTACCATTTCTGCCTCAATTATTGTAATCTAGATGCAGGTACAGTGTAAATTATATTATTTTGCAATTTGTAATGGAAATCAATAATAATAAACTGTAAACTGTTTACAGAGACGATGGAGTATGCACATTTTGGAAATTGTTTCATTGATGTTGAGAGAGCAGGTTGGTTTTAATCTATGGTAGTAAATGCAGACTTGTTTGAGATCCTCCAGAGACTTGAGTTTCATTAAGGGCTGGGTACCAGGAAAATTGACAAGCTGTAAGGACGATTTGACCACCTAGAGGAAAGTTTTTGTTTCAAAGAAGTTCCCTTCAAAAACTTTTTGCCTGCCTGTAAAAAACAAATTGCCCTCCCGCTGAAAACATTAATGAAACCCTGCAGACTA
This sequence comes from Orbicella franksi, assembly GCF_964199315.1. Classification (NCBI taxonomy): domain Eukaryota; kingdom Metazoa; phylum Cnidaria; class Anthozoa; order Scleractinia; family Merulinidae; genus Orbicella; species Orbicella franksi. Next base: position 20,779,035 of record NC_138149.1, on the reverse strand, counting down.
CAGAGGTCTAAAGAAGAAACAAATAATCTATACTTTGTAAAAGGTCTTTAACTATAAGGCCTTGTAATATTATAGTAGAAGTTTTCCCTGAAATCTGTGCAAAGTATTTTCCAATGATTTACAATGTCAGAAATTGTGAAATTGCCCAGGAAAAAACACATCTCAAAGTGCACAAATTGCATGTCCAGTGGCAAGCAAATTAACTATGACAGTAGAATATCTCTTATTGTATAGTCAAGAATAGCGGATTACCTTACCAATAAGTGGTCACAGTTTGTCATATTTATGACCAGATAACTGTATTGTAGAATCCAGAGAGTTTGGCAAAAGCTGGTGAAGGAAGATCAAGAACTGAAAAGAAAGATGATGAAAGGTAGTGAAATTATTAAATGACTGACAGTTACAATGTGTTCTAATTATTGTACAAACAAAATATTTTCAATGACACCCTTAACCATCACACTGAAGGGAAGTCCAATAAGCTGGTGTGCATGCAGACTGTTCTGAACTTGACATTGTCTTGAGCACTGCAGGTTTAAACAAAAGTAACAGTTCAGCCTGGTAAGGAACCTAAGTTTGAAAACCGACTTCAACCATCTTTTCGGGATGAGGAAAGAACCAGGCTATAGCTAAGTTAGCCAGAATGAAATTCACTGTTTTCGTTCAAACAACACAGCATCAACTCATTATTATAATTATAATATTTTATATTTAACTTTGCTGTTTTCTTAAATTCTTATGACAGACAACTTGAAATCATTCGCCAGCAAGAGCTTGCAGAGAAACTTAATAATGCAAGAAAGTTTTCTGGCAGGTAGGCCATTTTTATTTAAAAATTATCAAGTAAACTTTTTTGGATTATAGAGTGCATCAAGGGCTACAAACAAATTCCTAGAAACATTACATTGGAAAAGATCTGCTGAGCCTCCTGTAGAAGTCAAAGGCTATTTAAAGCTAAAAAAAAAAGGAAATTTTGAGTAGAACTGAAGTAGTGAACATGAATAGCCAAGTAATCTCTTGGTTGGTACAAAACCTTGGGAGCATTGTTATGTTACTTACTAGATATGGATATGGTAGTATATTTCTAAAGTTGCTAACCCAGTCAAAGTAGCCAGTAATACAAGCAAGAAAGGCTGACCCCCTGCAGTAGATATTCATTTATTGGAAGGGCTACCAAATTTGAGACTCCAGTCACCTTTATCCTTCAGCTATGTTAAAGTAACAATGAACTTATTTTTTTAAAACATGATTTAGTTCACTATTAAAATCATGGTTAGTTGTCAGCCAATGATTAGGTTTCAAATGTTACTGACAAAATTTACCACCCAACACAGGCATTCCAGATTTGGAGGAACATTCTATGTCCAGAACATGAAATCCATAAATGACCAGAATCAGCTAATATATCACAGACCTCTTGCTGGTGAGTAGTGGTACCTTGTACTCAGTTGAATTTGCCAGGATGAACTGACGTATGATAGCAAATCCATAATAAACATTGTCATGTTTTTTTTGTTTTTATTTTAAGTACTCTAGTTTTGATCATGTATTGTAAGGGATTGAACCTCCTATTTGAGGCATTAAAATAAACTAATTCATGGAATTGCTGGTTGTTCAACTCACCACGCTTATAGAATTGTGTGGGTAAATCAGTCTAGCCTGGTGTAAATTGTCACCAATAAGTAGCACCGTCATAAAAAGCTCTGTACCTGAGGTTGCTTCCACTGCCATTTGTGACCTTTGTAGGAATGACTCCTTTGTTCATTGTGTGACCAAACTGGGAGAAATGACAATAGTATGAGGGGCTCTTGGTATAGGAGCAAGCTAGATATAAAAAATACATATTAGTCAGCCAGTTCATTTCATCCTCCTTTGAAGTAGAGTCCATGTAAATCAAGTGACTATTATATTTTAACCACCTATTAAATTTTTGTTATGCTCTGTGACCGACCAGGTCCTTTTACAGTTGTATTACCGGTACTCACTAATTTATCCCTTCTTGACTTATAGTTTAATAACTTGGGGGAATACATATCAAACAACTCTTTTACCTCTTATCATCTTACAAAAAAAGCAGTCAGAATAATGACATTCTCAGAATATAATTCCCACTCTAGTCCACTCTTTCAGAAATTAAAAATACTTAAAGTGACTTAATATATTTATATAGTGCTTTATTTATGTACGGCTATTACTCTAATAGACTGCCATTAATTTTTGATAATTTCTTTAAGAGTATCAACAAAGTGCATCAATATCAAACCAGACTGGCGAGTAAGATTTCATACTATCTGCCAAAAGCTAGGACTAATTATGGCAAATTTAACATTTGTTTTTTCGTTGCTAAAGTTTGGAATTCCATTGATGACTCACTTAAATCTAAGAGTCGTGCTTGCTTCAAAAAGCTCTTAAAAGAATTGATTATCTCCAACTACTGACTGGTACATTGATGTACTTTAATTTTTCATTTTTTTTTTTTTTGTGTGTGTGCACACTCATTTTTTTCTTTTTTCGTTCTCTGTATGTGTGTGTGTCTGTGTGTGTGTGTGTGAATGAAATCGTGTCCTGTTTTATTTTATATATATATATTTATATATATATATATATATATATATATATATATATATATATATATATATATATATATATAGGCAATTGTGGAAAACGAGGACGGACAACTTCGGGCGAAAAAAATATATATATACAGTAAAAAATCTAAGAAATCTAAAAAAAAGTTTAAAAATTTAATAATATATAATACTATAATATACTATATAATACTATAATATATATATATATATATATATATATATATATATATATATTCTGTAACTTTATTGCAATATTTTTTTCTGCTTGGCCCAGCCACTTAGCTCGATTAGCCTTAGCTATTTCTAAGTGGTTGTGCTCTGTTTTTCATTATTTTTTCACATTGCATGTATTTATTTTTATTGTAAAATTTTTCTGGGCACGAAATAAAGATTGTTGTTGTTGTTGTTGTGGTGGTGGGGCTACCACTTGTCCAAGCACCACTGAAAAGTTGTAGGGGCATTGCTTAACCCAAAGGGTAAGGTAAACTCAAAGGAGTGCAAAGAAAATCTGTTTTCCAGAATATACGTGAATGTACTATTTTGACTATCACAGTTGTGCAACACTGAATAATTCTACATGTTCAACATTCACTTTCTCTGACGGTGTTTTCTTTGTCACTTAGAGGTGAAAAATATGACTTTTGACCACAATAAAACAGCACCAAAGAAGAGGAAAAAACAACTGCCTGCAAAGGAAATGGGAGAAGAGAGGAGATCCACATTGAGCATAAGGTATACGATGTCTTATGATATGACTGCAGCAGCCTGGCCAAGTGGTTAGAACTACAGACATGACATCTGGAGGTTGCAAATCCTGTTTTTACCACTTCCTGTGGTTGCTACTGTTTGAAGTTCAACTCCTTGGCTACCCTTGTGAATGGTGGACTGATTTGCCTCCTGCTCTTTGGGATTTTTAACTATTTACGGTGTTAGGTTACATTTTTAAATGTGTTTGCATTGACCCTGAAAAGCCCTGTTGATGAAGAGGTTTTTAAGGTATTTTAGAATTAATTATCAGGGCTGTCATAAAGGGCGATAACCTTCAACACCTGTTAATGCTGAGTATGTTTAGTGGGTCCTTGATGTTACAGGGCTTGAAAAAAGTGTTTTCCCGTTGTCTGGGACAAGTAGATTTTGTTGTGGGGTAAGTAACTCTTCATTCTCACTTGTGTAATGAGCAAGGGCACAGGCAGGTTGTCTGCCAACTAAATGCAAGAAAGGTTCACTAAGACTTGCCCAGGACAAGCAGAATTTGAGAGTTGTTTGGCTGCAGGGCAAGCTGGAATTCAAGTTTTTTTCAAGCCCTCTGCTAAAGTGAAATTCCTTTTTGTTGATTCAAGTCACCCAGAAAGTAACTAGTTTGTTATGGGTGTGAAGATAAAGGCAAGAGGTTACTCAAAGCTTAATGACAGCCTGGTATTTATGTAATGATGTAATGCAAGCATGCCACGTAGCTGATTGGACATTTACTAACTACTGCTTATTGTTTTTTTAGGCTCTTTCTAAAGAACTTTTGTACAGAGTTTTTACAAAATTGCTACAATCCACTTATGAACATAGCTAAGGTCAGTAATAATTATCTGTCAAATATGGGCAGACATTTGTAACCCCTGCAAACATTTTGTTTTGTGGCTTACAGTATGTGAACGTGAAATATCTGACAATTATTGTATTCATTAGGATAATATTAAACATGGGAGATCCCAAGAGAATGATGAAACATACTTCTTATGGGCCATGAGGTATGAGACTCTAGGATTTTTTTTCATTGACAGGCCACTCTGGAGAGAAGTGTGTAAAATGAATGTCACAGTAGTGGATGTCTGAAATTATAATTATAATTGTTGTACTGCAGCACCAAACCTGTAACCATCTATCTGCTTTTGACAATACTTTTGTCTGTGTCTATTCTCCAGTTATTGCACTGTAGCCAAACTGTTTTTAAGGCAGACGTCTTGAAGTAATGTTTTAGTTAAAAATGCTACAGAGCAGGCAGCAAGGTTTTTTATCCTGTTTAAGCATACAGTAGTGCATGACTACAGTTAAATACACAGTGGGCAAGGCTAAGCAATCTCTGTATTGAAACTAGCAAATACTTCAATCTCCTGCGTTCATTCTTACTGTGCAAGTCATGTTAGGCACGCATCCAAACAAATATGTAGTGACTTGAACAAAATCATTCTTAACTCTTTACTAGGTTTTTCATGGAATTCAGTAGGCACCATGACTTCCGAGTGGATTATATCAGGTAAAAAATATTGAACCTCCCCGGCACTGTCATGTTCGTAGCCTTGCATATCATTTCTTTTCAGTTGTCTAAACAACTGCTGTTCATTTTTGTTTTGTTCATTATTTCAGTGAGACACTGAGTGTGGTGACTTTTACTGACCTGCTAAACATTATCATCAAATTTTATGATGGCTTAGAATCAAACAAAAGTGAAGCATTCATTTGGGGGCGGAGGTAAGAATATTATACTGTCATGCTGGAATATTAACATGGGCAGGGTATTTAATGACGGGACTTTCTTTTACCATGCATATTTTATTCTGTGTAATGTTTCCTTCAAGTTACATTGTGTGACGTGTAGCTAGTCTTGGCTGTGAATGTGTGGGATTGTGAGACCATTTCCAAGTTTTTTCAGTAATGTGCAGAATGTACTTGATGTTGTTTCATTCCTCAGTTACTTGCCTCACCCGAACTCATGATTTGTAAATTAATTGATTTTTTTTCTTTGGTTTTAGTTTTATGATTGTAGAAATCTACATACTAAATTGTTCTGTGATTTATTGTAATATTAACTCACTTTAAAAATTTCTTTAGGCTTCACCTTGCAATCCAAGCTTACAAAGAGTTGCTTATGAATGTCATATCCATGGATAACTCTGAGGATGATAATCTGAGAGAAAATGCCAAGATCATTAAAGGTAAAGCTTAGTGTTCACAGCATCATGATGTTAAAACATGTTAAATGTTGAATGTTTAAGGTGGTTGATGTGCTTAGCTACAACTAGCTAGTTCTCAGGCATGCCACTTAAACTGAAAGAAACAAATATTTCAAATAAACATAACAGGCTTAAAAATCCCAACTTGTAAGAGGCAGACAAGTTGTACTTAATAAAGTACCTTACCTTAGTTACCTTAATGTAGTGGCTGGATTAAGCCTTGGTTACTTTTGGCAAATCATATTTTAACACGTTGATGTCTGTATTTCAAGAACAGTGTGATGATGTCAGAGGGGTTGTTTTTTCCTCTTTCCTTGTTGACCAGTGTTTCTTCTCTGTTATTATTTTCAACTTGGTCATGGATACCTGTGTCATTTAACTGAGCAGGTATCTATTGTTATTTGTATACACATTGCGTATCTAGAGTGTTGTGTGCATGACAGAAAAACATGTGCTCGCCCGCCATGGAGGATAGTTGAAATACAGAGTTGTGTTCTACCAAATGTTTTGGCTTATTGCCTTATGTCACAATAGTATCTTCTGTAGTTAAGTCTTCGTCTTATAATTGTGTACTTTTTGTTCCTGACTCCTCAGGCAACATTTTCTACACACCTGAATATAGGGATACATTTCTATCCCTTCTGCGGAAGTTTAACATGTCCAAACAGACCAAGTATGAATGAGTTTATTAATTCTGTTGAAAGTAATACTTTTCTTAAGTATATTCATGCAGAATACTTTCTATTGACTAGTATTTTAAACATGATCCAATTATGTTTGAACTGGTTTGGTAGGTTAAAACTTAGTCACTGTTAAATGTGTGTGTAACACGTTTCTTTTCTCTAGGGGCTACCTTAGAGACTTAATTGAAGCTTTTCATATTTTCCTGAAAATGCTGGAAAAGTACTGTGCTGGAAAATCGCACTTGGTTGTACAGGTAAGCCTGTCTTACAAGATGCTTAATGTACTTTTCACAGTCTCCTAAATTTTGAGCTGGTGCAGTAGAAATGCACCTATGATGTCTAGCGTGATACACACAGGGCTCGACTTTCAGGTAAAAATCTAGGGCCAGCTGGTCCCTAAGTTTTCAGATTTAGTCGCCAGCAAAAGTATTTCCATCAGTGAAAAGCATCAAAAGTTAGTCGCCAGTGGGGAAAAAAAAATCGTAGAGCTCTAACACATATTTTGTGGTGTATTAAAAGTAATACCAAAATCTCTCAGAAAAGGCAGCTGAAAATATTTGGTATATTTCCATTTGAAAGTTCAGTGTTTACATGTAGCCTCATGCAAAAAGTACAACCAAATATTATTCATAGAATGTAAAAGGATATCTTTAATTCTGATTTTTAGAAAAAGAAGACAGTTTCAAAGAAGAAAAAAAGAAATCAGCACTTAGGTAAGTCTAGTTAGCAGACTTGCAAGTCTTTCCAACTTAATAACTCATCATTGAACAAGTATTGCATCTCTTAATTCGCATCAACCTTGTAATCCCAAGAGAACTCAAAGAGATAGATGTTTCTAAGGTGACCCCTTACTCATCTTTCTGGTGTATTTCTAGCAGCCCCTGTAAACCTGACTGCAGAGGAAATTGAGCAGAAGTGGCAGGAGTTAGCTTCTGACCTCTCAGCCATTCTTCAGGGACATGCCGGGGAGATTCCTGAGTCAGCCATACCTTTTGATGCTGCATCTGAAGTCCCAGTTGACGAACAAAAGTGAGTTACTGGAGAGGAGAGACACTTGATGACCCATTTCCATAGTTATATTAGTCTCTACTGAGATAGCGCTCTATACAATGTTGATAATATAAGTAACTTTGCTAAGCCAACCTGCGATTACACTTTGTACTAATATTATTATTGACTCATGTCTCACTTTTTAAAAACAGAATTAATTTGTGAAAAGCTGTGTGGGGGATGGAGAGCCGAAGGATTAGTGGACAAAAAAGACGATGCCTGCAAAAGCTCCATGTCTCTCTTTTAACGTCTATTTCTTGCCTTGCAGTTTAAGTTGAAGCTCGCTCTGTTAAAGTATTGATGTACAATCCCTAGAATAGAGCAGTTAGTATGAAAATTTAATGGAACAAAGTCTTTACTAAGCATGTTGTTTCTCTTATTTAAGGACAAATGCTCTATCCCAGGTTCAAGGGTTGCTGAGAAATCAGTTGTGTGGGGAAGCTGTGGCATTGCTCAGAGCTGCAAGGTAATGGATGTCACGACCTTACAAGCACTCTAAATAAGGAATTTATAAATAAAATGGGTGAACACCATTAAAATGTTGTAATTAGAAAGCATTAAGACAAGAGTGGATAGCTCAAGGAACTGACGGAAGAGTAACCAGTAATACCTCCCAAGTAAGGAGAATTAAGAAAACCATCAGTCAGAGTAATTTATGTGTTCTTCATGTACCAATGCATTCTCAGAATTATTATTAACTGACATCAGGAGAACAGATTTGTCATTCTAGCTTGCTTTTCATGTTCACTTCAGAGATGTTTGGGCAGACGATGACCACTTTGGATCAGTTGGAATTAGTGCTGAAGATGAATTCATATGCTTGTGTGATATTTTCAAAATGGATCTTCCTTCTGGTGAGTAAATTCCCTTTGCATGCAACATTTGACCTAAGAAACATAAGATGCGTTTTAAATGTACCAGTATCTTCTAACTCTAGACTTGAAATACTCCTATGGGGTCTTGTTTGTTTTTTGTTGGTACAGTCGAACCTCGATTATCCGCACTCGTTGGGACTAGACCAAATAGTCCAGATAATTGAGCATCCAGATAATCGAAAATATGAATATTAATGAAGAACAAAACTGTTTAAATAAAGCAACATTTAATCGAGAAACAACACTTTTACAAATTGTTTGGAAAACAATATTGTCCACTGTATATCTTGAACCACCCAACTCTGAGCCAATCAGAACTCATTCAAGTGTTCTTCATTAGTTACGACGCGTGCGAGCGCTGCTTTTAAAAGCAAAACAAACTCGTTTTTGACTGCACTTTTCAATGCTATAGTTTAAAAAGAATATTGCTACGGATCTTGATCATGACTAATAAATATTCATGACAACATTGGGACTAGAGAAAAAGTGCGGATAATCAAGGTACGGATAATCGAGGTTCCATTGTACCATTTTGGCAGAGAAAATCAATTTGTAATGCATACTGTTTTGACATTTTTATAGTGGGCATTCCAAATGAAAATGAAGAAGATGAAAGAGAAGAAGAGACAAATCCAGGTCTGTGCTGCATTTTTTTTAAAGCAAAGAACTGATGTCAAAACAGCGTTTGGTCTTTGTTCCTTACAGCTGAATGCTGATCCATTTGTGGCATTAAATCTTGGGAAAAAGGCCAACTGTTTAAGGTTTCTATAATAAATATAGCTGGCTCTTTGTGTCACTCAACAGAAGAGGAAGAGATGGCCGCTGTACAGACAAGTGAAGTGGAGTTTAGCATCCAGGATTTTCTGAACAAGTAAGCTATAAAGTACTTGAGGTACAGCTCTTGAATTATGCAAACACTGGCTTTAGAATGTCAGGCATTTTATACAAACAGCATTACTGATGGCTTTATTCTGTAATTTGTCCAGTGAAAGTCAAGTAAATGACATTCAGGAAACAAATTCTTATCTTAAATAAAGGGATCAAAGAACAATGTTTTGGTCCTTTGGAAATTACAGACATTAATTAATCAGTTGTGTTTAAAGGCGCTATTTCACGGTATGTTGGGTAATTTTTTTGTGATGTTTAAAGTCACCTTCTAGTTGAGGGAAACTAGGAAATAAAAAAAAAAAACAAATGGGTAGCAGTACTTGCGAAATAGCAGGAAACAAGGGTTAGGTTTCTTTCAAGTGATTTGATTATCAAAAGGTTAGACTTTCAGACTTGCATTCTGTTGCTTCATAGACTAGCCACTCCTTCCATTCTGCGGCCATATTGCTGGCTACTGAAACACTACAAAGAGAACAAGGAAACAACAAACCATGCAATCGTTAAGATGCTTCACCGAGTAGCTGTGGACCTGAAGACTCCAGCCATGCTGTTCCAGTTGTCCCTGTTTTGCACATTCCAAAAAATTCTGTCTGATCCAGCAGCAAATCAATATAAGGTAAGCTAGCTTATCCTTGTCATTTTAAAACTCCAAAACATTCATTCTCAACCTCAGTTGTTGTGCATTTCTTTCCATGCTTTGTTGTGATTGAACATGAGGACATACTCTCTCAGCAGGCCAGGAGGGCAACTGGTTTTCATAGGCGGGAAAAACTATTTGATCTGATATTCTCTATAAGAAAATTTTCAACTAAGTAGTCAAACCAGCTGGACAAAATCGTCCTTACAGCCGGTCAATTTACCTGGTAGGTGAAGATAAAGTCTGTATACGAGCCAAGGGACTCATCAGGCCAGAGCTTATCCCGGTTGCTGTAGCATGAAGCGACTAGGAGTATTTTTATTCCCCCCTGGATGGGATGCTGGTCCATCACAGGGTTACCCCAGCATTATAGGTCGCCGGTACCCATTAATACACCTGAGTGGAGAGAGGCACTGTGAGAGTAAAGTGTCTGGCCTAAGAACACAACACAATGTCCATGGCCAGGGCTCTAACCCGGACCGCTCGATCCGCAGACAAGCGCACTAACCATGAGGCCACTATGCCTCCAAACAATCCTTGTCCTCACAACCAGTCAACTTTCCTGGTGCCTAGCCCCTAATGAAACCCCTGCAATCTCTTTTTCTTGATGATTGTTTTTCTGTACTTGAAACTGTATTATCATTTTTGATTGATATGGGAGTACAAAGTACATTGCTAAGTGAATAAAGGAACAAACAAACAAATGACTCCATGAAAAAGGCTTTGTCTTCTTGGTCCGTGCTGTAAGTTGCAGATCCCTTAACCTAATTCAGGCTCTTGGTCAGTTGGGGACAAGCCAAAAAGCGGGGGGGGGGGGGGGGGGGGCGACGAGTGGCGCCTGGGAGAGGAAGGGAGAAGGAAGATCTTTCCTCTTCTCTCTCCCAGATCGTGCTCCTCACCCACCCACGTTTTCAATAGAAAGCCTGGAACAGGCTTCAGATCCCCATTGATTTATGGCCCACGTGCTGCGCGCTTTGGCCATAAATCGAAAGGGAATAAACTCTATCCATATTGGGGTAACTTACAGTATGGACCTCCAACGCAGTTAGCTAGCGGTTTTAGCTGTCTAAATGTCAGGTTTCTTATGATTTGCTTTTATGCACAGGAAATGGTCAAGTTTTCTCGCTATATTGTTGCCAAGTTCTTTGAACTGTTGCCAAAGAGTCCAGTGCTTCTGGCTGAACTTGTAGTTTGGAAGACTTCCGGAGATTGTTATGAAATAGTCGAAGGTTATGGATCCCTTGCACTGAGGTATGAAACAGCTCTATTATCGTCTTTGGAACGACCAAGACCGTATGGTTACTTTGATAAATGTGCATTTGTTCTGCTGGGGTTGCATTTTATACAAAAAATTCTGACGAGATCTACTTTATTCCAGTTTAAATCGTACTACTCTCTCTCTCTCTCTCTGTCGCAGGTTAAAACTAATAACCATACCTACATACAGTCTTGAAAGGTTTATAAATTTGTAATCTCTTCCCTTTCCTTTGTCATCCGTGGCAGAACTTCAATTCTTGAACTACTATTGAACTGCTGTTTTATTTACCGTTTGGTATCGTAAGATTCAAAAGCGTAAAATCTCTTCATTATTTACTGTCTTGGACGCCTTTCAAGGATGTTTCGTGTGGAAGTAGTGTGGAAAGCTGCAGAGGTTTTTGCCTTGGATTCATCATGTCTCTTGTCTCAGCCCCGTGGCGTGCATTTGGCGTTCCAACGCGAAGGTCACCAAAAATTAATAATATGACCTTGATTGGTGTAGCTGAGGAATTATTCTGGTGTCGACCTTCTCTGATCAATGAAGACTAAGATGTAATTGTCAAAAGGCCCAGGTTTCAGCGGCGATAAGTCGAGAGAAGCCTCAAGTGACAACCCGAATAACTGCTGCGAAGGACACTACTATTTAGCTTATCACAATTATTACAACTTAGGCAGAGAGCGTTAGGTTGAAGAAACACTCTGTGGCTTTTACGGGACCAGGCGCCTTCATATGGAGTACATCTTGACCAAGCTAAGAAATAAATGCTTTTCAATCTAAATCTCTCAATCGTTTCATAGATCTGCAAGTCAAAGCGCATCAGTTTGGACATTCGAAGAGGAAGAGGAGTTAAGAGAACTGTATGAGCAGTACAAAGGTTCAGAAGGTATGGGTCGAATCTTTCTCTTGTGATATGGTTCTTGTTTTTGAACTTCAAGGTCACCTAGACTCTGGATTGTATCATAACCAGTTTATGCATGCCTTTCATCAGATCTGGTGGATACAATTATGGATAAGATGTCTAACGATACCAAGAGCAGACGGCAAGTAAGTTGAAATCTTTAACTTCAATATACGTTGCCTAACCGACTACATTACTGTTTCGGACTTTGAAAATCTGTGGTAGTACTGTCAAAATTTGATCTAAGACTGCTTCAACATTCGACTCGATCCAATAGAGCATTGCAGAAATAGAGTAAATTGTTATAAACATTCAAAGCTTTTGGGAATAAGGAAAAGGGCCTGAATTTTACTCTGGGCATTTTATATTTCATATACGAGAGGTCATTTCCCTCATAACAGTCGGAAGTAGAAAAATGGTTCGAATGCGTTGTTACTAGGAATTTTTTTTTTGCAATGCGCTTGTTAAAAATACCTCATGTCAAAGCAGATTTTTTGGGGGTGAGACATCAAAAACCTTTTCTACCCAGGTAAACACGGTTCATGTGTCGCAGAATCTCTTAAAGGTGACGATGTTGAAGTATTGATTAGCTCATAAGATTGCAGACTAGTGGTGTCACTTTTAAATTGCAGATCATGAACAAGCTGGTGTTAATGAAGCTGGTTACAAACAGAAAGGAGCTGCATAAGTATGCCTCAGTCTTTGTTAATGTAGAAATTTAGCTTAGGATTTGAAAGAGCAGTCTCAAGTTAAAGATGATAAGGAATAACTTGTTCTAATATACAACACTCTGTTGGGTGAGAAACCTACTCAGTTTGTCTTATTTCTTTACATCTCTCAGAAAGCCAGCAAAGAAAGGAGTATGGCCTGAAGAAGAGGTTGAACAACTGAGAGCTTTGTATGAGGAATACAAGAATTCAGAAGAGGGAGGTAACATCTTAGTACATGGTAAAATCAGTAGAGCTAACTGCTGCCAGAGGATTGGTGTACCCTCTATTTACTTTGGAATGTTCTGTTCCACCAGTCAGTGATCAGATGAAGCTGTAGGAAGAACTAGTCAATCCTCCGTAGGAAAAAAGGATGGCGACTGGTACATTTACCCATAACTCTAAGCGCACAAAATCTTTAACAACGCTCATAAGAACGTACAGAAAAGTTCTAACATCTTCAAACCTAGCATACACTATGTCGTTAGCTCAAGGACAAATATTGTAAAATATGGCTCTCTTTGTACTTTATGGGCTGTGTCAGGGTGGCATGGTATTGTGGTAAAATGTGCAGCCGCCATCTTTTTTTCCTACGAAGGATTCAATTGTTCACAGTTCTGTTGCTCCTCACTCATTCCGGCAAAAGCTTTAAAATAGAGAATCATGATAATCATATTTTTATCAGTGTAAACATTGTGAAAAATCATCAATATACTGCGTTCTTCCGTGAAATAACGGAACCTTCAGTGGTAATTTGTTTATCGTGCAGTTTCGTTGTTCCTCGTAACGAATACCTACATTTGATAGTTTACCAAAGTTATTAAAATGGGCTGATTTTGTTCTTTTCTTCTCAGATGTTGTGGAGAGAATCATGGAGCATATGCTCAATGCGTCAAGGACAAGACGTCAGGTAGATAACGTTTTGATCTACTTCTGTTAAAGTCGAACTCCTTCATACGGACACCTCTAAAGGGCACCTTGCTATAAATGTTCTTTAAAAAGTATCCTTGATACCAACAACGGAAACTACAGTGTAAACGCAGTTCCAGAGACCAAGCATCTTTTAAACTGGCAGTCTTGTACAAGGTGTTTTTTATTGCTCCAGCTCCGAGAATACCCATAACGTTAATTTGTATTCATTTGAAGTACTTTTTGGCACAACGTAAGCTGATTACAGTTTACTACAGCGTTGTAAATAACATCAAACATGTGACGTGTACTTTAATGCGAACAGTTTGGTCTGTTGTCTGTATTTGAGTTTTGACAGTAAATTGGCAAATCATTCATGATGTAATATTGCAACATAACAATACTTTAAAGTTCATATAGTTCACTGTGGTAAAAAGCACATAATACTGAGCTGAGGAAAATTGAGACGGAGTGGAAACAATAAACTTGAAAATTTTCGACTATATTTTCCAAGATGCAGCACCTGTAAACACCTAGGGATTATCAATGCCTTCGTCTGTATTGTTAGGTTGTAAACCAGCTTGTGAACATGGGGCTTGTTGAAGACCGGAAGACGCTTCGGAAGAAAAAGAAGAAGGGCAATAGAAAGAGGAAGAAGGATGATAGATTTGTAGTGGTAATTTAGTCATTGACTATTCGCATGAGCTTGGAGCTTTTCTCTCCACTTTAACTTGTTTTTGTTCTTTTAAATGATTTTTACCATCGTTGGCGAGAAAGTGAAGTGAAGTGGAGTAGTGTTGGAGCACGGCTTTCTAATTCTACCAGTCAGTTGACAGGAAGCACTAAACACGTCGCTGCATTTTGTTGTTACCGAACTGAAATCACAGTATCTTCTGAAACGGAGGCTTTCCTTCAAGTGATTTTGAGACATCCAATTACAACTGATACGGTTAAGTCTGGGGTTCTTGTTTTGCCATACATTTGCGACTGTCTAATTCACCTTAGTTGGAAACAAAAATTTAAATAGATTTGCATCGTGCCATTCCTTGATCGGAGCAACTCCTTTGAACCAACAGGTCAGGCCAAGACATGCAGGCATTGTTTCGTATCGGTGAATTTTGGTATTATCCTTATCTCCGTAACACAATATTAAATTGATAGTAATTTGATTTTAGGATGACGAGGATGAGGACAATGAAAGTGAAGGTAAACTGAATGACTACTGAAATACAATACCCCTGAACTGTTTGAAGTTCTGGGAGCTGCAGTGTAATGAGCAGAGCAGACCCTGCAATATGTAACAATCTCAGCCAGGCGTGGAAAACAACATAAAATAATATTGTTGAATCTTAGATACTTAATTTAATGACTTCATACAGTTACACGTGATTTCACATCCTTATAAAGGGATCCTGGTCAAACAATGACTTAAGCATTTATTACCAGTCTGCCAAATTTAACACATCAGCAATCCTTTTTCTTCATATTACTCCATGATAAGCAATCGCCACCAACAGCATAACGTAAAGCCAATTTTGAACCTACATAAAACGAAATACAGAGTATCGAGGTAGACATTGTTAACCCTAATTAAGAAATGATTTATTTTGTTTTGAGAAGATGGAAATAGTATCAACGAGGAAGGCTTTGACCATCCGCCAAGTTCCTCATCTGAAGAGTCAGAATCTGATGAGGCAGAAGAAGAAGCTGATGACAGTGGAGGAACTCTGAATAGCATCATCAGCAAGCTCAGTAGTGCAGGTATTAATGTTTCCAGTTTTTTTTTAAAGATCAAGTAAATTTCCTCCCTTCTGAAGTTCCTACAAGAAGGTAAATGCGGATAATGAGATCGGCTTTCTTCAAGCCTAGAATAGAATGTCAGTAGACTAGAGTAGCTTGGTTTCTGGTGAAACTTTAACTTTAAGTGCTTGGCGCAGACACCTACCTTATTCCATGAATAAAAATTGTGTGATGTTGTTTAGGATTAAGTCAACAATTGAAGTGGATTCAGTCGAACCTTCTTAGGGCTGCAGATGATAGAGAAAGTACAGGTAAACTAACTTTTATTTCCTTGCACTGTACACAGGGAAGGTCTAGGAGTTGCTAAACTAAGTAATTTTATTCTTCCAGATCTTGTATTCCGTGTAAGTTTTATCATTGACAGTAAGCAACCCAACAAGGACGACTTTTAATTGTCATGGGGCGTAACTCGGCCACTAGAATCCAAGCCACATAAGGCTTCAAAACAGCTTCGTTTGTTTCCGAACCTCCTACAGGCTGCGTCGTGTAATAAGAAGAGGAAATACGTGTCTTTTTTTTACTGTTACCAAGAAGTCACGAAGTACGGAGTACTGGCCATTATTTTCAGTAAAAGTATTTAAGAGCAAATGCCTATAAAAATTAAGCAACCAACGGCCAGAGTCGAAATTTTTTTTTCGCTTATATTTTGCTTACCGATAGCTATTGGTAAGTAACTGAACGTGATGTAGTTTGTTTCCCGAAAGGCCGCTTCAAATTGGAGGAAATCGATAAAATCTATTTTTGCTGTCGGCAACTTCAAAACAGCCAAAATTTAAGACGAAATGGGCCGTTCTCAAAACTTCACTTGCGTGCAAAAGGGAAGAAAGCGAGCTCCAATATTTTCCGATGCATTAATTCATAGCGTGTTTTACTCCTAGTTTGGTGGTAGATATTCAACTTAGCAGTAATCTGGACGGCAAACAATATTTTAGAACTGCTTTATTCTTAACCGACAAAATTTTACATTTTAGCTGACAGTCGCGATTAAAATTTTAGGCATGTGCTACACCTTGGTTTACTCTGAGACTCAAGCCATAAGGTCTTTAAGCATTGTACTAAGACATATGTAAAAACTGACCTGGGTAATTCAATTTGTGTTTCACACGAACTCTCCAAAGTTGAACAAAATTTGGTTGAAGTATGAGACATCTGAATAATTAACATAAACGTCTTGTTATTTCTGAAACGGAACGATAACATTTTCTTAGCCGAAATTTAACATATTTCTTAAGTATGTATCTTATCAATGCAAGCATTAAATTGAGCAAAGTTTTGTTGGCTTCTTAAATGAATCTGACTGATGTTGCCACCCTCTAAAATACAACAGAGTTACAAATTGAGGAGATAAACCGATAAGGCGCGGTGTTGCGTGACAAAGAACAAAATCCATCTGTCCGCTCCGGGTGACTGAAAAAAAGGGATTGTTAATATTAAAAGAGCAGAAAAAAAACAAAAACAAAAACAAAAACAAAATTGTTGAAAACCTCTTAGACTTTTTGACCATTATATCTATTTGTATCATTACGATTAAATATTTTGAAAAAGATACAGTCTGGCTGGTACTTAATTTAATTTTAAAACAGTCAGTTTTTGACACCTGCGTCAGTAAACTTAAAGAACTGAAAACACGGAAACTGGTTCAAGTTATCAAGGAACTATGGAAAATAGTTGCTCATTTCTTTCGATTGTGGAAGGCCAATGTGGTCACGATAGAAGAGACAGGAACAGAGCAAAGGAATGTATTCGATTACTTAGCTGTCAGCAGGATGTAACCGGCCACAAGGCGATGTTTGCGTTTCACGGCATAGATAATGAAGTTGAGTTGATTCTAGCGAGAGCATCCATCTTCTTCTTTCCCCGAAATATTGACCAGATGACAGTATGTCCAGCACATAGAGCATCGCTAGGTATTGGATGGACACGCCGAGTTCCGGACAAGTGTAAAGTGCCTTCAATACTATCTCATCATAGCGGGGATATCAGCAAAAGACCAAAAGCAGATAGAGGTTTAAGCAAAGCGGACTCCTACGCAGTGTTACAAGAAACTGGAGTTTTTCTTGCTGTTGGCTCAGGTTTGTACTCTTTAAAATATAAGTATCAATATTGTTGTTATTCTCGACGAAAGTGTCAGTAAAATGAATGTTTAATCAGAGTTCTAATTTTTGTTTATTTGAGCTGCAACGCCATTAGTTGCAATGCCGTGATTCAAATAAAACGTAATTAATACAACGAGGTTTTAACCTTAGAAATATCTCAGAAAAGGTGATAGTTTGTTTGTTTGTAGGTTTGTCTAGATCTGTTTCAGTTAAGGCTGTTACAAGCCTTTGGGATGCAGAAGACGATGAGATTGAGAGACGAAAGAGCGAGGGGCTTGGGGCGAGGAGCTTTCGCGCGCTGTACTCTTCCCTATTCATTTTCTCGTACGCTTTTTTTTTTCTGTCGAATACCTTTGCACTGTCTGTTTCCCAATTAACCAGACGAGTCGCCAGAAACAGGCTAATTTTAATCGGGTGTTGACAATTATAATAAAAACTGTGCTGTGATTATTTTGATCGTAGGCGTATGCCCTAAATGCAGGAAAATGTTGAGTAGAATGAGAACTGAGACAGTAACCCCAGAAGTGGCTTTTGAGGATAGGTAAGTCACGTTTCAAATGGAAGAGCTGTCTTTGGTAAGAGAAGATTAGTTGACGTTCAAGCATTGATGACGGAAAACCAGTTTGAGAAACAGTAACACTATCATCAACTATCCCCGCCCTCTTAAACACCAACCCAACTCTAATTAACACTGCAGTTAATGGTTTCCCGCATTTCATGTGTTAAATGTATGGCTCATGTATTTACCATTCAGGTCCTTTCTAATAAGAGGAGGTTTCTTTCTAGGTTAATTGTTTAATTACATCAATTTACTACAGGATGAAACAAAACTGAGTACAACAGATAATCCAGTGGTAGAAAGCACACCTTCGTCTCTCTATCTCCCCGATCCTCAGACTCCAGCAACAAGTGCCTTCTCTCAGACTCCAGCAACAAGTGTCTACTCCCCAACAGACGTAGATGATCCCCTCACACCAGAATGTAAAGCACTTGAAAAGCTAAATTCCTTTCTAGAAAGCAGGGACATAAGTCCTGTAAGACATCCTATGAAGACTCAATGGGAAGAGGCTAGCGAACGAACAAAGCGTCGTCACACACGTAAAGCAAAACAAGCGGTTGATGCTGTGTTAGACGAAGTGGCACCAAATCAGAGCGATCAACTTTGGCAGTCACTGGTTACATCCAAATCTTTGGGACAACACCCTTTTAGTGAAGATGAGGTGCGCGCAGATGAAGTGCTGATGCAGGCACTGGCAGAATGCTACAGGAATGCTAATAACTGGCAAACCAGGAGACAAATACTATCTATAATGGCGGACAAGGTCTCATACAAAGCGCTTCAAAGATGGATTCCAAACCTGACGAGGTATCGATTCAGTGAAGCAAGAAAGCATATCCTGGTCGAGGGCAGAGGTGTTGCACCATCGCTGCAGTCATCCCAGACGTGGATGGCAGTATCTCAAACTCAATTGGACCACTTTCTGGACTTTATAACGAGCCCTCATGTGATCCAGGACCTTCCTTTCGGGGAGAAATCAATAAAACTGTCAACTAAAGAAAACATCACAGTACCAAATGTTATCCGCATGATAATACCAGAGTCTATAGTCAAGCAGTATTTGACTTACTCACAGGAATGTGGCTTCACTCCATTGAGCCGAAGAACACTCTTGAGAATCCTGACTGTTTGTTCCGCCTCTGTACGAAAGTCTCTCCAAGGTCTCGATTATATAAGTTCTGCAGGTAGTCAAGCCTTCGACGATCTCGCGGACGTAGTAAACAGATTGGGCGATGAATTTATGGGTATGACTTGGGCAAGGGAACAAAAGGAACGCCTGAAGTCTGCAAAGCGTTATCTAAAGGTCGATTTTAAGGTAAAATTGAAAGTACTTTATGATATGCATTTATAGAGATTTTGACAAACAGGGTCATGCTTGAGAAAAAAGACACGCCCTGTAATAACTTAGTTTCATATAGGGCCATATATAGGGCCATAAGGGAGGCTGCAGTCTCGACTGTTTTTATGCACCCTATTGAAATAAAGTGCCATCATCAACGTGGTGTGATGACGTCATCAGTCACGTGACTTTGTCTAAAAGTGCATTTTATCTCAGTGCGAGGACTTGGAAAGCACTTCACAAAATTGAAAGGGTAATGTTATAGCGCATTTAGAAATGGCTAGGTGACTTCTGCAGTCTCTCAAATAGGGGAGCTGTTTGCCTGAGCGGAAAAAGTGGGAGACTAGGTTGGGGAATATATCTTTTCTTTGTTGGAACGTACAGAAACTTAGACTAGCGTATTAGACTAGCGTATTGGTCAATGTTTTTTTATGAAAAAACACTATGCGATCTTGAGGTTGTTACGTCACTGGTCACATGATTAGAACGTTCGAATTTTTTTAAAGATGGCTTTAAAATTGCACTTCTCCTCGTTAGTGAAGCATATTTTACTTCATATGTTGACCTAGGCAAATAAAAGGTGATTATTTATGACTGATATTGTCTTTGCAGGTGCACGTGTCGAAGCAATCCAACATTCCAGACCATTGCAGAGCATATGCCCTGAGTGATCCAAAGGACAAGGATTATCAGATGACCTGTCCACATGACCATCTAGACACCTGCGATCGTTGTGAGTTGCTTACGTCAGTTCTGGCTGATATACACGACGCCCTTGAGAAGATGTCTGATAGCAATGTGTCACGTGACGTCATAGAAGAGTTGGTCTTTATTGAAGGTCAGGCTAAGCAAAATATCTTGGCATGGAAAGCACACCTACTCCGATGTGTTAATCAGGATGAAGCTCGACTAGAGGTGATTAATGCTCTCGATGAAAGTTCGGTACTTCTTGTACAGGACTGGGCCATGAAGTTTTTACCAAGAAAGTTCAGAGAAAGCCAAAGTGATCGGTTCGCTAAGAGAGGAATGTCCTGGCACATTACTGCAGCTACTCGGCGGGCAGAAAACAAAGAATTGCAGATGATGACATTTGTACACGTTTTCCAAACCTGCAACCAAGACAACTGCGCGGTGCTTTCAATTATGAAGGATGTCATTGGAAAGCTGAAGTCACTCTTGCCTCAACTGAAATCTGTCTTTTATAGGCAGGACAATGCTGGCTGCTACCACTGTGGGGCTACTATAATGGGAGCCAGCTTTGCAAGTCGCTGTCATGGAGTTACCGTGAAACGCCTGGACTTCTCGGATCCAAAGGGCCTTGTGACAGAAAGGCAGCATCACTCAAATCGCACATGAGAGTCCACCTTAACCAAGGTTTAACATCGAGACTTCCAAGGAAATGGTAGACGCTATCCAGTCATCAGGGGGTGTTCCTGGAGTCGATGCTACATTATGCAGATCATTGCAAAACCAAAAACCCTCTTTGAATGTGAAGATCCCAGGCGTGAGTTTGATTTCCAATATTGAATACAACGACGGAAGCCTGACGGTCTGGAAGGCATATGGAATAGGACCTGGTAAATGCATAAGACTTTCAGAGCTGACTACTCCGCAGGTGGTGCAGGCTCCAGATCTTGTGAAATGTGATGGAGATACAGCCGAGAGAATGCCAAATGCATACTTCATTAAAGTGAAGTCCAGGCCTCAGCCTCGCCCCAGGTGCTGATTCTCAGAGATGTTCAGATACTGAGGAGGAGCCTGTGGGTGATACCTCGACTGTTCCTCTTTTTTCCTGTCCGGAGGAAGGATGTGTGAAAACGTATCAAAGATTTTCTTCCTTACAGTACCATCTGGATCTTGGAAAACACGATCGTGCGTTAGAGAATGAGACACTTCTTGACAGAGCAGTGCTCGGTTACGCAGACAGACTACAGGAGCAGTTCTGTGGTATACCGCAGATACAAGTTAGAAAGCGACTAAATCTCACAAGTCAGCCGTGTTTACCGATGAGATGGGCCCTGAAGTCTAGTCATGTTCGAAGAACAAGATTTACAGCAAAGCAGAAAGATTAGTTGACCAGTAAATTCCGTATTGGAGAGACGACTGGCCAGAAAGCGGATGCAGCGTCTGTAGCCAAGTCCATGATGACTGCCAGGGACAGCAATGGAAACCGGCTTTTTACAAGTTCTGAATTTCTGACGGGCCAGCAAGTTTCAAGTTTCTTCTCAAGGCTAGCCTCAAAGCGCACACTTGAAAATGACGAAATGACGAAGAGTGATATTGAAGAAAACCAGAACGTAGAGGACGAGGAAGCCTTCAGCGAGCTCAGAAGTGAGATCCTTCAAGAAGTTGCCCTCAGTCACCCCATCTGCTATGACAGTTATAACATTTGCGAACTTATTGCAGATTCAAAGCTGTCGAAATTTTCAATTCAGATGCTTCAGAATATCTGTGAGCACTTTGATATCCCGATAAACGACATCAAAGTGAAGAGGAAAGCTCCTTACATCGAGAGGCTGATCACCTTTGGCAAAAAAATGCACCTGTCAGGGAAAAGTTTAAATCGCTTTTGGTTAAAACGATATCTGTGATATGTCAGAACATTTGCCGGTCTGAAAGACTTGCCTATATATGAAGGTCAACCAAGAAACATCGGCATGATTGTAATAAAGAGTACAGCGCCTGACACGAAAAGTCTCATAGAAAACTCAACACAAGAGATTGTTTACGATTGTTTGTTTTAAATTTTGTATAAAGTTTCCCCCAGTTTTGTTCTCTTTATTGATTCAAGCAAAATGGTATTGCGAACATATGTGGAGTCGCAGACTAGAACACTGTATTTAAAAAAAACCCAATCATTTGCGACTTGATGAACAGTCGAATTATGAAGAAATGGATGTTAGAGAATTACAAAGTGTCTGCTTAAAGTAAAATCTGAAACAACGCAAACAGGTCCTTTTTCGCGTCGTTGTTTCTCTACACCCTCCCGGTGGGAATAATTTTGTTCTGTCACGCAACGCTACGGCAATCAAAGACAAATGTGCCCTTGGGTAATGGAACGTTTAGCTGAAATATATTTTGGGCTTTTTGAAAGCTTAAACTTTGAAAGTGTACAAGATGTAAAATTTGGACGGAAAAAAGGATTGATCGAATCTAATATTTCCTCGATTCAAGTCTACGGGTGAAGTTAGAAGGTTCGCTGCCTCGAGTTCGTTGAGCATTGGGAAGAAGAACTGACACGGATAACCAGGAAGCAACTTGCCTGGGGCAAATTTAAAGTCAGCCAGGAAAGGGTAAGACATTAAGGTAATTTTGTATTTTGAAATCTAAAAACAAGTTCTTGCGAGTCATGTTTTCAACAGTAGCGGCAAGCCGTCGTAATTGTAAACACCAACAAACCGCCAAGGTCTCATATTTCAACCAAATTTTGTTCAACTTTGGAGAGTTCGTGTGAAGCACAAATTGAATTACACAGGTCAGTTTTTACATATGTCTTAGTACAATGCTTAAAGACCTTATGGCTTGAGTCTCAGAGTAAACCAAGGTGTAGCACATACCTAAAATTTTAATCGCGACTGTCAGCTAAAATGTAAAATTTTGTCGGTTAAGAATAAAGCAGTTCTAAAATATTATTGTTTGCCGTCCAGATTACTGCTAAGTTGAATATCTACCACCAAACTAGAAGTAAAACACTCTATGAATTAATGCATCGGAAAATATTTGAGCTCGCTTTCTTCCCTTTTGCATGCAAGCGAAGTTTTGAGAACGGCCCATTTCGTCTTAAATTTTGGCTGTTCTGAAGTTGCCGACAGCAAAAATAGATTTTATCGATTTCCTTCAATTTGAAGCGGCCTTTCTGAAAATAAACTACATCACGTTTAGTTACTTACCAATAGCTACTGATGAGAAAAATATCAGCGAAAAAAAATTTTCGGCTCTGGCCACGAAATTTCAGTTTTGCTTGATTTTTCCTGGCATTGGCTCTTAACGTTTATTTTATTATTTCCATAGATAAGGAAAAATGGCAGCCACTCCCACTGGTGACCATTACCGAAGAGAATGAAGAGGCACTGGGTAACAAGCTGTTCCGACAAGCGTTAAAGAAAGTTGGTCTGAAGCCTCCAGCAACTGAGCAGGTGGGTTGGAGCTGCTGAATACATCCTGTGCTTGGCTTAAAAGCAACAGCCGAAGCTCGAGGAAAAGTATCCAATCTTTCCTGTAGCCTTAAATCTGCGAAAACGAGCATAGATTTTAGCAGCAAATTTGGCCATTTTAGCTTTGCCAACGTGAAAACCATTTTGTTTTTGTCATGTTTCTTTACAGATTACACTACAATTGAAAATCACCGGCTCTTTACCAAAGTCACAAATCCTGGTTCACAAGAATTTATGGTATTTAAAACTAACATAGTTGACTCTATCATTAGGAAACCTTTTGGCGAATCCCAGTCATTCTAACCCCAGAAAAGCTGAGAAGAGCAGCAAAGGACCTTGATGGAAGGGAAGAAGACGGAGAAGGTATCAAAATTGAAAGCCACTTCATGTATAGTGTCCAGTGGTGATATATCGCTTTGTTGCGATATGACTTATGGCGATCACTCGAGCACTCCGAGTCATTTATTAAAGGAGAATGGATGCGCCGCATAATGTTCACACTGAGATCGCTTTTAAAACTCTCCTTACAAATTTACGTGATTGAATAATCACTAGCACCTCAAGTGGTGGGTCTTTCATGTTATGACTATTGACATGGATTCCACACAAAATGCTAATTTATTTGATTTGTTTCTACATCATGGTGTAAAGGTGCACCGTGTTGGACGCGAATTTCCCTTCGCTAATAATAGCAAACTAGAGGACAAATTGACTTTCGATTTACACTGCTAATATTAACATATAAATATGAACATGCACCCCAGCGGGATACGGCAGGGTGAAAGAAACTAGAAAACCGAGCGCGCGTTACTGCCTTCGAGCTGGGAAACCTGTAGTCCGCGCTTGGCTCCAAGATTTTATTTCCGCTCTCTCTATATGTCCTACTAGAGAGGCTGCTGTTTATATCACTGAGATCATAACAAAGAACCCAGTCACGGGATCTCTCCGTCTATCGTTCGCCTGTACCGTAACATGTCTTCATTGTTTTCTCGCCATTGTTAGGTCACGATGCAATTCCAGTAACACCGTCAGTTACCAGTAAAAGCAAGTCACGTAAAGAGACTTTAGCTGCACTTGCTGCCGCACAGAAAAACAAGAAATCAGCGTCAAGTCGAAAACGGAAGGAGAGGAATCGCTCTACTCAGGCAAAGAGGACAGGAGGAAAAGAATGGAGAAAGACGGTGAATGAAATTGGACCAGACGATAACACAGCCAATGACAACGAAAGGTGTGTGGCGTTATATTTAGTGGTCAATGTTATTTTCAACTGTGGTATGAACCTGTATTGGAAAATTGTGGTATTCACCGCAACGTAGATTCTTCTAGTAACTACAAATGAAAGTGTAAGTGCAGAAAACTATGAACAACTGGGTATGTACGATTTTGTTTCGATTTTTCTGAAGTTGCAAGCAATCTACAACTCATGAAGGTGTCAGCTGATCTATCATGGGTAAAATCACTATTATGTGTGTAAAGTAAATCTTGCCTTATGATCAAGTGGTCAAAGGATTGATAACGCCATCCACTGAACAAATCGCTATCTAGTGTTTAAGTGTTGAAAAAACTTACTACTGGATAGTGCGTTATCCTCCACTCTTTGAACATATGGGCCAGCAAAAACCATCGTATGTTGCAATTCTTCACAGTCCCAGGATTCGTCGTTTGACCTTTTTGCAGTTTGTAGTCGGGCGCTAAACAGTTAGACAGTTTATTGTCTTCGATTTTGGGAAACAAATGTATGTCTTTCTTTACCACAGTGACGAGGAATCAGGGGACAAGGGAGATGCGGAGCACAAACAATCGGGATTGCTCTCGCCCTCTGGGGAACAAAATAGTAGCAGCGGAGGAAAATCTTCTAAGAGAGGTAAACGTCGAGTAAGAGCACTGGATGATAGCGATGAAGATGGCACTGGATTAGACAACGTTCTTCAAAACGGAGACAAGTCTGGTGAGAGTGAAGATGACGAGGGAGCGGACAAAGAAAATACTCAAGCTACGAAGAAGGCTACAACATCAGATAGTGATGATGGTGATGATTTAGAATACAGCAGAAATATATCAGACAGTGAAGATGTTAATAACAATGCTGACAAGAGTCAAAGCGAGGCTGGGAAGAAACGGCCGAGAGATGATAACGATGATGAGAGTAGTGATGATGACGAGGAATTCAACTTGCCACTAAATTTTCACAAGAAAGCCAGGCGTGTTCTAGTTGACGATGATGACGATTAAAGAAACGACCAACTGAAGAGCAAGACTTTAAATTACAGCGTCGAAAGTGTGATACGATTCTTGATGTTTCCATTAAACAGCTCTTATAACAGATGGCTCCGGTCACTCACCTTCTATTTTGTTAAAGGAAACCAGCAGTGTTGTAACATTGATTTCTGATCGTCTTTTGAATCGGTCACAAAATCCACACATAAAATTAACATTACATAGATCCCAGTCATTCCTCTGTAAATTCACGTCAAGTATCACTTTTTAGCAATTCGCCGCCATCATGGAAGATCGTAATGAGCGCTGGGATTTTTGACGTTTTACGCGGCTCCCCGCGGGTCGCGGAAGTTTAAGGCCGAAAAATGTGAACGTAAACATATCAGTCACGCACAATTTCGGGTGCGATATGCCGCATTCTTGCGCAATTTGCTGTAGTTTTACGTCCAAAAAGGATACGAACACCGAGTACATCTCTTCATAGTTTTCCAAAGGAGCCAAAAGAGAAAAAAGGTGGATAAATGGAGTGAAGATTATCGTGCCAGAGTTAAATCAATGCGGCGTAGCTCGTTTGACGCCGGAAGATCCTCCATTCGTCTGCTCTTCGTGCTGCGCCATTTCTTATTCTGAAGGAGGGACTTTTCTGACCCAAAAACACTTTGTAAAGAACCGGGACCATCTTTGAAACGTTTTTCTGCGCTTGCGTTGAGCTTGTTGTCAAACTCAACTTGCGCAACGAACTTCCTTTTGTCAGCACTGGGGTCTGTTTGTTGAGTACTTTGCCTTGCCTCGTTCTGAGTTGCTGTTTCTTTATTTTTTGCTTCCGGCTTTTTCATCCGCTTAAAAATGTCTCATACATATTTATATAAATATATTATCTCTTACTTTGAGGTTCAAAATTGAATTGAAAAAAATCAGTGCTTGCGTTCACACTTGAGGTGCCTTCGAACGAACACACAGTCTACATTAACGAGACAAAGCCGCAATTCAGAAGCCATAGTTTGTCAATCTTGTTTCTTGTCCACTTTACTCATTGAAAAATTTAGAAAACATCCCGTCAGTCAACTATAAAAAATTAGACAAAATCTCAAAGGTACTGATTTGCTTCCGGGCAACTGCACTTTCGATGACGTTGAAACTTATTTCACAAACACCTCGGAAGAAAAAAAACGTTTTCAGCCAAAGAAAGAGTAAAAAAATTGAAAGACATCACCATGGTCCAGCTGCCTATGGAGGTAGAGATCATATACAACCGCTGTAACGGGGTAAGAATTTTGATCATAAACTTGGTCGATCCCCGCTAACACAGCTGGCCTGGTGACAGTAACAATGCCTCCCCCTCTCTTTTCCCTCTCTGTTCGGATCCAACTAATCTTCTATACCCAAACCTTCCTTTTTCTCTCTTCGTGGAAGGATAGCAAGTAACCTGGTTGCTCCCTCGTTTGTCATGCGAGAATCACGGATGACTCCTTCCGTCGAAGGTGTCAACCGGGACCACCTGAACCCTCCAAGTAAAAAACACTGCGCTGACACCATCTCTTTTGCTTCGTTCAAAGTTTCGACCAATGACTACTCTTGCAGTACAACTGAATGTCAAATTCAAACCGTCTCCACCCCCACCGAAACGAAGCTCTTCAAATAATTGCGGTCCCCTTTCCACAGTTTGCCAGATCTGCTACCCTCCTTTTTTTCCGTCATTCATTCCAAGATTTTTATCCCACCGTTTCTCATTAGCTGTTGCTCGCACAGCGGCATCAACTTCATCTCTTATTTTGTTGTAGTTCACGAGCTCTTCTTCGAGGGTTCTCTTCAGTTCCAAATAAGGCTGCAAACTTCCGTGGCTTTTGTTGGTCTTTGTTGCGCCCCATGAATTCTTGTGAACTCGAGGTCGCAAAGTTTCGGCGATTCTACCCTCAATGTCACTCTTTCTTCCACTTCCACTTTTCTTTTAACTTACTAACGGTAGTCATACTATCGATTCGTCTTCACTTAGTGCCCCTTTTATTCAATGGGGTATTTTCAGTTTTCTTTAAAAAACAAACAAACAAACAAATCTGCTCTCGATCTCCATTTTTGAGGATTTTTTCGGTTAATGATATGCTGGATGAGAGACCCTTGGTCCCTTGCTCTTCTCTCCACAGGCGGCCCAGACGTTGAATACGATTAATACGTGACATTATTCTGTTGGCGATTGCGTTACAATTTTAGCCGTTTATAAGACAACGTATGAGAATGCTTCGAAAATTACTCTAAATGCTACGTGTGGAAAACAATTTGAATAAAATGGCTTACCTTGAGTTTGCATTGCGTTATTTTGATGTCTCTGGGTTCCTGGAGGTGGTTTAGAGCCATTTAGGCGAGTTTTACTTTCTGGCGGTTTGCTTCCCCTAAAGAGAAACGAAAGGCGGGCGACCCACTGGCCCGACGGCACGCACTCAAAGCTCCGTAAATTCCACAAAAATGGTCTAATCTCGTCAAAATTGCCTCATGGCAGCCGTCGATAACTCTTCTTCCCATTCGCTTTCTCCCAAGGTTCCAAAGTTTATCTTAATCGCCCGAGAATCGCTGGTTTTCCAGCTCTTGCTTTCTATTTCTGCTCCGTCTCGATCCGTAACCGATTATCTTGGGCACAGGATTTGAATTTCTAGCTTAACGACCGCGCCATCGTGACAAAGTCGCCTCCAACCGTCGAGAGGCACGGGGAATTGGTCAGTTACTCGTTGCCACCTGTCGCTGCAGTTAACAGTGCTTTTAGGCGCTAAATTCAGCTGAACATTGTTTGCTTCTTGTATTTTGCAGTTAACAGTGCTTTTAGGCGCTAATTTCAGTTAACACTGCGGCACGGTGCAATTTGCATGATCAAAACATGTCCCGTGCCTCTCGACGGTTGGAGGCGACTTTGTCACGATGGCGCGGTTGTTAAGCTAGAAATTCAAATCCTGTGCCCAAGATAATCGGTTACGGATCGAGACGGAGCAGAAATGGAAAGCAAGAGCTGGAAAACCAGCGATTCTCGGGCGATTAAGATAAACTTTGTTTACCGGGTGGTCTTGGTACCTGTCAGGGTGTTTACCGTGCGGTCTTGGTACCTGTCAGGGTCTTTACCGGGCGGTCTTGGTACCTGTCAGGGTCTTTACCGGGCGGTCTTGGTACCTTTCAGGGTGTTTACCTTCAAAAGGTCCGCAGCGGGAGCTTTTGCGGTATCTTTTAGGGTATTGAGCCGAAAAAAAAATATGACAGGAGATAATGTGTTGGTACCTCTTAGGGGTGAAAAAAAATCAAGGCCACGCCCACAAAACATGATCTTGGTACCTCTTAGGAATTTTATGGAAAATTTCCGACGAGCACCCCTGTCCTTTTTCTATGGGAGTTCCCCACCCCCCTGGGTTGAGAAGGGTTTCTCTCCCGTGAAATATTTCAATAGCACAGACCCTTTCAAATGGTATTAGAAACGTTACTGGAGAACTTAAGCCTGAATTTAATTATAATAAGAAATGGATGTATGGATGAGTGATGGTTGCATATTTAAACAACGCAAGTAAATGCGATACAGCCAGTTTCAAGTTTACGTTAAGGTAGAATTTTCTTTCACCGCTTTCATTTACGACATGAAAATGAACTTATTTACCCTGCAGAGAGTCGCTTTCCCCAAAGCAGGGTAGTATTGATTATCCCATTGCTAAGTTTATCAATACAGGGCCTGTGGATTATACAAAGTAAAACTTCCGTTATTTTCTTTCCATCCTTTTAAGGGTGTTAATAACTATGCTTATTCAAGACTGGATTGTGGTCCATAGTTATCCTATTTCTTGGTTATTGAATTGAGACCATTGAAGCAAGTGTCACCTGAGGACACAAGTTTCAAATTACTACATAACTAAACGTCATGCAGTGCCGTTCATTGACAGGGCAGTGAATTCCTTTAGGAACTCTTCAGCATCATTTCTTGTTTTCAAAGTGCCAGCCTTCCCTTGGTATCTTCCTTTTTTTCCTCCGCCTTTGCCTTGAAGGAGAGTGGCAATCCTGTCAATGGCAACAAAGCCGGTTATTCGTACAGCCTGTCGACTCAACAGCAACCTCGTTCCCAGGGCACCAATGGAAATAGTGGTGTCAAACTGGTATTCTCTAAAACACGGGATTCATCATTTGGGAAAACCTTTCTAAAAGATTCGCGCCAGTCCAAAGTAGTTATTAATTGCAAGCAGTGGCTGAGATGATTTTATACGGCAGTTATTTTCTAGGCTCTTCTTATTTTGAGTCTTGGTTCAGTTTGGAACAAAAGCAAGGTATCAGATCATGTACAGCAGTTATTTCTATCTGCATGATATCACTAGCATTTGACCACTACACTCTTTCTTTTCTATAAGAATACAATTTATAAGAATACCGAGGCTGAAATTTGCGAAATCTTAATAATATTTTACGAATAAACCCGAGGCTGAGATTTTCAAAAAAATATAATTTTGTGTGTTGAAAATTTGTAAATACAAAACAGTTATATGTTTTTAACTAAGGCGTGTAAAATCTTCCTTTCTCTAAACGGAAAAACTGGCCAAAAACAACAACAACAGCACTAGCCGTATGTTCGATGCTAATAACATTTCTGCAAGAAATTATTTACGTCATTTCAGGCTTTAATGCATGCAGTCTTATTCCAATACAGAACTTTAACAACTTCAAGACACCAAATACATTCCAAAACAGAAATGTCATACGCTATAATATTCTTACAAAAGAAAAGACGGTAGGTACCTACAAAGAGCGACTCTACGTTGTCGTTTACTGCCGTGGTTTTTTTTTTACTTTTGAGGGACTCCATATTAAAAAGAACATTATTGTTTGCTTATAATAATGCCGTTTCTTTCTCTGCGTCAATAGTTTGATAGATAGGGCCCTGACGAAACTTCACTGAAATCAGAATCATCGAAAACGGAGCCAGATCAAAACGAGACTTAAAAGAAAATGCAGCAATATCATTTTGGTGTGGACAGGCAAAAACCCCGGAAATGTTTCTAACTGGAAAGCGTGTTGACAATTAATCGTGCTAGTACTAACAGCATTTTAAAACACACGTAACGCTTGACCATATCGTTTTCGGATTACCGCCACGCTGCATTTCAGGTTCCAGTAACAGCGGAGACTGATGAAAACTGTGAACCGTAAAAACTTCAATATTGTTACACTACTTACTGAGGTCCTATTTGAGACACTTGCTTTTCGTCTCCACAAAGAAGGAATTGCCCAGGCCCTTTGTCAGGTCCAACTGTCACTAGTACGGGAAGAGGCTGCAAACAACAAACAAATACAGCCAGATCAAAGCACCACTAAATGGGATAAGCGAAAAAAAAAAATACTACGGCGTCAAAACCTTTCTAAAAAGACAGGATTTGATGAAATAGTAGGTGCACTAACTTGATCCGACAACTGATTCACAAGTGCATTCATGTAGTCCATGTCTCCATTTTCTCTGTAAAATAAATGTAACTACAATAAATAACAGAGTGACACCAAATTGGTCATTACTGTTCCCTGAGTGCACAAGAAAGGTATCTGTATCCACCAGAGCGAGGTTTTATAAAACGGAAAAGTTACGCGGGCATTATGTTTTGTATAGCCTTCACATTTTTGATGTGAGGTTTATATGAAATAATTCATATATGAACTGCGGTTGTAGATGAAAGTGAAGAATGATCATCGCAGTTCATTTTCCAATTTAAGCAATTGGAAAGAAGAAGCCTGAAAAAATCAGGGCTTCAACGGGATTAACTGCGATGATCATTCTTCACTTTCATCTACAACCGCAGTTCATATATGAATTATTTCATATAAACTTCACATCATTTCACTCCTCACGGGAAGATATGAACTCAATTAATTGACCTCGCTCCCAATGTGTGGCTTCATAGCTCAGTTGGTAGAGCATCGCACCGGTATCGCGGAGGTCACGGGTTCGAATCCCGTTGAAGCCCTGATTTTTTCAGGCTTCTTCTTTCCAATTGCTTAAATTGGAAAATTAACTGCGATGATCATTCTTCACTTTCATCTACAACCGCAGTTCATATATGAATTATTTCATATAAACTTCACATCATTTCACTCCTCACGGGAAGATATGAACTCAATTAATTGACCTCGCTCCCAAAGTGTGGCTTCATAGCTCAGTTGGTAGAGCATCGCACCGGTATCGCGGAGGTCACGGGTTCGAATCCCGTTGAAGCCCTGATTTTTTCAGGCTTCTTTTTTCCAATTGCTTAAATTGGAAAATTAACTGCGATGATCATTCTTCACTTCCTTCACATGTTTATTTCACTTTTCTCCCACTTTCAATGCTGTTGCAGAAGTATGACTTCATCTCAACACAATCTACTAAACAGAAACAACAGCTAAGTATCCTTTCATTGGCAAATGTAGAAGCCAGCCATGTCAGAGATCTACTGTACATTATGTATCACTGTTTAATCACCTGTGTATATAAATGTATGTTTTTGTTTCACTGGTCGCCTTTCGCTGATAAGCTTCCAACTGTGCAATCTCTTTTAGCTGAGACTTCGTAACCTAAATATCAACGAAGAAAAGAAAGCCAGTTATTACCAAAGCATTGGTCAGAAAAGTATTTGATACACGATGCCCTTGCAGCAGTCATTTTTTTCTAAACATGAGCGCAAAGCCATACGGCTCTTACCTTATTGACAGACTTTAGTGAATTTTGTATCCGATCCACAGCTACTGCATGGTCGTCTGGTCCAACACTACAAAATTAACCAAACAAGTAAGACAGCAATGACTTTATGATTGAATAGAACAACTAGTTCTTATATGCCAAAAAGAATCATTTAACTTTGATGTCAATGTAAAGAACAATAAGGAGACGTGCACCAAAGAAACAGTGTGGGTACAATCAGTCAGATATTACACACCAACATGAACACAACTTAGAAATTTGGCAAAATGGTTTAAGTTGGTGGAAAGTGATTTATTGTCCTTTTGCATTAGCCTTTAACCACCATGCATTAGCATTTAATGTCAAAGAATGTGAAATAGCTCTAATACCAACCAGTAAGTCAATCAATTAACCAATCCTTCACTTAACGTGGCGGAAGATATACCACTACATTATGAACCTGTATTCATGACTACATTTTACATGTTCTCTCATAAGTGCCATTTGATATTTGGCAGATCCTTTGAAGCGACACCACAGAACATTCGTTACTTGTAAATGCTTGTTAACTTAAGCAGAAGTTTCATTAAGGGCTGGGCACTGGGTAAATTGACTGGCTGTAAGGATGTTTTTGCCCGCCTGGTTCGACCATACAGAGAAAGTTTTTACTGAAAACTTTTAGAAGTTCAGTTCAAAACGTTTAGCTCACCTGCGAAAATCAGTTGCCCCCTTGCTGAAAATGTTGATAAAACCCCTGCTTAGGTATGGTTAATGCTGACTACTGGGCAGGTACATGTAACTGTAGCATTCTGTGACAGAGAGTGCCCTACCTGGACTCTACTACCACTGTGGAATGGATGCTTTGGAGTATTGATTGAATTCTATTTTTTGTGAGCTGATGTGAAGTAACATGTGTATTGTCTCTTACCTCAACAGTCTTGTCAATGCTCTCTCATTATCTAAAGCCTTCCCAAGGTACTTTAAAACTCTGTCACCAGCAAGAAAGAACAGCCTTGTACCTCCTCGCATTGATTCCGTTTCAGGAAAAAGCTTGATAACCTAAACAGAAGATGCAAATATCTTCTAATAACCATTCTTAACATAACGTACATGAAAATATTCTTCAACATCAATTGCCTGTTATCATCTATCTACACCGTACATTGCACATAGTCCAGCAAAACGTTTCTAGGAATAAGACATTTTTCAAGAGTATTGGAAGAGGTTTGGTAGAATATTTTGTACTTAACAATAGCAGCACAATAGCTAATAAAAGTATGATAACATTTTTTTTTTTTTTCACAGATTTTTCATCCTTTGTATTCTTTGTATTCCCAACCAAGTTGCATGCCTTAGACACTTGTTTATTAAGAAATAGAAAACATGCACCATGTTTCTATCGAGTTTTAAATAGAAACACGAGTGGAAGTTTGGGAAAACGAGAAATGCTGTGGGAACAAGAGCCGCAGGCGAGTGTTTCCACAGCTTTTCCGAGTTCCCCAAACTTTCACGAGTGTTTCTATAACTCGATAGAAACACGGAGAACATGTTTCCTATTTCTTTTAGAAAACACCACGACCAAAAAAGGAAAACAACTTGTTAACTTTAACTACCAAAATGCAAATTCTCTTTGCTCGCGCCATCATTACGTCAACAGCTCGTGCTAGTTCTCTGTTTCTATCGAGTTACAGAAACACGATTTTTAACCAATCAGCGAGTGTATTTTTTTAGGACTGTTTTCTAATTAGTAATTAGATTATGAGCTCAAGATTTCTATGAGGTGATAGTTGATGAGGCCAAAGGCCTCATCAACTACCACCTCATAGAAATCGAGCGCGAATAATCTAATTGTTTTAGTAGAATTCTTACTAAAATTTACTTCAAATAACGGTTTCCAATTACTTCTTGACGTATTACTAAACTTTGCGCCTGGAAAAGGTCGCTCGGATTGAATTGTCATTTAAAACTGAACTTGTGTGCGGGCGCGCATCAGTTTTTTCAGTAATTTCAACTTTTTTAAATGTCAAGAAACTGAAAATGTCCGTCATTTTGACTTCTCAGGAATTTAATAATCCATTTGCATCAAAATTTTCCTTCAAAATTTTGGAAAAACGAAAAAAACCTCGCCACTTCCTGGACGACCTCCAGCCACTGCACACTAATGGATGATAGTGTTCAACGGCTCAGCCAATCAGATTACAGCATTTGCATTTAGTATACTAGTAGAATTCTACTATTTGACAATAAAAATAAACGGTAAAAGTTTGCGACGTTTCGACCGCTCTTCGGTCATTATCAAGCAAGATGTAAGAAGTAAAATTTGCGTAGATATTCATAGCTACAAAGAGGTAAGAATGTGTGAAAATTATTAATGAAGTAAATATATGTAAGAAGTATGTAAAAGAATTTACAAAGTAGTGCTTAAAACAATAAAAAACATGTAAAACTAATTAATAATAATAAAAAAAAAAGATTATTTAAAAACTTTCAATCTACGATGAGATACAGCAAACTTGCGGCTTCCTTCGTTATGTTTTTATTCTAACGACGATGACAGAACTTCGCAAGAAGTACCATCAAGAAGTTTTGGACACCCACACCAGGAAAATCTCGCGCTTGTTATCTAAAGAGAAAGACGTCGATGAGCACATTACTACCATCTCTTCTTACAAGCTCTCCTTTTTTCAAAAGCTTGTGCTTTGTCGTGGCTTGAAGTTTGCCATTCCTAAACGTGTATCCCCGATTGATGTCAAAGCTAGCTTTGAGAAAGCTTATTGGAAACTTGAGCCGAACCTATCGGAAGATCTTCGTGACCTTACAGCGTCTACTTTACGTTCTTTGGCGTTAAATTATATTCATCGTAAAGGCCCTAAACCTCCAAAGACTCTCTTTAAAGCTATTCATCAATTGAAGAAGCGTGATGACATTGTCATAACTAAACCTGACAAAGGATCTGGTGTTGTTGTTATGGACAAGGACGAATACTTGCGCTTACTAGCTGAAGCTTCCATAAACGATCTCACCAAATTTAGATCGGTCGACCCGATGAGACCAAAAAGCAGAGGAAGACCACCCAAGCACTATCACCCTCTCCTACAAAAGGAGAAGGACTTAGATTCACTTGTTCGTCGAATTCTCCCTACTGAGATTGCAGACTCTGTCCGTCCGTCTGGCTCAAGGTTAGCTCACCTTTACGGTTTACCCAAAACACACAAGGAAAAGCTAGCTATGCGACCTATCTTGTCAGCTACACAGACTTACAATTATGCGCTGGCGAAATGGTTAGATGACAAGCTTAAACCGCTTGCTATTAATCATTACACGATAACCGACACCTTCGAATTTGTGAACGAAGTCCATTCATTGACACTCAAAGACGGTGACGTTTTGGTCTCCTACGATGTTTCCTCATTGTTCACCAATGTACCCCTTGAAGAAACAATACGCATCCTTGCTGACAAAGCATTTGCTAATGACTGGTTTAATCAAACGCACCACCTTAATCTCAGCAAACAGGACCTAATCCATCCCCTAGAAGGGGCAACAAAAGATCAACTTTTCCTGTTTAACGGTCAACTTTATGAACAGACCGATGGTGTCGCCATGGGCTCCCCGCTTGGACCCTGCTCGCTAGTGTCTTTATGTGTAGCATTGAGGAAACCCTGGATCGTGAAGGAAAGATGCCCAGCTACTACAGAAGGTATGTCGACGACACACTGACCATCATGCCTAACCAAGCATCAGCCAACAACTTTCTGGAGACTCTGAACGATTGCCACTCCTCTATTAAGTTCACAATGGAGATAGAAAATGACCGCATGCTTCCTTTCCTTGGAACGCAATTGCTCAACAAATCCAACCACGTTGAGACCAAGGTTTATGTGAAACCCACAAACTCTGGTCTCTTGTTACACTACAAGAGTCATGTTGACGATCGTTATAAACGCGGCCTACTAAAAACTATGCTGGATCGTGCGTTTCGACTTTCTTCTAACTGGACCTACTTCTCCGAAGAATGCGATCGTCTCAAGTTGTTGTTCTCCCGTCTTGAATACCCAGATGACTTAATTAATTCAACCATAACACGCTTCATTGCCATCAAAGTTTCTGAGCAACCTGTTCCTCCACCGACTGACAACAACAGTCCAGAGCCCGTTCGGATTGTCCTACCATTCAAAGACCAAGCTTCAGCTGATTTTCTTCGCACGCAACTGAAAGATCTTAGCACGAAAACAAACACCACCATCCAACCTGTTTTCATCAGCCACAAGATTGAGCGAGACCTGAAATCACGTGAAGTCAAGCCGCCAGTCGTTAACCAACAGTCCCTTGTGTACCATTTTAAATGTGACCTGTGCGATGCAGGTTATGTTGGTTTTACGCGCCCGCACTTGCACCAACGCGTCGATGAGCACAAAAACCCATCGTCATCAATTGGAAAACATTTTCGCGAGGAACATTCTTTGGCCCCTAAAGATCTTACTAATAACTTTTCGATTTTAAAGAAATGTACAACCAAGTTTGACTGTCTTATTTTTGAAATGTTTCTTATTCACGAACTGAGACCAAGTCTCAATGTACAATCTGACTCTATTCGTGCGAAAGTTTTTAAATAATCTTTTTTTATTATTATTAATTAGTTTTACATGTTTTTTATTGTTTTAAGCACTACTTTGTAAATTCTTTTACATACTTTTTACATATTTTTACTTCATTAATAATTTTCACACATTCTTACCTCTTTGTAGCTATATATATCTATGCAAATTTTACTTCTTACATCTTGCTTGATAATGACCGAAGAGCGGTCGAAACGTCGCAAACTTTTACCGTTTATTTTTATTGTCAAATGTTGTAAAAAAACCCTTACTGATAAAAATTCTACTAATTAATGACATTATGTAGATTTGGCCAAGCTGCCTAAAAGTGGAGCTCCTGATTGCAATAAGTTAACCATAAAGTAAAAACAGGATTTGTTTTTCTTGGATCAGAAACTCAAAAAAATTACCAATTGTGAGCATGTATTTACTCAACAACATCAGCAACATCTTTTATTTAAGGAGGCCAAACACAGTTTTTGCGCGCGCTTTTGCTGATGCAATTCAGCATGCGCACAAGGATTGCAGAAAAACAAACATGCCGCCAATACAGCGATCATTTTATTTACTCAACACCTGCACTATCTGCGTTATTTTTCTCTATAATTGAACCCAGTCTATTGATGGCTTTTTTTAGTCTTTTACTAGAAAGATATGTTAGAAAAGGTAACGATGCAAAGAACCCAGCAATTCTCAGCTTTTTCTTTGTTACCGAAAGAACCCAGTTAAATGCAGCGCATGCGTAGTAAGTCAAAAAATTGTGATTGAATGAAAATTGCACTCTCGGAAATACGCCTATTACTCGAAAACCACTCATTAGAATTTCACGAAATTTGGCACGAAAATACTTAAGGAAATAAGTAACTGGAGTATTGAAAGTAATTGAACTTTAAGGTGGTCTAATACCTAAATTTTTTCTTTTTTTGCAAAACAACTCTGTGGAACAGTTTTGGTATCACGTTAAAGGACTTTGCACTCTGACTTCAAAAATGAGCTTTTCCAGCTCACGTGCCATGATAGTTAATGAATAACTAGCTCCTTAGTGTTAAAAAGTGGTGTTCATCATAAACACGATAACGTAATAATGAATGGTTCGAGAAGTATGGAATTAAGTTCATCCTGTCCATAAGCAAGTTGTCCAGGAGACAAACCTTAGAAAACAGTGTTTTGAGGGGGTTTTTCTTGTGAAATGTTGAAAAAGTGTATTAATATTAACTAATATTAACTATATTAACTAAATAACAGGAAAGAAATTCATAAATTGCAAATTTTGGAGGTTTAAGACCTAGATAAATGTGTCCTTCATCAATGTTGAAAATTTGACAATATTCGGTTAAAACCCAGTGGAGATATCGTGTGCAAGATATTGATGATCCGTCTATTTGGTCATTTTGAGAAATAAGGCTTTAAAGTTTTACTTCGGTCTCCGAGAGCCTAAATTAGACCTGTGAACTAGGGGGGGGGGGGGAGGTTAGGGGCATGGGGAGGGGTATATTTAAAGGTTTTACATAAATGTTTCATTGAACACCCGAATACACACCAGTCAT
Organism: Orbicella franksi; assembly: GCF_964199315.1. Classification (NCBI taxonomy): domain Eukaryota; kingdom Metazoa; phylum Cnidaria; class Anthozoa; order Scleractinia; family Merulinidae; genus Orbicella; species Orbicella franksi. The sequence continues at coordinate 20,740,623 of NC_138149.1, read as the reverse complement.
AGAAATGTTATCCAAGTATAAGGAGCGTATAAGATGGTAGAAGAAATAATGTTCAGGACCATGATGCAAAATTCTCATAACTACACATCTTTAAAGCGTTTGTGTAAAGTATCATTAAAATGTATTGAATTGAATCCATTTTGTGAGTACTTTTAGACTGTAAACAATGGTTGCTATGGGTGTTGTTATGTTGAAATATAGCTAGAAGTGTTCAAATTTCTTAATTTACACGTAAATTCAGGAGTAATTAGAGGAAAATCGTTTCAAAATACGATTTACAAATGGACAGGGATGTTGAATCTCCATGTTCCAAAAAAATGGTTTTCTGGAGAAAAATTTATATCTGAGAGTATAAGACCCCCTTAACTAAGGAAATTCTAGATATTCCAGTGAACCTTCAACAAGGGATAATTAAAGATCTCTCTGTTAAATCATTAGCAAAATGGTGTTAACTTGTGAGAATCGTTACAAGATTGTTGCGTGCAAATTATAAAGAAAATCTAATGACTAGATTTTCTGCAAATAAACAAAACCGATTTTAAAGGCCTGTTTATATTTAGTCATGTTGCCATGGCAACGGCACATACGTCAGCCTAACCATCAAAAAACTAAAGTTTGTGTTGTTAACTTGCTTGCTGCCATTTTTGGCAACCGAGGGATCAAGGGTTTTAGAGAAAAAGGTGAATGAACACAGGTATCAAAAACTGTGTTCAGCCACCTTAAACAAGGTGGTTTTTTTTCAACGTGTGAATATGTCAGAAGAAAAGTCAACAACCTGCAGGAGTTAATTCACACCAAAATTTTGCCTTTGCATGTACTCCCTCTCCTTCCCCAGAGTAATAACTGGCTTGAGCCTATGATCCGATCGAAAACCAGTACAGTGGTCAACTTCAAAAAACATGAGACCTCAATGAGGTCTAAACCTGAGCCTGCAATATGGTCACATGATACTGGTCAGCAGATACCTTGCTTTAACAGCTGTCAATTAACCATAATATGGATGTCCAATATCAAAGAATTGTACCTATGGTAATGGTGCAGCTGTAACCAAAAATTTTAAGATCAATGGGTTACCAAATTTTCTAAGGTGTGGGGCTCCGCTCGCACGCCTTTGGCACACAGGAGCACAGCAAAAATAACTGGGGTCTTAAGGATCAGTCAGAATTAAAAAGCAAAGTGAAAACTGGCTCACCTGAACTTGGCTTAGATTATTAACATGAGTTCCACAACACATATTCCTGTCAATGCCTGGTTATTATAAAGCAAATAAACAGACAAACATTACACAACTTTTCACAACAGCATAAAATTTGAATAATAACTGAAAATAACAAACTATAGCACCATTTGGTGCATGGAATTGAGGGACTTTAATCTAAAGGTTGCTACACAATAGGGGACATGTTTTTCCAATAGTTTTTCTCAGTTCCTCAGTGGGTTTGAATTTATACATCATGATTGAAGCAGGAATAAAATGACCTCAATTTTCAATGTATCATCATGTGCGCTGCTCTTGCAAACTGTTCCCGTTGCAACATAGAAATGAACCAAATGAATATCCTCGTCGAGTGCGCCACCTTGCATACTTTCCATGCAGATATGTGCACCATACACACTCTCAGAGTCCCTTGTCCTCCCCTTCACATCCCTGCAACAAATCTTACTAACAACTGCAGTTTTCAGCACATCGACTCAACAAAGAACAATACATTATAGGCCATTGATTTTCTACAATTTTACTGACCTCAACACTAACCTGGTATTTCAATCACTCTCACTGGACCCTCATGATCATCAGGAAGACCTCTGGTAGTTGCCTGATGGATAAATGAAGGTTTACTTAATTAATGTTTTGACTAAAGGGTTTAGATGATTCCAGAATTTACTAGTGACTGTGACACATTCAGCCAGCATAAAACACTATCAGCTTTAATCTGTTAATTGACATCTGAGCCAGCCTAAGCCTGCCATAACTAGCCCTGATAAGCATTGGCCTATGTTCCCCTTCTGACGTCATCAACTTTGCCCAAATTTGGTATCATTTATACTCAAGTTCTGCAGGAGGAAAAGACCTTTCCAATGATACCCAGATCAGAAGGATTGGGTCAATTGAGCCTGAAATATGCACAAAAATGCTGAGAAATTTGAGTGAAAAACCCAGAGAAAATTTCCCTCCAGTATAACTGGCTACTCCTTGGCAAGAATTGCCCATCTCGATGATGTTTTCACAGGAATTCTTGAACAAGAAGCAAGCCCAGTGGAAGGTCAACCACTACAGCAAAAAGATAAGAAAAGGAGAAGAAGGAAAGGCAAAAAAATAAACACTAAAAAAACTGAAAAGCCTAAAGATGTAGGTCACTTTCTCGTCCAAAACCTATGAATCTCAAAATTTTGATTTCTGCACACGGCCACGCAAAAATGTCATAAAATGCCATGCTAGTGGAAAGAAAGGCATGCGCTGTGATGTTGCAAATGCCTTTTTGAGTTGAATGGAGCTAATTTGGCTCATATCCAGGCTGCAAATGTCCAAAATGTCCAAAAATTGCATTTTTGCCACAAAGCTCCAGGTGTCAATGGGTTAAAGGTTCAAGTCTGTTCCATGTCCCAGCACTAAAATCTGGTGTCCAGTGTCACATTACACGTAAGTGCCAAGATTGCTTGTTCTTCTCGTTTTTTTTTTCTTTTTACTTTCCCAAGCAGCAATTTGTCAGGCTGCTCCAACAATTTGACAGTACTCATTAATACCCCTGGGAAAAGAGAGAGGTATGGCTGGAGTTATATATTCTAATATACTATTAAGTGGGTCTCAATTCTTCCCTCCTCAAGAAAGTGACTGTGTCAAAGCTAAAACCTGAAGCTTGCAATCTGGAGTCCAGTGCCCTGAACATTAGGAGAAGACAGCCAGCCACTCCTTAGTCATGTCAACTAAATATTATCAAGTGTTATTAATAATGGTTCATCACTTACATGTTCTAGTTCAGGACATGAAGCACTTGGATACACATGTACATTCACTGGCGTACTGTTCCTGATAATTTCATTGGCTGTTGTCTCTATCCATTCCATTTCTTCAGCTGTGAGCTTTTTGCTGTTGAGTTCTATGTGAGAACGTAATTTTCCCAATTCCCTAGAAATTGATTAATTTATAGGAAAACAGTAAAATAATCAACACACTTTTTTTATAAGAATTTATTTTATAAGAATATCAAGGCTGAATTTGCAAAATTTTAAGAATACAATTTTTAAGAATAAATCTGAGCCTGAGATTTTGAAAAGAATATAATTTTGTGGGTTGAAAATTTTACCTAAACCGTATAAAATTCTTCCATTCTCTAAACAACAAACTAGCCACAAAGCAACAAAAACAGCACTAGCTGTATTTTTAATGCTAATAACATTTTTGCAAGAAGTTGTGCGATATCAGGTTTTAATGCCTGCTGACTGGCTCCAAAATTACTTTAACACCATCTAGACTGACACCAAATACATTCGAAAACAGAAATGTCATACCCTATAATCTAAGAATATTCACAAGAACATTTCAGCCTTACATCAGCTGAAAAATTAGAATATTCAGCTTCTGGCAAGTGTGTGAAAAGGTCGTACATAATCAATTCACTTCTTACTTGCATTTAAACGACAGGTTAACAAAGACCCAAAGCGGCAACAAAAAATGGCACTCAACCGAAACATCTGTCATAGAAACAACCGACACTATTCTTAAAGCGATAGACCAGAAGATGTTGACTTCGGTAGTGTTCTTAGACATGAGTAAGGCATTCGACAGTGTCAACCACGAAACCCTAATTTTGAAGCTGCGAGATGTAGGCGCCTCAGACCCAGTTATCCAGTGGTTTGGTAGCTACCTTAATGATAGACGACAAGTGGTTCGAATCCATTCAACATTGTCAGAGCCCTTGCCCATAGTCTGTGGCGTTCCGCAGGGAAGTATACTGGGACCACTTTTATTTAGCATTTACACAAATGATCTTTCTTCAGCACCACAGAATTGCAGCGTCCAGAGCTATGTGGACGACACTAAGCTAGTTATATCCTTCAAAATGAAAGATACTGTAAACGCCTTTGCTGACTTAAGAGTTGATTTGCATAGAATAGGCCAATGGTGTTCCAACAACCATTTATTGTTGAACCCAAGCAAAACTAAACTCATGGTGTTTGGCAGCAGGCAAATGCATTCCAGACTGGACACTCCCAGCCTCACCTTCATGGGAAGAGAACTCGTACCGGAGCACACCGCTAAAGATCTTGGGGTGATTTTGGACAAGAACCTGACCTATGACGAACACATTACCAAAACTGTCTCCTCCTGTATGTCTTGTCTCGGTCAAATAAGCCGCACAAAGCATGTTTTTGACAAATGCACCCTACTATCTATTATAAATACTTTAGTTTTTAGTAAACTTTTTTATTGTTCGAACGTGTGGGCGAATACATCAAAAAGTAATATAAATAAATTACAAGGTATTCAGAACTTTGCCGCTTGAATTGCGACCAGTACACACAAATATGATCACATCACACCAGTTTTAAAAGAGCTTAAATGGCTACCAGTCGCGACTCAGTTATATTTCAGGAGCGCTATCATGGCCTACAAATGTCTAACATCTCGTGTGCCGGAGTATCTGTCTTCCCAGTTCAGTAAGCGAGGAGAAATAAGCGGACGTGCCACAAGAAGTTCACAAATGCTGAACATTCCTCTTTTTAAGTCTGCCAGTGGTCAGAGAACGTTCTACTACAGAACAGTCAGTATCTGGAACTCCATGGATAGCTCTCTAAAAACTCTCGAGAAAGTATCTGCTTTTAAGTTTTATCTTAAACGTCAACTTATTAAGGATTTTATAGATTCCTAATTCTAGTTAATTAATCTTAATGAATCTTAGAGTTTTTAAGTAGTTTTAAATTATTATTGTATTGTCTTTGAAAAGCCTCTAAAGGGAAAGTCAATAAAGTATGTATGTATGTATGTATGTATGTAAATACAATATTCTGACTTATAAAAAAAGAGTGTACCTTCTCACTGCATTACCATCAATACATTGTTAGTACTAACTTGATCATTACACAAGGGAATAGGATTCTAATTTACCCTTTCCTAACTTATATACATACCATGAAGTAGTTTCATAACCAAACTGGTTTTCAATGATTGCAGAAACTAGATGCTGTCCTGAAAGTACATGTAACCAATGATAAAAAGTTACAGATCACCACCAAGCACACGCTTGTTCCTGTAGTACACAAGTAAAGCATTATTGAAGTCTTTTCTGAACTATGTACATGTAGCCTGGTGGCTGATCAATGGTATGGAGATTACCTCTAGTTCCCATACAGATTATTGATTCTTAGCCTATTAATTTAGTGCTAAGAATGTGATGCTACTCCAGTGAAGTTTCCCTAGCAGTTTAGTCAGATTGCCCTACACAATTCTCTGATACCTACTGATAATCCTGGGTGGTGGAAGACACTGTGAGTCACCAGTAGCCCTGTTCTCAACACCCACTGCAAACTTTTGGGTGAATTCTATCAACAACAGGCAATTCCACCAGTGGTATCAAGAGAAAATCAAGCATACTCAGCTGTAACACATGTTATGGGTTACGGTCCTTAATGACAGCCCAGGTGAGGGTGAAGTTTCTTGCCCAAGAACACAACGCAATGACCCTGACCAGGGTTCCAATCCATAGCTCTTGATCCAGAGTCAAATTCACTAACCATTACATTGCTAACCAATCACAGCACAGTCTGTAGATTCCTATAACTGGCAAACCTTAACAATTTTCAATTGAAAGACAGTGGAAAATTAAATGTACCTGAATGTTGCTGCATGTGATCAAACCTTCTTGACCAGTTGACAACAAGTTCAACCTCAGTTGCTTCTGGGATTACTTCAGGAATGAAATGAACAGCATGTTTTCCTTGTCTTACAACTCTCATTACTTCAATGCCATTTATCTAATATTGGACAAAACATACCGTATGTATACAATCATTAGACAGGACACTGAGGTAAGTCAAGAACTGTTTGCCTCAGATAGCATTTAAAGTGCCTGTGAGGTAAAAAATAATTGCTGCTTGTTTCAAAGGCTTTTCAAAGTAAAGAAGAATGGCATTTTCCTTTTTGGAATATCTTTTTTCGTTTTAGAGATATTCACGATTTTATATCATGCAAATGAGGAAAGTGTTGACGTCATAGGTGGTTCCTCTAAAACAGCACAACACCCAATTGAGAATAACTCTAGAAATATTAAAGTAGTGTTCTTCAAACTTGGCACCAGAAATGTACATCACAAAAGAAACATAATGACACCTACTATGTTGTTGCCATGGCAACACTCTTGGCTCCAGTCTCTTTCTGTGAAAAACCAAATATCTCCATTTCAAACCTTTTAAAGTGTGACAGAGGGTCTTGCTCGGAACACACATGGTTCCCATATTGTCTTAACTCTCCCCATTAGATTGGTGGGAGTGGATGATCCTTGTTTAAGATAAAATCTGGGAATTTTAGTCTTAATTAAAACAGAACCAGCGGCATAACTGTTGTCATGGCAATGGCACGATGGGTGTCATTAAGTTTCTTTTGTCATGTGCATTTCTGGTCCCAAGTTTAAAGAACACCGCTTTAATATTTCTAGAGTTATTCTCGATTGAGTGTTGTGCTGTTTTAGTGGAACCACCTATGACGTCATCACTTTCATTACAAAAACGTAAATATCTCTAAAACGAAAAAAGATATTCCAAAAAGGAAAACGTCATTCTTCTTTACTTTGAAAAGCCTTTGAAATAAGCAGCAATCATTTTTTACTTTATAGGCACTTTAACAAATGACAAAAGAAAACAGAGCACGAATGCAAATGTGGGGGTGGTTCTGAATAAACTTGCCTTGTATCAGAAAGGTATCCTGAAATTAATTCTCATGTTATTGACACAGACAGGATTGTTCTTAAGCACCATTTTTAAAGTGAGTGATAATGACGTCTTTCTCCAACTGGGAGGATAAAAAAATGATTGTGGTTCATCACGATCATTGCCTGCAAATGCAGACGTATTACCGGCTGTCACTTGGTTCCGCCGAAAAATAACATCTGCAAACCCGAGCCAGGAAATGATTTCTGTGACATAATGACTTTTGTTTCTCCTTGGCCAATCAGATTCCATGATAGAATGAAACTCGAGTGCTCCTCGCAGCGAATACCTCACGCAGTAGTTCTGGGGTTATTTGAGCCAAACTGTGACTGGCTTAGAATTCATATACGTCACAGAAATCCTTTTCTGGCTTGCGTTCGCAGACGTTATTTTTCGGCGGAACCCAATCACAGCCAAAAATACATCTACATTCACAGGCTACACGATCATCAGATAACTTAATTCATAAAAATTATTTGAGTAAGAGAAAAAAACTCGAAATTATCTCACTACTCAATTTGCTTAATTTTTTCTCATGTGTCTTATGTGTTTCCAATAAACTAATTTGCCCACCACCCATCAAATCAAACTCACCGTTCCACGATCATCAGGCTGTTACATCAGGTTATGCATCATATAAACCATAAGTGACCATCCATTTATAAAGGAAAAAAACAATCATTACTTTTATTTGCTAAAAAGCTGTGTACAAGTAACTTGACAGTAATAACAGTCACTATACCCTGGCCAAAGTAGACACAAGTATCCAACTTGGGTCTACTACCTTAAATCTCAGTTCAACCTTCAACCTTCAATCGCTTCTTTTTAATTTTTAATTTGTGTTCTTCCCTTATGCATTTTTTGGGCAAAAAAGAGACTGCTTACAGTCTAGTTTCTTGAGTTATGGATTACACTCTAGATGGTGCAAATGCACTGGCTATGTTGTGAAGCTATTTAGACTGTATTTTTGCAAATCCAGAGGAGAGCTGTTTAAGGGATGCTAAAATGTTGTTTTAAAACACATACATACAGTAGTTTTTAAGTTACCAAGTGTTATTTATTATGTAGAGAACTTTAGAAATTATGTTGTTTTAGTAGAAGTATAGGCAATAAGTCTAAACTTACACTTTCATCAGTTATACTAACGTCCTATATCATTGGTGAACAAGCTGTGGTTATCTTCATGACAAAGTAGGTTACCATAACAACAATAAAAACTTTAAAACACCTCAATTTTAGCTTTAAGCATTTATAACTCAAATTAAACTCGGTGACCCCAGTTTTTCACTATATACATGTGATAAGGATGTCAAAACTATTTGCAAAGTTTAAAAAAAATTGTGGAGGATTTTAAATTACGTTTTCAAAACTTTAAGGAGGTTCTAAAATTTAATTTCCTTTGTAGACTCTAGTAGGCCTTGCTGAATTCTTCTCCATCTACAGTACTAATTTGGGCAAAAGACACTCACTTGATATCTCAATTGAAACTCAATCAACAGTAGGTTGGTATTCGGACGAGTGTCAAGCGACACACAGGCATTGATCACAAATTAGTCCACTCTTAACTGAAGGTTGACCAAGATATCGATTGAGTGTCAAGCGAGTGTCAACGAGGTGTCGATGGAGTGTTGATTGAGTATCGATCGAGGGCAATCTAGGGTATCGATCAAGGGTATGGATAGACACTTGACCACAGATGCCTTTAGCACACATGATCTAAGATCTTTGCATTTAGTATGCACCATCCTTAATTTTAAGCTAACATCTTTTGACTCAGACTGAACTCTTCAAATACTTCTTCCATGTGTTGACCGCCCCAAAACTTTGGACAGTTCAGTGGTTTTTAATACCCAGTCATTCGAACCCAATCGAACTGTATTTCAATCACACTCGATCCATGGATTGATTTCAATTGAGTTCGGTAATTGACCTAAAACGAACTTTTGATTTCTGAACTCTTGATCTTTTACAAAACTGGTGTTGAAAATCAATAACAAGTTTTTCAAGGCTTGAGTTACTTCAGTCTAACTCGTCAGTGTTTTTCGTGTTTTTTTCAAGACCATAATTTTATAACATAATTAATCTTTATGTGAAGTATATATGAAATAATTCATATTTGAACTGCGGTGGTAGATGAAAGTGAAGAATGATCATCGTGGTAAATTTTCCAATTTAAGCAATTGGAAAGAAGAAGCCTGCACCGGTATCGCAGATGTCACGGGTTCAAATCCCGTTGAAGCCCTGATTTTTTCAGGCTTCTTTTTTCCAATTGCTTAAATTGGAAAATTTACTGCGATGATCATTCTTCACTTTCATAATTAATCTTTGTTCAATCCATTGGATTGAGTTTGGCTGCTGAACCCAACCAAATGCAATCTAATGAATTGAGTTTGGTTGGGTTCAATTTGTTCGATTGAGTTCGATTGGTTCGAAAATCGAACTCACACAAAGTTCGGTGTTCGATTTAGCTCGATTGCCGAACTCAATCGAACTCACTCCACTGATTGAGGTCGATTGGGTTTGATTGAGTTCGATTTCCGAACGTTCGATTGACTATGTCGGGTTATACGAAGCAGGCGCCCGTGTGATCGCAAATAACTTAACTAATTCATTATCATTTTATAAAGACAATTATTAACCTACCTGACCACCTCCTTCAGGAAACAACACAGTGTCCTCCAGGATAAGTTCGTAGGCATCCTTGCCGGCGAGTTTGCCGGCTTTACAAGATACCACTTTTGTCTTAAATTTTCTAAGGAAGGAATCTTGTTGACATGCAAAGACCATAGTTATTTGTCGGCGTATTAGCAAACTAATGGTTAGTGACTGTACGTGAAAAAAGGAACAGCTGAGACGAACGGAGGGCACAAAACTCATACGAAACAGAAGAAGAGAAGTGTTACATGTTGCGCCAGCAACTTCCCAGCGGTATCCATAAAATTCTAAGCCTGTAGCTATTTTTAAGTAAAATTCATCAATTTCTCCTAACACAGGTCCCATGGTGTAATGGTTAGCACTCTGGACTTTGAATCCAGCGATCCGAGTTCAAATCTCGGTGGGACCTAATTTTTCTTTCCCCATAAAAGTCTTGGAGAAACCTTATTACCTTCTTTTCTTACTTTCCATTTTTTTTTTTCTTTCTATCTTTTTTAGAAAAGTGACTAAAGAACCTTTTCTTTCATATCGTTAAAATGATTAAAATACAGAGAGACCACAAATATTCAGTGAATTTCCCGAGACGCAACTTTCGAACACGGGGCTATGTTAACACGGAAAAAGTAATCTATTGCTTTTACAAAATATTTCTCAAAAATACACGCGAATCTTAAACTTCACAACTGTGTTTACATACTGTAAGCACACCTATAGACAAATGAGAGCGCGCTTAGTATCAAAAGGAGGATAAGTTATGTTTTCACGATCTTCAATTTTCACGCAGGCATATTAATTAAAATTAATTGTTACAATTAAAACAGTATCACGACTTCTTCACCACTGATTATAATATTACTTCTGGTATTTTTATTTAGGGAGATGGGGTGTTGGAATCTCTAGCCATTCTCTCAAACATCAGTAAATTCTGGGAAACACTACCCGAAATATGGCACTTTTATTCATTATTCTTACTGACCACCCTCATGCAAGTCTTTACCCAGGTGCCACGCAGCTGACGGCCATTTTCCCGTAAATCTTTTATCAGTAAATTATGCACATCTCAGCTGACAGTTAAAAGGGACCATTCATTTTTCATACGATAGGAGGGCTGGTGGAATCTTAACAGAGAGAGTGGGATGGCTGTAAAAATATGGTATGTAGGGCAGCTATAACAGAATGCCTAAAATAGCTTTTCTGAGATTTGAAAATTAAAATTTACTCAAAGGAACATGCATCTCAATGCCCCTTCTATGTTATGTTCTGAACAGCATCAACTCAATCCCCCAACTATTTGGTTTAAAATACAGGCAACCTCTCGTAAAAACGTACCACATCCCATCAAAAATTGGTTAATTAGTGCTCTTGCAATATTATTACTATTACTACCGATTAAAACTAGAATTTTATCAGATATTATCAAGTTAAGCTTGATAAGTTTAAGTTTTTTGTGGGATGGTCAGTCATCTCAAAAAAAATAGGATTTAGGGGAGGGGGGAGGGTAAAAAATTGTAATACAGAGGAGGGGGTCATAATATATTCCAGGACCTACTGTAGCTATCAAATCCCACCAACCCCGCTACCCCCCTACCGCATAAAAAATAAAGTTTATCTGAATGGTCCCTAATTCAATTAACTATTATTTTTGGGTCTAAAATCCCATCAACCCTACAGAGGTGTGGTAGGGAGCAGCAAATAAACAAGAGATAATATTTATATTCCTTTGATAAAACATTGGTGGAGAGTGCAGACCTGGACAGTTTGAAATAACATAAGAACGGGATTACTCTCTGAATTGTACTTTAACAACAACAGCAGCAGCAGCAGCAGCAGCAACAGCAACATCCTCTTTATTACCCTTTAATTACTTAACAGGGGTTTCAATAACATTAGTTATAAGCGGCCACTGAAGGTGTAATAGGCAGCTGTGACCACTAAAGGGGCGTAAAGGCCCCTTTCCCCTAGGAAATTTAGAAGCTCGGAAATGTGATTTCCAGCATTCTGGGCATCAAAAAGTGTGCTGTTGATGGGTATTCTTATTGACCACAGAGCAGGATTTTTTTTGACAAACTAATAATTTTTTGATGCAGAGGTGCATTTTGAATACCTTTATAGGCAGATATCTCTCAGTGACACTTGATATCCACTTAGGCAGTAATTTCTTTGAAGTCCTTTCTTAAAACATGTACAACTTCTCTGTTACTCATTCAAATGTACCAACATGGCAAAAAACTGATTTTTAACTCTTCAGAAAAAAATGAAATGAGATAAACTTTACAACAAAATTCTTTCTACTAATATTCTTACAAAACCAAACCTCATTTTCAACTTTTCATTGATTCTCCCACGGTTCATCATTAAGTTATTCAATAATCATAAAATAATGAAAATTTTAATCATATTATTAAATCATGCAGATGTCTTAGGTATCCTGAGATGAACAGTGATAACACTGATCGGCGACTACAAACAACATGTACGCTATTTCCTTGGAACACTTAGTTTGCCCACTTTTTTGTAGCATTTCAGTGGTCGTCGTTGTTGCTGCATTTGCTTTTTTTATTAATATCATTTTTATTTTCATTAATTAAATCCAAACAGACAGTGGTAAGAGGTCCTACAGGCAGCGGTAGACCGCTGGCAACCGGCTTTTATTGAAACCCCCGACTAAATGGATTACAGATACAACTTTGAAAAACAAGGTTCCTGATATTAAACCCAAAATAACCAGTAGGTTCAAAATGCCAGATGTCAGTTTTCAAATTGGCCATCCTAGCTTTTACGTTCCAGTTACTTACTAAATTTTTACATAATTAAAAGAAGTTGTTCACAACAATTCCCTTGGCCATAAGCTGAGAAACCATTCCTTGTGTAACCTGCAAGTACAAAGATATCACATCATTTATGTTTTTTTATTAATAAAATTAATAAAAGCTCTGCACTCCTCGTCATTTAAGGTTGGTTTTCATTAGCAACTGAGTTGGAGTCGGAGTTGGAGTCATAGCCCGAGTCGTAAGGGCACTTATGACCTAATGAAAATTGAAAATTGGAGTCGTAAGCAAAGCCGTAAACTTCACGGAATCGGAGTCGGAAGAATTAGAACATTTCCATTTCATTCGATCCTGTTTACAACTCTGTCGCTTATGTTCTAGTGAAAACTAGATTGTCGGAGTCAGGAGCAGAAGCGGAAGAATCAACCAATCACAAGGCCAGAATCAAGCACTTCTGCTTCCAACTCCAACAATGTAGTTTTCACTAGATCATATGGGACGGAGTTGAGAGCGCAATGAGTGTTCTGCTTCCGACTCCGTCGATTTGATTTTCACTAGATCGTATTGCTCTACATTTCTGATTATGACTCCGACTATGATTCCGTCGCTAGTGAAAACCAGCCTATAGTGTTTTGATGGCCTTGAAGTTAAGGTTGCTGATCATTTAACCACAATATTTCTTTTAAGAGCTGATTCCAGCCAATGCATTTCTGTCATTATCATCAATTAAAAGTGATCACCACTGATTATTAATGATTGCCATCAACTGGCAATTTGACAACAAAAATCTTAATCCATGAGCTGCCACTTATGGACCTTAACAGAATCTTCCATTCCAGTCAAAGGCTACTTACGGACTTACATGACAGGATTTCATTCTGCATGTGCCAGCTAGTTAATTGATGGACAAAAATGTGTTCTTTCTGTGTTTGCTGATGATGAGTGTTAATTACTAGATAGACTACTCAATAATTCCTTCTTTCTGTTTAGAAGCCTCTGGGTACTCTGTTTTAGCTCCCAAGCAAACAGAAAAGATGCTATTCTGAACAAGCTCGAGACCATGGAGGTACTTACAGCACAACCCTTTATCCTTAGAAGCTTCAGCTTGCATCTTGGTGACAGAAATTTGTTAACACTCTGATCAGTGACAGAGAAGCACCAGCTGACATCTAACTCTGTTAAGTCACCGGAATGCTTTGCCAATGCAGTGACACTCTTGTCTGTTACTCCATAGCAGCTGCTCACATGAAGCTCTCTAAGAGTTGGGCATCTCTCACTCAAGGCTACTACACCCTGATCAGAAATCTAAAATATTAAAAAAAAAAATAGTCGTATATTGAAGAAGGCAAAGGATCTCACTCTGCAAGATCTAAAAAAGTATTTCAAAAGAAATCTTGAGTTTTATTTTAGTCAATCAAAGTATGATTTTTTTGTGTGTGATTGTGTTTTTTATACCCTGTAAAACAATTCAGAGCAAAAAATTAATGATGATATGTGTCCAACCCGCAGAAATGTGCAGAATGAACATGTAGCACAAAAAAATTTAAAATACTCTCTTTCCATCACAGCTTTAATGTGTAACTGTTGTGGCTGTTACAAAAAAATATAAAAATAACAAGTTCTTACACAGCTTTCCACTTGAAGCCCCCAGCTGTAGCTTTGTTGACCATGTGCCTAGAATTGCTTGCCTGGCTATTTTCTGATAAGGCCATTCCTGGCATAAAAAATTTCATTTCCCATCGCCCTCTCTCTTGTGTAAGTGAGTCAGTGAGTTATATATTTCCCACAGCCACTATCAAAAAGGTGCATGAATCAACGAGATCATCATGAGGACTGATTTAAGGGTCAAAGTCACTTGAAGATTTCCAAAATGGGAGCAGGCAATCAATCAAAACATCTTGTTTTTGTACTTATTCAAAAAATCTGGCTTACTCAGGTGATGGGAAACAAAACATTTTATGCACATGGCCTAAAAGTCCTTAAACAGTTTTGCTATAAAAAAGCAACTGTAGTTTCATTAAACAAGTGCCTGGCTGCCTGTCCAGATATTTTTGGAAAAAGAACATTAAAAGCATCTAAGATGTCTCTTCCATACATTAAAGCAGCTACTTAGATCCAGCTCTGCCAATTGCTTGCAGTATCTTGCTACTGTTTCCAGGGCAGCATCACTCACTCCCTTACATCTGCTTGCTGTTAGAACTGACAGCTTGCTACAGTTCTTGGCGATCACAAACAAGTTCTCTTCTGTAACACATGGCCAACATGAGTCGAGATGAAGAACTCGCAAATTGTTGACGTATCTTAGCATATGCTTCAGCCCATCCTCTGTCAGAATCGATTCATAAGGAACAAAATCCAAACACATTACGCCTCCAAGATACTCATTAACGTATCTCCTCCATTTTCTCGACAGTCTTCGACACAAACACAAAGATGTCAAGTCCAACCAGCCGAAAATCTTGAAAATAATTTCGGTTGGGAAAATTTGGAGTACATCCATCTCATCAGCTTGACATGATTTTAACGTTAAAATATCTCATCCAAATTGAGATCGCTGCTCATACTCATACTTTAAGCGTATTCGATTTGAAAGGTCATATAAAATTCATCATTGTGCTTGCTCGTTGTCCACCTGATCTTACTAAGACGAATGCCTTTCTAAGGGCATTGCATCTTTTAACAGTGACTGTGGTGGCCTAAATTAATTTACCATCTTTTCACTACAATGGCTATAAATGAATTTCTACACCTTGAGCTTCAGTTGTTACCTTTAAACCCTTTATAATGCCTATTTAACGCGATGCCGAAGAAATTGAAATGCCGTTACAAAACTGATGAAAACGTTCCGAAACGTTGAATACAATAAGTAGCAGGCGTTTCATCAGATCAAAACAAACTGGACTGGGTCGGACTGGGTCGGACTGGTGAATTAGAGCCCAGTCTACCACGCGGCCTGTACTAAACGATACATTCTTTTTAGTACGATTATTGGTGGCGGTGAATTCTTGCCCTGACAGGTTATGATAAAAATCACAAGTAACTCCCTAAGTCAGTTATTGTTGTTGTTGTTGTTTTTGTTTTCTTTTGTTTCGTTTTGTTTTTTTGTGAAGGCAATGGAGAGCCCCACGTTGTGTCGGTTTCTGCTTTTAATTTACATCCTTCAAGGGGTCGGTACAAAACGTGGACCCCTCAATCTGGAACCCCTACTGGACCCCCTTTTGGACCCCATCTGGACCCCTTCTGGACCCCCTTCTGGACCACCATTTGGACCTCCATCTGGACTAGATGGGGTCCAAAAAGGGGTCCAGATTGAGGGGTCCACATTTTGTACCGACCCTCCTTCAAGAGCCAATACAGAATACTGATCTCGTGATCTTTAGAGACACCAGCGTCCCATGTCTCTACGTACGGTGTACGAGCACTATAGTCCCCTCTCTCGACTACTGAAGCTTTGCGCGATTCCGTCTCATTCGGACATAGCAGCTCCATTCGTACCACCTCAGCCCCCCTCCCCCACAAGCAGAGGGGCTGTAGGTCTTTGGCTGAGTGATCTTTAATCTTTAATCTTTAATAAGTATACTCCTGAAACAGTGGAACTATACTAGGAGTTGAAAATAACATAATAAAAGCACGTAATAAATAATTACAATATGTATATATACAGTAAAAATTATAAGTTAGTAAAAGATAAAATAAAATAGATTAAGTATAATCTCGTCGAGATAAGTTAGGAGTCTGAATATACATTATACAAAAGATTTAATGGCTGCAAGAGCAAATAGTCTTAAAATTATTTATCTTAACATCTTCGACCAGTTTATGGTTGACCAGTTTATGGCCCGTTGGTCAATTTGGTGCTGGAAGCAGGGTTTTTGTTCTTCTACTCGTCAGCTTCGATCTGGGCCGGGCTGGATCCAATTGTGTTCGAGTGTTCCTGTAGTACTGAACAGCAAAAGATGATTATGGTCAGTACCAGTTTCACTTGATTTACGTAGGAACCGTTTTGCTGTGCTCAGAGCAGACTTTACTTCTCTACTGGACTCGCTTTGTCCCAGACTACTGATTGTATGCTGGAATTTCATGTCCAAGCGAAACTTGCCTTGTTCCATTGTCAAAGATCGCTTGATCTGGATGTCCCTATGTGTGAAGTGGTTCTTGAGTTTCAAGTCTTCGCTAGTTGACTTGGTATCAGCAGCTTGTCTAAAACCAATTGAATTGAATTCGATCGCAAAGAGATCGGTTCCTACTTTCTTCCAAGGTCGGTAAGGTATTTCATGCGGTAGAAGGGTTCTTTTGTCGTGACAACTTTCAGTTTTTGGCCTTCCTTTGGTTCTCACCGGATCTCTTTGGGCGGGAGGGTCACTGTGTTAACTAATTCGAATTTCCATCCAACTCCACGAAGTAAAATATCAAGCACGAAAGACCGTGTTACATTTCCAAACACCGAGAAGAGCGTTGAATATACGACGTGCAGCGGAGTAGTTTTGACGAACTTTGAGGTGTTTGGAAATGTGGTCAAACACTGTCTTGAGTGTTTGATATATCTTCTCTATCGAAACAAAGGAGAAAACGGAGAAATAAAATCGTAAAAATCTATGCTAATTAAGATGAGATATCCAAACACCGTCACGGTCATGATTTCCTTTGTTTAAACTTAGTAAATTATTAATGAGTTTGAGAAGGTACGAATACGACACATTACGTCTGTTGGACACAAGTTACGTCGCTAACCCTAACCCACCCCCCCCCCCCCCAACTTAGCTCAAGGTGTGGATCCGCCACTGAGTTGTAACAACCTTTGAAACAAAATGTGACAAATTCTTTGCGCGAATTGTAACAACTTTTTAACCCAAAATGTAACAACTTCCTTACCGCGAAACACAACGTAGATGTAACGCTTTCGATATTGTATTCAGTGTGTGCGGCTGGCTAAACTTAAGTCGTAGCAACCCCCAACAACCTCAGCACTGCCTCAGCACAGCTGTAGCTATTATCCTTCGATTAGCGGTCTAAACCTTATGAAGTATGGATTTTTCGGATTCCTAAATTAATAAACTGCTGTTTATGTTACTATCGATGGTACTAGAGCCGGGGGGGGGGTACTCCCATAAATTTCGGATAGGTGTGTGCCGCGAAAGGTCTTAAACCCTGACCCTATTTAAGGATGGATCAAACGAAAATTGATACCCTATTTAAGGCCCAAACCCGACTCAAAACTCAAAATAGCTTGAACGGGTCAACTTTATTTCGTTTCTGGGTGTTTACGCACTGCTATTTTAGCTGATACAATTTAGGCACCCTATCTAAGGATCACACCGGGACACTATGCCAGCATGGGCGAAAATGATACCCTATTTAAGGATCGAGAACCTCAAAAAACCATACCCTATCCCGCGGCACATACCTATATAGCCCATAAAGGGGAGTACCCTCCCCCCCCCCCGGGTACTAGAGGTAAAGTGGGAAAGAGGAACGAAGGGTCACAACACTGGAAGAGCACAAGTTAAGCAGAAGCGGGTGTCAGATTAGGTGCTGAAGGCGTAAATGTGGTGTTTCCTTGCCACTAGCTAACACTACATACAGCAGGAAGAATGGTTAAACGACTTCTACTACTTTACTCACATCACTTGCTTTTACTTAAAATGTACTGTTGCTTTTTTGGATCATTAAACAAAGAACACAAGCACAGTCACTGCTGCAATAAAGACTAGCTAAAATGAAATTGAATATAAACAATTTTCAAAGTCATGTGCCTTGTAACGTCTCCAGCTGTGACTGACAGTTGTTAGTAATTATTCGTGCTTTCCGACATGTTGTGTTTTATTGTAGAAGATATCATATTGCCGTCCATTCTCAGAGCACGGACCAACAGACGCGGACTTGGCATGAACAAACACGAACAATTCAGTTCAACAAGATAAAATTTTGAACTGGTCAAGTGACACTGAGTAAGTTTGTTTAATTTGACCATAGCTAATAGAGGCAATGGTTATGAGAACCTGGCAAAGTTGTACTGATGTTTTTGTTGGCTGTTGACCCTGCACAAAAGCTGGGAAAATACAAAAGGCGGTTATGCGTGTTCATACAACTAGCCAATACATGTAGAAGCATTGCGATTATGTAATTCATGCATAGTCCATGAGCATGAAACAAAAGATGTGCAGGGTCAAGGAAATCTTAGCCTCTCAGTGATTAACTATGATTTGACTAACAAGAGATGTCAAGGTCGACAAGAAGTGACAAGAAGGCTGATACAGATCTAAATTTGTACATTAAGATCAGAGTTGTTACATTTTGCGTTCTTACATTTCCAGTTAAAGAAATTGTTACATTTTGCGACAAAGATTGTTACAGTTCGGGTTAATGTTACATTTTGTATCAAAAGTTGTTACATTTCGCACCCGGGATTTCGCATCAATGTCGGTTACATTTTTCGTTAGTTGTTGCATTTTGCTGCTCAACAACATCAAGCATGCCACCGTGCAACAAGTCAGGTTGTCTGCTGTATTGATATCTTGTACATGTGTATAATATGCCCGACACTCTTATTTTAACGTTAATCGAATTTTAGTAAAGCTTTAGGTGGGATATATATAAAAAACACATATATTGGCTAATGTCTACACAAGGTGGATAATGTTTAAATAATGAAACAGGCTTTAATAATTTCTTACATCAGAAAGGTGGGGCATACAAAAGACAGGCTGGGCTACTAAGTTTTCTTCGTTCTTTGTACTTGGCTAGTCTATCCTCCGGGTATTTATGGTACTCTTCTTTTACCGCTTATGTTGTTAACGACAACAGCGAAAAAGAAAACACCATTCGCAGACTATTCGCGTTTATTCGCGTGGAATTGCGGGGTTACTGATCAGCGGACCGCCTTCGCGCGTGCGCAAGGGGCGATCTTGCAAAGTCGAGATTTTAATTTGCGCATAGAACGCACGCTAAAATACCTAATTTCACGAAGCTCCTATCTCAAAAACTGATCCGGTGACCCTACTTTTTTAATGCATAAAAATATTCAACAGCAAAAGCGAAATGCATGTGCGAAATTGTAAAAAAAAAAAAACTGTAGAGTGGGATTTCTCCAACTTGGAAATTTCCATTTTCAAGAAAAATCCACTCCACAGAATTTTTATAATTTTGCTTGTTTCTTTTTCTGTGTGTAATAAAAAGATTTTTATAAAAAAAAAATATGGGGTTCCTGGCTTAGTTTTTAAGATACATACAATTGATGGTAAAAAGTGGGTCAAGTTTGTTGCTATGCAACAGGACAATGCAACCTTGATTTATGACTTAAACACAAAGAAAGGCACAGTGGAGAGTTACTTAATAAAATACCACAACCATTCAAAACAGTACATTTCCAAGCTTGAACAATCGCACCTAGTTCTATAAGTCTCCAGAAAGCAGAAAACTGTTTTGAGCCACCTTAAGAGCCCTTTCTATCCAGTTGACTGCCATCTCGTTGAGCAGCAGAGGTCACGCTTAGTCCTTATACCCATGTCACTTTGTCTAATTATGTCTACCCCTTTCCGGCAAAATGTCTTATGAACCCTTAATACTGTGAACTGTGGTCAGCGGATGGAAATGTTCAGTTCAAAACGTACTGCCGCTATACAGCGTTTTTTTTACTTTTGCTTTAGTTTTGCTTTACTACACGTCCTATCAGAAAAAAGACAAACGCTCACTCGCACCGTTTCCCAACCATGGTTTTCCGAAACTCAGTGTTGAAAATCGCTCTACTACGCTGCGATTTCTGTCAACTCTCAAATATATTAACCACATCGTGATCCCATCAAGGTGTCCAGATCGTAATCCCTCTCTTAACCACTACTTCAGCTACTGAAACTCTTGCCTATTTATAAATTCTATTCACCTTTCCTCATGGGGGAGGGGGAAGGGAGAGGAAACTGTTAAAGTCAAATTAAGGTCTTTAATTTTCCCTATTGCAACAGGGGCGCAGGGGCTGTCCGTCCAAAATTATATCACTTGTCAACATGTGCAATAAGAAAAATTGCTGAAGGTATCTTAGCATTATAACTGGCCTGTCGCCAGAACATCAAAGCTCATCAACGATTGTCATGGGAAATTTCAAAATATCTACTCGGGCTTATTCTAGGTAAGCCAGGTGACAGGCAAACGCTCGCTGGTATGCGTAAAACTTATTTTTAGGGAGTGAAATTTTGCGTCCTTTGTCCTCACGCTGTAGGGTCGCGGCTTTTTTTCACTGAACAATCACGTGAAATACGCTGGCAAGCAGACTTAGGGGCTCACTGTAATTATCCACATGTACCGGGGGATATCTATGATTTCCGCAGACATCAATGGTCAAAATTCCCCGACTTTTCCCTTATAAAAATAAAATTTCACTAACTAAACAATTAGCCAGTTTCAGATATAGTAGAGGCCTTCAGCCTCCCCTTACAGCCGTCAGCAGTGCTATAATTTCACTTTTCCTCTGTATGTCAATTCACCCTGAACTTGAAAATGTCTTCCTTGAGCATTTCCTGACCTGTGGAAACTCTGACAGCTCGTTACGGATACCTGTCCAAGCATTACTCTCAAGAACGTAGTGGAATCGATTTTCATTGGGTCCACTGGCCGAGTCCGTCATCTAAGCGTCACCTGGCTCCAGACTTTCTCTGAGAAACCATTGTTGTAATAACTCACCCGCCCCACCTGTTTTCTTGTGGTTTCGTCACAAAATAGGTACATTGAAACCTGTATTAAGCGGACAGCCTTGGGACCCACACTAGCGTCCGCTTAATACAGGGTGTCCGCTCAAAACAGGTTCTAGTACCTTGTTCAATAACGGTTAATTATTAACCCTTTTATAACACAGTGTAAGATTAAAGACTAGCTAAGACTGCTCATAGTACAATGTCCAGTCAATCAATGCATCAATCTGGAATAATCACCTAGCTATTAAACCGAATGTTAAGGAGTCTCCGCTGAACCTTTAGAAGTAAAATAAGCCAGTGTCCGCTTAATTGCAGGTTTTGTGCAACAAAGTGGCGTAATACTGGTGTCCGCTGAATCCAGGTTTAGTTTACAGTAAGTGTGGGAAGAAAAATTGGGGTCGCTTAATACAGGTTTTACTGTATTGTTGATATGATGGCGCCCACTCCCTCGGCAATTCTCCCACCGATCCTTGCGTGTAGAAGTCCACTGTTTCCTTTTATGGCAGTAGAGGTCTGAATGCAGGCTAACGCTTAGTTACACAAACCACTCAACCACTATGTCAATGTACTGAATTTTAATCATGTATTTTGCTCTCATTCTGAAGAGGTATTGGCGCTGTGCAGTAAATAACTGATGATAATCTAAAGCTTCACGAGATATGGTCTATTAGATAATTTTCACTAAATATTCCTTTGGATAATAAATAAATCGTACGGTTCTTTTTTCACATTAACATGACCGACAGTTGGCCGGCAAAAAACAAATTCTCCTCTTTCTTTCATATTTTTTCTTGAAAACTGGACGGAAGTTCTCAACAAATTACAATAAGCTTAAATATTCTATTATACAAGTCTTCCGAAAATATTAACTCCATGTAAAAATATTTCGTACAAAATTAACGAGACACGTAGTATACAAAGCCGCACTTTAGATAGAACCCATTGTAATGAGGTCCTCAAAAAGCCATATCAAAGACATCCTAGGCGTGGTCAAAAGGACGAAATGATCAAACGACTCCCTCCCCCCTCCCCCCGAGTTAATTTTGACGTCCCACAATATACAATAGCTGAGGCGCGAAATATGGCTTGGTGTATGCTAACTTTGAAATCTCTCTTTTTTCTGTTTTTTTTTTCCTCGAAGCATCCACACTGTACAAAATAAGCTCAACTGGAAATAATAAATAATTTACTTAGCTGTAACAAAAAAAAAACCTTCGTTAATTTGGGACCTAAATATATATACGAATAGAGCGGAAAGACATTAACAAGTCTCTCTGTTATAGCTGATTATCGGTCAGCGACTTTGGCCGATGTCATTGCATGTAGAAACAAGAACGTCACAAGCTACGTTTAACGAAAGGATCAACTCAATCATACACATGGCTAGACATCAAAAAAACACAGCGATTAAGGGAAAGGAAACACCGCAGCAGCAGTGAAAATACCACAGAAACATCAACTTTATATCAAAAGCTAACGGTGTATAGTTGTTACGCTCGCAAGGCAAGGAGTAGAAGACTTGAATTAGACAGCGTCAAGGTAGATAAGGAATACAAGATGAACACCCTAAATCGTTCTTAGTTTGCTACCTAATTAATCCAACGTGACGACTTCAATTCTTCGTCGCCCGTATTCTGTGAAAGGTTCTCTAACATTGCCAAAAAAGTTCATGAGATTCCTGTCTTCGTAGTCACTGACATAAACACAGTCGTCCTTCATGACATCTTGTTGAATAGAGTCCCGCAGCTGACGAGACTTTCGCACGAGATTCTGAAGTTGAAGCGTGCCCATTTCCGACAGCTTCATTCGGATCTTGTTGAAGTCTGACCGGAATCCAGTCTCCAAAAACCTGACAGAGAAAGAGGTTTGATATTAGCGGAGACAAGACAACAACCCAATGAAAATGGAGCATAAAAACACTGACAAGGGCTTCTCCTTTAGCAACAAATACTACTAACAATGCAAGACGGTAAGACCCAAATCTTAACACTGGCGCTGTAGGAACACAGTCTGAGAAGGAAACCACAAGTTTAGTGGCGGTGTGAGCCATAAAAACCTCAGGCAAGGATAGAATTCATTTCCATAGCGTGCAATTTCGCTCTATTCAATGTGGCATTAATACTGGAGATTATGGAACAACCATGGCCAAAATAACCACGACAAATCTCTGACCTATATATTTATTCGCAGCTCGTGATCTTAGCTGTGACCAATATCCGAGAAATAAAGAATATTTTGGACAGTAATCAAAACAACAACCGAAGGAAAGAATGCTTCTCTTTATTTGAACGTATGGGGTGAATCTTCATTCGTAAAAATTTCGTGCCGCAAATGTTTTTTAGCAGTAACCTTCTTTTCCAGCTACGCTATATTCTATTCAACCAAAAGCTTAAACAAGGCTTTTTTCTGTTCCATTGTCTTGGGATTTTCGCGCGAATCTCGTGAAAAGAAGTCACATGTTACAAAGCGGCAACTGTCCTTGAACATATATACATGCACAACCAAATCATCGGCACACAGTCGCTTTATTGAAACTCAAAACAACAAACTGGCTAAAAGTCGAATAGAGTCCATGATACTTCAGACTAACACGCGCGGAACGTGGCTGTCTCGCGGTATAGCACGTAACGCCCACTGGATTATTTGGAGGAAAACGTGTTTTCAATCCTTACCTTTGAACCAAGTTTGACACGCAATCGGACGAGAAGTGAGAAGAAGATAGTTCTGATGATAAACACGCGGGTTTCAGCGGTCTCATGACGAAATCTCCAAGAAGTGTATGTAACCAACTGTTCTCCTTAAACCAGGCCACAACAATCTCCTTTCTTTCAAAGTACATCTTGAGGCGGGTGAAGTCTTCCAGGTTACCTTTCTCTAGAAATTCCCTACAAGAAAACACAAGAAATGAATAAAACGGTCAACTCTATTGAAAGTTGTTCACGTGAAGTACAGAATGGGTTACGCGGGAAATTTATTCCATAAAAATACGACAAGCACTCGACTGATAATTAACTGAGTAGTTTCATTTCCTTCACAACAACGAACAATGAAATCCTAAAGTTAACTTCTCATCTGATATCATCGTTTTTGCTTATCTACAGACTTGTCATGAACAGAACTGGAAGCTCAAGGGAATAAAAGATTCCTTAGCCCAACTTTATTTTATTACGAGTTTCAAAAATACATTCGTGTTATACTAATTTTTCCTTGCTTTGACCCAGTCAGTGCCACACTGAAAATGGCCCACGAAATTTCCCGCACTTCCATCGCCAGACTAATCTTTTATGACTGGGATAGCGTAAGTGAGCGAAACCGGCTGAAACGCAGCTACCTATAAGCAAGAAAAAAGGTCAGAAGTTCTTTCTTCAAATATTCAACGCATCAGAGCGTGTGGAGTGAGGACGTGATGAGGAAAACATTTTTTGAAAAAATCCTACTCTAATATCACAAGGACTTGAAGCGTTGCTACGTTTTGATATTTACAAATCGGAATTGACAAAAGACGTTCTGCTTACTTAATCTGCCGCGAGGGAGAGAATGCGGTGGCTGTCACCACAACACTTAGCTCAATGCTTTCACAGTAATATAGTTTACGTAGCTCGAGGGCGATTCTTATGACAATGAAAGGAATGGCGGCCTGCTTGATATGTTGGGCTTGTGGCTTTATTATACAGCCATAATATCACTAATCATGACTCGATTATTGTCAGAAGTTCAAATATCAGGGATCATCAAAATACTCAAGTGATAAGCACTTGAAAAGGCGCTTGCATGGGTTTTGTGATCCTCGTTGTTTAGCACACGACCGAAAGCAAATACGTTTAAGTGACGAACAACTGCACTGCTAATGCAATATATGTCTAAGTGTTTGTTGATTATGTGCTAAGGTTCCATATCGAGGGATTGCCGCGAAACCACTTGATGTTAACATGAAAATAGACCATGATTCGCCAAAAAACACAGCGAGTTCGTTGGTCGTTTTAAACAAAATCACACTAAACAGCTGAGCAAAGATTTCACTAAGAGTCGCTAAAAATCGAGACAAAGTAGGCGGTCCCCTGAAAAGGTTTATGCTAAGCTTTACTGCCAACTTCTACCTAAAGAAACTACTGAAAGAACAAAGTGAAGTGTTGTGCTATTGAGTTGAAGCACTTATCTGCCTCGTGAATAAACATAAAGAGCGCCACCACGTTACTTCAAGTGGATCATTAATTAAAATACAAACGACGCGATCTCAATACCATCAGTAGCAGTAAAACACTGTTCTGTCTGTGCTCCTAAGTGCAGACTGCAGCTGGATCAAATAACCATGGAATATTCAAATACCCTCAACAAAAAAGGTCCCGTGATATTTGTCATACCTAACATTTTCAATATAGTGTCGTTGGGAACAAAAACTCAAATAACTAGTGTGACTGTATTTGTCTTGCTCATTAAGTTTTCACTTGATGCATCACAAGGTAAAAATGAGCTAACTAGTCTCTTGAATATACAGTCTCCAGCTGTGCCATCATTTCTCAAATGCAATAAAAATGTCATCAAATTGTTTTGATGGTGGTAAATAAGTCCTAATCACTTGGATTGGTCAGTGAATATGGCATCCCAAGAGGTTGGTTCAATACTGTTCCTAGCCACAGGCAATGTTTAACAATGGACTTCACAGAGCTTGTGAAATATGCTCAAAGTGACAAAATACACTAGCTAACAAGTTAGCTTTTCTACTTTATTTACCTCGAACTTTTATGGCTTGGGTTTTTCCAGACTAAGAAATTATACTAATACAGATTCCAATATCGCCAACATGGCACAAGCCAGACAAACATTTTCACTTAGTTACTAATGAGGTGTTCAGATGAGCCAAGACAAAAATTTTTCATTTGAACAAAATATTTGGGGTACTGGTAAAGTTCAGGTATAAACCAAAGCCATCCAAACTGAAATTTGGATATAAATAAGACACAAGGGGTTCTTGCACGTTCCAAAAAAGCTTCTTATTGCTGCTGCACCACTGGAAGTCATGCAGAATAAAGATTCACAGTCTGGTGGTTACCTTATCATCACAAGAAAACTAAAAATTCTGCTCAACTATTTTGGTTAACTCTGTCACTACCTGTGACAGGGTCGAACACTCATCAATCAAAAGCACACCATGAATACTCGCATAAATGTTAGAATAACAACTTTCTTGTATGAACTAATAAGATATTGCTACACAAAGTTGGTGTGTATCGGCTTCAGAAGAAAATAACAAACACTTCCTATATTTGAAAAGCTGTGAACCTCATGACTTCAAAACAATGAGTAGAACAGGAGACCAGTGTCAGCTGTAATTTCTGAATGGTCATGAACAACCACCTGGTGTTTTTGTGTGAGCAAATGCAGTACATTACACAAAGGAGATTAATGGCAATCAGGAGAGAAAGAAATCAGACAAACCAGAGGATGCACCAAGAAGGCTAACCTCCTCTCCCCTCTCTACACACCCCCCCCCCCCTCCCCAGTTAGAGTTACTAATTCATTCCTGAAATAAGAAAATAAAATGGTTGACAACCTGATGATGTTCGTTTGTTTGACTGGATCACACAGTTAAATGTCTACCTTGTATGGTGCTTTTATAGAATGTATTAAAGTAATCTTTAGTCCTTTACCTGTAACACTTATGCCTCCTGACTACGGAAGATGGTCTGTGCTCCTTTCTGTAAGCTGTATCATTCTGGTTTTGCCACATCCAGACTTCATGGAGTCTTTCAATGTATGGCTTTGCTTTGCTCATAAAATCATTCACAGTCAATTCAATCTCCTCTGCATGCCTTGCAAGCTGTAAGATGAGTGAATATTTCAGTTCATACTTTGAATAACCAAACAACTGAGTAGCCAAGCTCATCAGTAAAATGTGTGTGTCCGGCATGAATATGCAAGTGTAGAAATCTTGAATACACTTTTGGGTGAAAGACCTGGTTGTCAAATGATAAATAATGATCATCATCATCATCATTACAAACTATAACGTTTCAGAAATTTCTGAGAAAAACTGTTGTAGTGTGAACTTACTTCACTATTGACATACTCAAGGCATGCTCTGTAATCCTCGGCCACCATTTCACCTTGCCGTGGTACACTGAGCTTGATGCTCTTGGTATCTAACCAGTTCTTGAAGTAGCCACAGAATCCAGCATATGCCTCAACAGTTTGAAAACCACCTTTGAGATGACCGTCAATGTACATTGCTGTGATCTAGTGTGTAAAGAAACAAGTGAAAACCATTTAATAACAAAGTCAAGCATTCCTCCTTGAAAAGTCTATATCGATAGAGAATACCACATTTGGGTCTCTCCAAGACAATGTTAATTGTCTGTTGTGTTCATGTTACTGAAGATATCGGATCAGCTCTTTATCAGAGTAAAGTAAAGGAGGGTCAATGTGTTCTTCGTGTACAAATGTATAATAATAATAATAATAATAATAATAATAATAATAATAATAATAATAATAATAATAATAATATTTAGTGAGGGAATCTAACTCGCCAAAGGCGGTTTTCGGTGGAGCCCTCCGAAATAAAAATCACCTAAAAATGACATAAATAAGAGTTACCTAATAAATTACTACAAGCTAAAATAAATAAGAGTAAAAAGAGTTCGTATTAGTTAAAAAGTTAAAATTCTAAAGATTAAAATTAGCTAAAATCATTCAAAAAAGTTTTCAGTTTTGCTTTAAAAATAGATAAAACACGTGTGTCTTTTAATTCACACGGGAGACTGTTCCAGTCCTTCGCTGCTTGATAAATGAACATTTGCTTGCCCCATGATAATTTCAGTCAAAAGAACAAAATACAATGAAACTATTCACCTGCTATGAAAACCATATACATGTACTGAAGATGAAAATCAACTAAGATTTCACACATTAACTCGCTTGTATATAGATTGTCACAGGTTTCAAACTTGTATGTGCATACCTGGTGTAACATGTAGCTATGAGTTACTCTTGGCATGTGTTCTGTCAACGCTTTTAGTGCCTTTCGATTTCCAGCATCCCTGTCCTCTAAAAATTGATACCATTTCTGTTGCCGTGAAGAGTGCAAAGAAAGTTGAAAATGTTCCTCAAGAGCTTGCCGATTTCTCAAGCATCGCTTGAGAACATAAGTTTGCATTTGTCTAATTCCACCGTGTTTTCTAACAAAAAGTTTGTATAAACTAGTCCATTCATAGTAATTAGACGGATAGTCTTCTTGTATGTCCCGTTCTGCAAAGGAAGACAAAACATATCCACATCAACAACAAAACCTGAAATTGTCAAGACTGTGGCATGGGAAAAGTAACTGCCAAAAGTTGACAGTTCAATTATAATTTTATTTACATATATTTATCAAGCAATGAGAAAGATTGTAAAATTAGTCTGGTAAGCAACTCTACAGTTCATGTCCATATAACAAGGAAGCCTAGAAAGCTTACTTCTGCAGCAAGATCAGTCACTTTCTGTGTAATACAATTCACAGAATTGTGTACATGTATCTGTGCATTTGATAAACAACAAACAATTTCTTGTTTGGCAACACCTTGAACTTTCTCGATAAGTTAACTGTTACAGGATGTAAGTTAAAAACCAAGCTGCAATTCCATCATTACTTTCATATAACTACTGCATGTAGCCAAACCTATAATATTCTCTTCCATTTTAAGCAATACTATTTGAGGCACATGACTATACAATGATAAACACTCACCTCTGTCAGATTCATGGTAACTTGACTCCAGTTCTTCATCTGTCAATCCCCATATTGACTTTGCTTGGCTTGCCGTTAAATGGCTTACACTTTGAGAAGGAGGAATGGGGTTCAATAGATACCAAACAATAACGGATGTCTTAAGTTGACTGACTGGTCTGAAAAAATTATGATCGTTCTTAAGTACTTCAGCTTTGTAGAACATTTCATAGAGGTAAATGTAAGTATACTCAGGCCACCTTGTTTTGAGACCAAAATCCACCTGAAATGAAGAAGTCAAACCAGATTCAAACATAATGTGATGGTAAGCTATTCATGTCTTCTAGACGATAAACAGCAGGTTTGTCATAAAAAACAGACTAACAGGATAATTTCCAAGACATGCCAAACCCTCTTTCACAAATATTACGTCTTTTAGTTTTAAACATATTGCAATATGGTTTATGAGAGCTTGAATAAAAGATAAATACAAATGTCCAGAAACATAGCCATGGCTTCCACATAAAATCTGCTCGCTGCGATTGGTCAAAACTTGATGCATGGTTTATTGGCAGGATCAATGACTTGAAAGGCTCTACTCTTCAACTAAAGGATTAGTTTGTTGGGGGAGGCTCAAACAAATTCTGCTCTTCTACAACAAACAATTGACAAAATTTGCAAAAACATGAAGACAGTGAACTGACACAAACACACACACATACACCCAAGGTGAAGAGTTGTCCCGTTGTTTATATCATGGAAAATGCCCAGTTAGCAAGAGAATGCACCTGAATATATACAATACCAGTAAAGGGAGAAATAGTCGGAATGAAATAATCACAGCTTACTGATAATGAAAAAAAAATAACTTAATCCCTCAAAAATTTGCAATCTAAGCCAAGCAGATAGATGAAAACAGATCACTTCTTGTCTGCTACAGGAAATCTATCTATGAATATGATGTTTTCTATGTAACATACATGGAACATCATAGAATTTGGCTGCTTGAGTGGCAGGAAAAGAAAATCAGCATAATCTTATAAAACTGAATTTTTTTGCAAGAGCAAACCTCAGGTTATTAACGACAACAAAATCCAATACTGTGCCCATACTTACAGAAATATTCAGTAACAAAGTTTATCATTTGTCTTGCTAGAGTTCTCACTTGTAGGTAAAACTGAACATCAGTCCTGCAGAATCTGAATAATTAAGTACTTTTGTACCATGCAAACTTGAAGAAAACTTATTAACCCTACATTCTCAATCAGAGAAATTTTCAACAAGATCAAATCAAGAAGTCTGAAATTGTTTCTATTTCTTAACTAGAACAATAACGGAACCATTGAAAAAAATATTGCTGTTGTAGTGTAGTGGCCACTGATCCACAGATGCTCAGAAAACAAAATTGTTGTATGGATTTATCATGCTACTCCAAACACAAACGTTAGTAAGTCTGACTTGCCTAGAACTTCGTGTAAAAGTTTCATTTGCGTTTGTTCCATCAAAGATTTTACATTTCCTTTATTTTCCCCTCAGTTTCCCCTGAACCTTCACTATCTTGTGTCCTGTGCAGTAGAAAACTCGAAATGTTCAAGCAACGGAAAGCACAGCAAGTCAACAATAGCCTTTGGGAAAACCCCCCAATGAACTGAAAACGGTTGCACGAAGAAGCCTGCCTTCGCGTTGCACACAAATAGCAGATTATGAAGAGAGAGATTTACCATAAGATAAACTAGAAAATTACCTCCTTCCTTTAGAGGAAAAAAATTATCTGCAATTAGCGACAAGCAGAGAATTTCTAGGGAAAAAAAACAGTGGATCTAGTTCAGTGGCCAAACATGGTGCAGCTGCTGTAGGCCTGGCCAAAGCAACACAAAACAATCGATTCCGGTGCCGATAATATCGCGTAAATTTCCTTTCAAAAAGCCTCAATTTATTTATTCATGTCCTCTTGTTCAAAAAAGCTGTGCATATTTCACCACTTGGACAAGCTCTTGTACCATGCAAAATCAACACCGTGTTTACAAAAGGCACTGAAAGTCCCAAGCCAGTGTCTCGGGAGCGAAAGCGAATTGATTGGAGTTGAAATGAGAGAGGGGTAGCGCCGAGTCCGAGAGATATGACAAGCGCGCGATAAAGTATCACAAGAACACAACTATTCTCTCGCAGTATTCAACACAAGCCGTCTATTCAACACCAACCACTTGGATTCACTGAAATCGATCTCTTCATTACCATTTCAATAACCCACCAACATTACATGAAACGAGGCACGCCGACGAATAGAAACACCCTCTTTCCTCCCAACCCGGATATGCCAGGCGGTGAATAGGCACAGTCAGTTTAATCGCTCCGACAGCCTTTCTCGCTCCCCTGGTCGACAGATTCTATCATTCTATTTACCCTACGGCTTGAAAGAGAAATATACAAGAGAAATAAAGCTCGAATTTCTTGGCAGCTTTCACATCTTGAATAATATATTAGACCTAAATGAAAGCACTTGCCCTCTTCGTTACTCGAATGTTTATAACGCACGTATTCTACAAAATATCACAAACTTAGCAACTGAGCAACCAAAATAGAAATATTTCGTGTTCAGTAATGCTTGTATTGTAGAATTCCGTAAGACTTTCACGAATAAAGGCCGCCTTTCTGTCAGATATTCTGCCCGAACGGGTACAACTACCGCATGGCATTTGGAAATCGGAAATGGAAAATTTAAGCGCATTGCTGCCTACTTCAGAGCGAATACAACAAAGGGGAGGGGAGGATGGCACCTCGACACTCTTGTATGAGATTTTCTGTGTATTTCCTCACAGAAAGACTGCTAATAGCCTCAAAATTTAGTCTCCTTGCAAAAATATTCCGTTCAATAAACGGGAAAAGTGAACGACTTGTAAACGAGAATTTCACAGCCCATGATTGTCATGAGGTAAGGGTGGCGTTCTCTCGCTTGATCCGAAAGGCTAAACCAAGCTGAATAGCACAGAAACTCAAAACGAAACGAGCTAAATACTAAAACAATAACTTGCTTCGTGCACACTGACAAAATAGTTAAAAAATACCACTCACTCACCCTACATCGATGACGCCATATGAGATTCGAGAGGCAGAGTCGGTGAAAAAGTCGGCAAGTTTTGCCCAACATTACAAGACTCCTGAAGTCCAAATACTCCAAAATAAGAACAAGAACCTCCTCGCTTAAATGAGTCAACAACGATGGCGGCAAAATAATCCTAGACTCCATTTCCTCGGGCTGAAATATCCTTGTGTTCGTTGATAATCTATGTAGAGGCGGTACGCAGTATGTAAACCTCCCAGAGCTGGCGTTTCGGCAACTATGGGCGAATTTTTTCGCTTTAGGTGGACAAAGATTTGAGTCCAACATGCTTGATGGCATTCTATTCTCAACGGACCACACTTACGAAGGGACCCAAATGACTGCGGCCGACATAAAAGCTCTAGATAAATAGAAAAACATAAAGGATACCTCCCCGCTAATGACACAATATCTCTAAGACTAAGAAGGAAGCTTTGTTGTTTTTATATATTCTTTTGACACGTGCATTTCCCGTCGCATTACGCATGCTCACATCGGACATGACATGTTCCGAACCAATCAGCGTGGTCGGCGCGTGTTTAGAATTCTTGGTAGCTGGGCTGGTGTTCGTAATAAAACATAATTATCACAGCTATCTCCACGAAAGAGAAAATAGAACGCAAAAGCTAGCGGAACAAGGGACTATAGCTAGCGGAACAGGGCACTACAGCGTGGAGAACCATTGACCTCTGAGGCCTGCTGATTCGCGTCACAAACTTCTGGGCGAATCGAGAAAGAACTCGACTTGAGAAGATTACGAGAGTGGGCAACATATCTGTGACATTCGCCCCGAAACATAATCCCTTTATAATTTATTTAATTTCCCTCTTGTTTCGAAACACTCGATCGCTGGCTTTAGCTCGACGTAAGACAGTGCTTTTTTAAAGGTAAAAGAATCATAGTTGTTGGTGTTATCTCTATTGAAACGGGTAAGTTGGTTCGGTTATTCGGGTTTAGGCAAACGCTTTCATTGGTTGCGACGCAACGAAGCAGGGCCTCTGAGCTTCTGTGGGTAGACATGTATGTTCTTTCAGGTAGAAATAGCTTTTTATTTGGACGATCCATTGTTGGACTTACAACGAAACAGGCTGAAACATTTTTATTTTTCCTTCGTTTGCGCTCAAGACCAAATTTTTTTGTTAGATGTCGCAAAACACTGGAGCGCATCGCCGAGGGCTCTGTGAACAGGGAAGACAGAGGCGAGCAGAAAGCATCGATGACGTCAAACACACACAAATCCGAATCTACGTAAATCTTTATTCTGGGAAATATCGCAAACGAAGAGCTTGAGTCAGCCCTGAAAAGAAAGAACTTTCGCAAGAAGGACAGAAATGTATATTGCGCCAAGACATTAGGTGGATGTAAATGACAATATAACCACCTTTTCGCCTTAAGGCCCTTTGAATTGAAAAATTCTTTCTAATATTATTCTTGACAAGAGTTTCTAACCGCACTTCAGATGTTGCTCACTAAGCTGAAAGCTTCAACGATTCAAGCGCGCTGAAGCAAGTCCGGACGCGTTCGCATCGAACATTTAGTACTAGCAAGGACACAAGTTTCTTTGCAAACAGAAAACGAATTTGTCTTTCATGATTCGCTCAAAAACACCTGAACCAATCACGCAGCTGACGGGCCTTCCATTGTGGTTTTATTCTTTGTTCAGCTAATAAATGAAAAGTGAAATTTTAATTACTTCCCTCGACGTTGTCACTCGTTATATTGGAACAGTGTTCGTGGAAATTTGCCTGGAGTTAGCTAGGCAGCCTATGACATATTGCATCAATTAGCTAAACCGACTGGCTCGCCACTAAAACCGCCGATATACACTTCTACTTGCATCCTAGCCAATGAAGCTCTCACGTGGTTTCGTTTTCCACTATGGGGGCAGCTGCGCTAGCAACCTTTAGCTTGAGCTTTTGTCACGAAAACGGGTATATGGCCGCCACTGAAAAGAAAGACGAAGGAAGTAATTTGTGAAATTAATCATGGCATTGAGTCGTGGGCTTGGCTGCGAACAATGGTATTATCATTGAAATGTGAGGGTTAGTTTCTTTTATATGCAGAACCCTCTTTCAGGGTGGCTAAGCCAAACATGCAAATGACGTGTCAGACCAGCCATAGAGTTGATAAATTGGCCTCCAAAACGGACCGACCACACGCCCAAAGATAATTTTCAAAACAACGCAACTGCTTCGCCATACAGGCAGACAAAGTGGTCAAAAATTTACATCTAAAAAGGTCGCTCGTTAGTATTGTAAACACGACTATAATTGTTATACATCACTCAGTCCGGTCTTGAGAAATAAGCCCAAACGCGGCACGTTTCATTAATATTTAACGCAATTCACGTGACGTCATCCATTTGATAAATGCGTAATGATGCTGACCATTGAGAAGACTAATGGCCGACCTTAGGGAGTCGGACATTAGCAATACGAGCACCAACTTATTGAGACTTTTGGCGATATTGGTCCGCACAGCTGCCAAATGGCCTCGTCAAACACGCCTTCCCATTCGTCTCTCGACCATAAAGTCTCAAGTACTTTGTTTTGAGCTTGTTTCCCGGCGAATTAGGAAACTACTCGCACTAAAAAAGTGTTTGAGAAGTATCTTCACACAAATACGAAGAGACTTTCGACAGTTCTTGCCAATTAGAAAGAAAGAGAAATAAAGTAAAGGCAGTTATCATGACAAGTTCTAGATGCCCGTTTTGAATATGAATAGCAGGTCTTAATCAACAGAACGGCACCGCTAACCTATTCATTATTTCTGTAAACTTCTGGACTGAAAATAAAACACGGAAAATAAAACAACTGAAAGACTGTGAACTGATATGCGAAGCTCTGTTAGGATATCACGACAATACTCCACCAATCACTGAACTTCAGGGCCGGCATAAAACAAGTGAAGATCTGATTATTCTTTCCTTCGCTTGGCCGATATTTTGTTCTTTATTTATTCGTGAGATGACAGAAAGAAACAAAAAGCTGGCTTGATTGTACTCTTTGCCTTTTCCAAACACTCGTCAAAAACCATGGAAACCGCAATTACTCGTGAAAGAATGATCAAAATGAAGATGTTGCCTGCGGTGTTGAATCAACTACTGCTTTCAAACACTTCGACACAACATCTATCTTTTGTGATGAGCTTTCATATAGCTAGAATCATTCATAAGCACGCCTCTCTGAAAGCAAGACTAATCCAAAGTTTGCCCGTGGTGTCGTTCGCGCGTTCTAATTCGCTACCACGTTTTCCGCGCGGGATTTCCGATAACGATCAAAGCTTTAGCGAAGCAGTTAATCTCAAGATGCTAAAACGGAAAACATAAAAGACACACCCAATGTAACAACTTCCTTGCCAACAGATCGAGCGATGGAGCTAGCCAAGGAAAGTCAACACAACTATAGACACTAGTAACGTTAGCTTCCAATTGTTTAAAAAAATTCAAAAAGCTGTCTTAACAACGTCAGAATTTGCTTTGAAACTGAGATGGTACAAAGGCACGTGACCGCAGACAGTATCAGCTTATCTGTATTTTAGGAACTGATTTGTACTGAATATGGAGTTCATGTCCGATCTCATTAAATATATACCCATTAAGGTGCTTGTCTGTCGTTGCGAAATATACATATGTGCACAAAATAGTTGCTGGTTTGTTAACACGACCACTAGGACAATCACGGCTTGTTCTGATTGGCGGAGAAACATTTCCCTTCTTTAGAGGAACATTTCAGGAAAGCCATCGGATTCCAAGAGAGGCAGTTAAGGTTTTTTATAGGGCTCAATTTCGAACTAAACCAACATTACTCGTCAATACAATACTGATATATTTGACTTGCTCTGGACACCTTACTTGGGAAATTGATCCAACATTGAATGATATATTTGATGGAAATTTCTTCAAAAATACCCGTATAAAAATATGTTGACTGAGTCATTTCACGTCCTTTATCATAGAAGTCAACGCAAGCTGAGAGCTGAGCGATGTTGTTTGAAAAGAAACGATTTGCAAATCGTGAATCGTCCAAGTGCTTACTAAGCCAGTTATCTTTTCACAGTGTACACGTATTCAGTTTTCTACCATTACTGGATATGACGACTGGCTTTACGACAAAGCATAACACCTTCAACTCTTCTACTGCGGTTTCGCGGCAATCCATGGCATTTCCTCGAAACATAGAGTTCAGGATGAAGACAATTCAAACGAAGCCTAACAAGCTTTCGGTGTCCCCGCTTAAATGACAAACTCTACGTATTACTATTATCTCGTACTTGTATTGCAGTGAAAAATACTCCTTTTTGAGTCCGCTTCTCTCTCATTTTGCTCATAATTTCAGTTTTTTTCCGAAACTAAGATCTGAACGCAACATACCAAGGTTTGATAGTGAAGATCTCAAAAGAGGAAAAAAATACAAGTGCGTCTGCGACGTGTTGCACACGTTTTTAAGGCCATAAAAAAACTTCGGTACATATGCTACTCAGAATTTGCGGAGTGAATGGAAAACCTGTCTTGTGTAATTTCACGATCTATTGGATATGGTTCTAATTTAATAACTGATGCTGGTGAAAGGATTAGTTGCATTCCCCTGTTGGCATGTTATTCCGGGTGTTATATATATAGTTCTAATCCACTCAACAATATCTTCACCCCACCGACCCTCTCCCCGCCGCCCCCAGTCCCCGTCCCTCGCGGTGAACCCTGTAAAGTCGCCGGAATGGGTGATTGTCATCCCCCACACTACTGCTAGTCTGTTTCTAAAGACAACATATCTTCAAGCAACGCGAGTGAAACTCAAACTCGAGGATTTTTCACTTTCGATTGTCAATCGGATTAGACTTGAGTAGCGGTACTCTTGATCTGTCGACCTTTCGCGCCGAAAAATGCACACCACGACGGAAAAGCGCACATGTATTCTGGTTTTGTTGACACTTAACAAAAAAGAACAAAGCAACACAGCCTGAAGACGAATGGCTCTGCTAGCTGATATTTCTTTATATCTTGATAATTCTATTCCGAGAGGTTTTAGGGTTTGAAATACCGTAGCAAACATATTTGCGATTTATATCTCTTGATATAATATATTAATCTCGCCTTTAGCAGCGTGTTTTGCATTCTGTTGCTTTTCCCAGATGCTAAAACAACGATAATGATATCGTGTTTGACAGTTTTCCTGTTTGGTAGTGTGAAATCTTGTTGTTCCTCTGACATTTTTCACATTTCAACACCAATACGCGGAAAACACTAAGGATATTTTTGTTCATGATAAGATGCTTGTGTTTCAAGTCTTAATTCTTTCAGTGGAATTATCTGGATAAGGCAAACAGCACGTATTCGGTTGAAAATTCAATTGTCTTACTGCCTAAATAACAATGTCAACAATATGCCTCACATACCAAGGACTCATCTACGTAAAAAACAGCTTTATAAATCAAAAACAATAACAGAGACAACAAAGCGCCGAGTCTGAAAGAGTATTTGTTTTTGACGGAATGAAATAAACAGCTATCATCGTGACAGCGGTTATTGGACAGCAATATTCTTTTCATGAAATCACTGTACGTGCGTGACGCTACGTAACAGGATGCCCCCGCTTCCAGCATCACTACTTCCGGTATGTACACTATTCCGTGGTTCTTATTGTACAGCGGAATAACCGTGACGTGACGTCATTCCAACATGGTGGACGAACGTGGTCTGAGTGTAAACAAGGCCAATCACCACGAATTGGAGAGAATATCACTGATTTCTAACGCTGAAAAACTTCGAATTCATCTTTTAAACCGTACAGAGCCGATAGTTTTTGATGGCGCAGCTAGACAATGGACGTGTTCGCTATGGACACCGGAATTTCTTGCTTCCGAAGTCGGCGATCTTCGAACCAGGTTTCGATTTTGTTCGAGAGCGAACTCGTCCGCGAATGAACCTAGTCCTTACAAGAAAGCGATCATGGAGACAGATTGCGAATTCGAGGAAGCAAGTTTTGGCGAGTTTTTTCAATGGTTGAATGGCAACATTGATAGGTCGGGAAGTTTGTCGCGTTTCCAAAGGTAACAAAAGACCAATTATAATAGAAGATAATCTAGTATCCTGCTGCTAATTGGAAGACACGTTTATTTTAGACCGGGTGTGTCGCGCCATATATAAATAATACTTAAAATACAGGTCCAATCTCAATCACGACTGATCTTGACCTTACCCATACAACACAAACAAACAAATTATCTTTTGGCACTCAGAAGTACAGCAAACGTAGCTGTCGGTTTAATTGTGTATTGATTCTTCTGTGGTTTACTATTTTAATAATCTTTGAAATATTGGCCAAGTGGACAAGATGAGCAACACCGCTGGCATATGGGAAATGGCTTTCAACAACGAATGCAAATTGTTAATGAGTGTTGAAGAAAATATCTGCTGATATTGACCGACCTGTTACAGGCGTGGACAGAGAGACAACATGACGCCTTGGAGTGTGTGTTTACGCCGGGTGCCGTAATGCTATTGTTCAATTTAAATTAATCAATCCCTTCAAGAATAGAATGTGACTGCTTTGGTTATTGTTTATGATTATATATTCAGAGAAGTTCACTGGGCAATGCCAAGGCCTGATGTTATCAGATGACTCTCTATGAATAACCCCTGAAGCCTAAGAGAGTTTGCTTTGTGTATCCAGTGAACATGCGTATTAAGACAGGGAAGCTTCTAGCAGATATAAAGGGTGCAAGAAGAGGCAAAAACTGTTACATACCAAAAGTGTATTCATTAAGGGGGGGGGGGGGGGAGGGGTCAGAGATTCTAAGACCCTATTATTGAAATTCCAAAACTTGGAGACCTTATTTTTAAACCACGTTTTTTTTGTTTTTTTTTTCAGTTTTCATGTTTTCACTGCTCGTGTATTAAAAGTAAGTTTCCCTTGCTTGTTCTTGCCTATAACCCATGATGGCAAACCATGTAAAAAATCTTCACTACTTTTAAAAGACTTAAAAAGGATGGAAGAAAACAGTTTTCACTTACCTTACTTTCACAGCACACCTTAGTATTGGTAAAACTATCAATACTTCTGCACAACAAGAAACCAAAAAGCTTAATCAGATAAGGAGTAAATTTAAAAAACCACTGGTAAATTGACACTAAAAAAATCAAACTTCCTTTAGCTTCTAGACTCGTTGCTTGATAACATGAAACAACAGAGACTGTGATGATGGTATTAAACTAAGCTTCTTTCTACATTTCTATAGACTGAATATTATCAGAGAAAGCAGTGTAACACATGAAACATAATACTAGAACAAAGGGTTTTAACAATTACAATACCCTTGTTGTCAAAGAAAAATACCTCTAAAACATGTGGTCTCAGTGGTGGTCAGGCTCAGTTACATTTCTTAGCACAGACAAAGAATTCACCAGAAAAAGATCACTGTGCAGTTGCATAACCTGACGTAAACTAAGAGCTGTTTTTCTGGTTATTTCATGTTCTAGGGAACTTGACTGGCAATGATTTGCATTCGGCACTTCTTAGATATTTGGATTATTTTCTATAAAGTGACAGTCTTTTGCGTAAATATTAAGATGTACCAGTTTCAGTAGGGCTTGGTAATGCATGCAGAAACTATAGTCAGCAATGGGCTCTAGCAGTGATATTAGAACCTTTTTGGAACAATCCCTGGTACAAATGCCAAGGGAATAAAATGTCTGACCATCTCAGGAGAAAAAAGCAAAACATAAACTTAACAGGCAGTTATTTCATGAGCAGAACAAACTCTTCATTTGTCAGCTACACACAACTGGACCATTTTTACAAGTTTTTTCATCTCAGTATTATAGTATTTCAAAGATTCAGTGAACCAAGAATAGAGACATTCTAATTCTATGGAGTTATGAAGACATGCTTGATCATCGCAATTCTAAACATCAGACAACCTGGCTAATTTTTATAGCTGACATTTAGTGTATATTTGGAAATAGGTGAATCAGAATGATTGTCCCATTGTTGTCTGTCTACATGACCAGACACATTGCTCTTAAAAGAAGAAATTACTCTTGACTTTTGACTTACAAATACATACATGTAAAATATGGCTTTGAGACTGCAATTCTTTGGTGTGTAATACAGTCTGTTAGACCAGTTGCCTTAAGTTTATTTTCCATGAGATATAGTTCTATTTGCTCATATTGATTATATATTATTGAACAGCTGAAGCCTGAATGTTCTCATGTGATCTGGGACAGCTGGTCAGTGTAAATGTGCTTAGCTATTCAGCTGTCCGATAAATATCCCAGAACATACACAGACAAATACATTTCGTTTTGTAAAGTCAAAGACTAAGAAAAAAGAAAAAAAAAATGGGATGTGGGATCGCAAGGGAGCAGCGTTTGGACTGCCCACGAGGTAAAATATTTTATGGATTATAAGTTGTGATGTAACAGAGGCAGTTGATTATTTTGTTTACTTTTCAGACAGGACTTTTGGTGCTATGCCGATTACAAACACATGGCCGAATTATTCAAAGATTTCCCACACTTACGCCATGCTGTTAACTGGAGCTGTTTTGGTTTTCCTGAAAGAAGTGGCGATGAATCAACAATATGGATTGGAAGTGCTGAAGCATCAACACCCTGTCATATTGATACGTACGGCTGTAATTTAGTAGCACAGATTTATGGCACAAAGAAATGGACTCTCTTTCCACAGAGTGAAACACCCAACTTGTATCCAACCAGAATTCCTTATGAGGAATCCAGTGTGTTTAGTCAAGTTAATGTAACTAATCCAGATTTGAGAAGATTTCCGGCCTTTGCAACTGTGGTTCAATATGAGGTATTTACATGCTTAGGTTTATGCTTTAGTTATTTTTTTTGCCACTGAACAGATCCAGAAAATATCCATACTCCCCCCACAGATTAGGGATTGGAATTTCCTGAGGGGTGGGTGGCTCTTAAGACCAAAAAATTTAAAGAAC
Organism: Orbicella franksi; assembly: GCF_964199315.1. Classification (NCBI taxonomy): domain Eukaryota; kingdom Metazoa; phylum Cnidaria; class Anthozoa; order Scleractinia; family Merulinidae; genus Orbicella; species Orbicella franksi. The sequence continues at coordinate 20,699,829 of NC_138149.1, read as the reverse complement.
TGTATGAAGCTTAATTGGAATAGATCATATTTGTTTTCTCGGTATTGGATTGGAACTAGCTTGCAATTGAGGCTAACGCGGGGAGTCTTTTCAAATGCAAATGACATTTTTCTCGTTTTAATGATATTCTGCCGCATGAGCCTCCATTGCAAGCTAGTTCCAGCCTAATACCAGGAGTGCAAATATGGTCTATTTCCAGAGGAGTGGGGGAATCTTCCAAGGAGAAGGTAGGGATATTTTCTGGAACTACACATTTACAATTCATTGTGAGCAATAAATTATGTCTGACAAGGGCCATGATGACATGACAACTTGTGGCAGTGTTTTACTGAAACAGAATTTAAAACAACCGGTGACATAATTTGGTGCCAACTGAGGACAGGAACCTGCTAACATTCAATACAGGCTGAAAAGTAACAACCAAGGAGTTTGAGCTTCAGACTGGCACTGGTATTGATTAATTTCAAATTCAACGCATTTAATTTGTTGAATTTGGATATAACCAACTTTTTGCTGGAAAATTGCATATACAAAAACACAGTAAACCTGGTTCAGGCACTGCTCATTTGTTCTGTCAGTGTTGTCATTTGAAGAAGGCAGTCACTTAATGTAAAAGTCTTTACATTAATATGCAACGAGATCATTCAGTTCCAAATGGAAATGTGAAAAATTAGCTGTCATTCACGGTCCCCAGACTACTCAGAACTTGGTCATTTCACATTGTTGTTTTGCAGAAGACCACAAAAAATGTACAAAGTTTTATCAAGCACATGCACAGCTATACTTTTCCTCATTAAACCTTTTGTTTAATGATTACGAAAGTTCTGTAATATTTTTCATGATACAACGTTTCATAGAGTTGCAAGTTGTTGCTGTTGAATTTATGTCAACCCTTTCAAAACTATGCATCACAAAATGTTAATAATTCAAAAGCCTGGCCTCTGGCATAAAGTAGCAAGTTCCTTACATGTAGTACATGTAGAAGAAAATAAATTTTTGTTTTTTCGTACAGAATAATATGTACAGGCAATGATTATTTTAAAAGTAAGCTTAGAATGCACTTACCAAATTGATGGGCAGGTGATATGTTTTTATTGAAGGTAATTCTTCAGCCTGGTGATGTTTTATTTGTCCCCAAGAAATGGTGGCACTATGTTGAGTCATTAGAAACATCGATTAGTATTAACACGTGGATTGAACTGGTATGTACATGAATAAGTCACAACATGCAATGCACTTGACTTTGCAAACTAGTTGACATGAGTTTTTGTACTGTTTGCCATCATTATTGTTGATTGTCGGTTGCCATTAAAGATCAGAGCTGCAGTTGAAACTTAATCCACCTTTGGACCATAAATTGGTGGTGTTAAATCAGTTGACAGATAAATTGTCTTCTTTGGTCCAAGCAATGGCTGTAATAATGAGGTAGTTATATTTAGTGGAGTGCTCATAAGGCTTGGTCCACAGGATAATTAATATGTAAATCATCATCCCTAGGTTATAACCTTTACTTTTGGTGAATTTCTAAAGTAAGGATTTAAGTCGAAATTTTCTTTCATCTCAAACCTTTTTGTTAGTAATGTTGGTTTAAGATGCATCAACTAGGCTCGAAAGCAATACTTAAGAGAGATATTTTAATTAACATCTGAATGGCATTTTTTCCTTCCATGGCATTGTATCTCTTGTTTGTTAAACACTGAACACAAAGCTTCTTATTTTGTTCATGTTTTGACGTGTTAGATTCTGAATACAAATGCCCATATGAATTAGAGGTTACAAATTTGCTTGAGTCTTTGACATATAGTGTGCTGTAAATTGAGATTGACTGAATTGTAACAGTATAATATACCAGCTACTATTTCTGTTCAACTTCATAAATTAAGACCATTAATTTTACTAATTACATTTCCCCAATTAATCTCTCTTAACAATATCTTTTAATGCTAAAATTAGATGTTTATTTTTATGGAATGCAAATATATTAAATATCACTAAAACATGTCAGCGATAACACATCTTGTATGTATTATTGATCAAATGACTGCAATACGGAATAAAATGACGTTGCATGTACAATGTAATGGGCCTTAACAAAATCTGGTAATTCATGCATAATTTGTAAACTTATATTAATCACATATTTTAATTTGTTGACCAAAGGAAAGTGATCATATTGAAAGAGTCAAAGAAGCAATGATCAGAACACTGGTAGGTAAAGAAGTGTGAAGGTCAATATAGTAACTAAATAGTTTTTTAAAAACTTGGCAGGACCATAAATACCAGAAACAATGTAAAAAATCATAACAGGACAGTGCTGGGCTCAGTATTAGTGAGATTGAGGCAACAAAGCATCTGGGAACAACAATACAAGCACTATACACTGTGCTGTGTCATAAAATGTGCTGGGTACAGTATATAAAGTACAGTAGGCAGAGACATCAGCTTAATTAAAGGCAAAGGGAACTGGAAAGAGAGGATTAATAAAATAACCCACTCCTCTGAAGTGATTGGACTTTCTTTTGTTAAATAGAAATCAAATGGAATCAAGTGTTCACTGTTATTAGAAGTGGTCAACAAAAATGTGGTAGGCAAAATGTTTGAAGTCAAGGGTCTGATTTGAAGATAATAATACCACACAGTACAATAATAATTATTGAAAATAGTTGAAATGCACCTGGCAATGCATTTTGTAAATTAAAATGAGCTCCTTTGCACTGTGCGTTGTTAGGTGTGTGCCTTGAAGAAAGAGGATGGGGCTGCTGAAGTAACATGGGTGAACCCATCAGAAGTTAGTTACTTATCAGCGTTGATTTTCTCCTCGCTGCTTTTTATACAATTTCTTAACATACATTATGTCTCCTTGTAGAAGATTTTAATGTTTGTTGGTTTTCATGACTTGAGTGTGTACTTGATGGGGTTTAAGCAAGGAACAAGATGTCAGGAATACCGTAAATCCTAGAATTAGCACCCAAGGTGCTTTTTCCAAATTAAGAAGAAGATGGGGGGGGGCACTCATACGAGGGAGGCGTTTAATCGGGGGGGGGGGTGCTTATTTAACTTTCGCCAACACGTAGCAAGATATGATAGTTATTTTGAAATACAGTATTAATGTGTAAACATATGCAGCATACAAAGCTGATCCTAAAGTCTTAGTAAAACTACGGTTGGTACTTGTAATTGTTTTTCCAAACTTACAGTGTTCATAAATTGAAGCAGTGTACAAATCTAATACGCTTTAACTAGTTTGGTGAGTGTGATCACATATTAAATATCAATGTTGATCTTGTCCTCATCCATATCAATAATGTGAAGTGATCATCGACCAGGAAGGCGGGGGGGGGGGGGGCAGCGGCACTTATTTGAGGGGAGGCGCTTATTTTAAATTTTGGCCTATAAGAGGGGTGCTTATTCAAAGGGGGCGCTTATTCAAGGATTTATGGCAGACAAGATGTACTGTCCAACAGTGTCTGTTGGTTGGCACAAAACTGGATAAGATCACAATCTTATTCTAATTATTATAATTAACACGTAAATATTTAATTACCACCTTCATAAACAGCTACAGTTTTATTGGCCATGGTACTAACTGTTCTGAAGGAATTCTGCTGTGGAGAAATTTTAATTGCACAAAATAAAAGATTTTGATAATAAATAATCAATGAGCTTCAGGCATAGTAGTTGTTGTTAGATTTCATCTGAGTAAAAATTACATGCAGTTTATTCTTGTTATTTTTAATTCACAGGAAATTGGAACACATAGTCAGAACATGGGCTACATACATCAGGCATTAACTGCTGTAAAACATAAGGCAAACCTGGATGGAAGACAACAGAGAGAGACTGATAAAAATATAAACATCCCACTGTCTACTGATGATCTTATAAACTGCATAACAACTCCAGAGGTCATCAATGAAATGACTGTTCAAGTCCTCCATAAAATTGGGATTTCCCAAACAAGTGACTTGCCACTGGAATCTTGGCCAACACAGGATAAAAAGACAGTACCACCAAGTAAAGATAACTCTGAGAGGCCATGTCATGGCTGTGGCACTTGCCAGGTTGATCAATCGGTGGAGACCCAGTCATCTGATGAATGGAAAATTCATTTAAGGAATCCCCCATGTAAAAGAATCTGTATAGAAAGGGGAAGCAATAAGGAATAATAATATTGAAGTGATGAACTTGAGTATTGTTAGTTTAATAATGAATCAGGTATTATTAATATTTAAGTTATTGTTTGTTCACTGGGTAGGATTCTCCTAATAAAATGCTTAAAATTAATTCCTCCTTTTTTGGCTACATACTTCAATTCCATGTCTCAAAATGCTAAGCAAGACAAATTTATCAGCATTGTGGTGCTCCAAGGTACATTTAGAGTTGCCCATCACATCCACCCTACCTCTCCTTTGTGGCAAATTATATAAGGAAAAAGACAGGTTGAAGAAATATTGAGAAAATGCCACAAGGAGTCTAATGAAGCAGAATTTTATTATCTTTACCTTAGGCATAATATTTTGAATTCTTAATTCATCAATATCAACTTTTGTTTTTTTGTAGTGTTTTTGTTATAAAATCCAAGATTTCTTAGTTTTCTGAATAACAGGGTGTTTTACTACACTACCTCATCAACTTTCTTTATGTCATACAAGAAGGTATGTCCATCTTTCAAGGAATCCATATACATGTTGTGGTCTGATGGAAAGACAGTGAGTGTGGTTATTCCCTTATGTTAAGTTATTTAAGGGCTCTCTCTTTGGACTTTTGAAGACTTCTCATCTTCAATTTAATAGCACCTCCTCATAGCTAAATTGGCTTTGCTGATTTTTGTACATACAATTCCCCTTGGTAGAAATGTGAAGAGAGACAACTTTGTTCGTTTGTAAATGAATGATTTCCCTTGAATTTGTTGGAAAAACTAAGTAAAAAAATTATTCCTGCTGAAGATTAGGGCATTGAATTGGTGCTCGAGAAAAAAGCAACTTGGGATTGCTTATACCAATCTAAAAGTCACATGTAAACATCTCACAGTTCAAGAGTCTAACAAGGGGTACACAAGCCACTAAGTACCCTTCAATCTCACTGAATGTCAGTAATTCTGCTTTAATACCAAGAGAGTGAACAGAAAGGAAATAGCAGTGTACAACTTGCTACTCAATTATAATGATGAAATCCTGGGGTCAATTCAATAAAGAAATTACACTTGAAGTTTTTACACGTGTAATTTACACATGTAAAGTTCAGCTTGTAAATACAAGGATTCAATGAAAGTATTTTCTACACTGGAATTTACATGTGTATTGCAAGTTAGGATACAAGTGTAAACTACAAATGTAGCCTTACAATTGTAAAATCTGCTTGAATGCACATGTATTTTTACAAATGCAAATTTTAATCTCTCTGCTGCCCTTTCAAAATCTGCAGGCCTATTTAAAATCCCAAAAGGTGGATGAAGGTGTCCACAGGTAGACGAAGCTTCCCTTGAAATTCCCTTGGATTGTCGATGTCAAAAAGCTGTCTTTCTTCAAAATTCCTAGGTTGGCCGACAATTTGACATCTCAGGAGCTCGTCGACTTCCTCTTCACTAGAAGACGACATGTTTTGACATTCCAACATCTGTTTCACAAGTTGTACTCAATGTTTACAAGTGACATGCGACTTGTATTTTGCACTTGTGATTTACAAGTTGAACTCTTGTAAAAATACAAGTCAGACTCTTGTAAAAGTTGTATTAAATTTGATTCTCACCATCTTTTACTTGTGTAGTGCTACACCTATAATTACAAGTCAGACACTTGTAACCTGGACTTGTAACGATTTTTATTAAACTTGTTTTCGTCTGCGCTTGTAAATACAATGGTCCGACTTGTAGATTACAAGTGTAAAAGTTTTATTAAATTGACCCCTGAATAATTTGAAAAGATTACTCAATCTGGCCAAATCTGGCATACACCACTCTGGGGTTTTCAAGTTCTATAGGAGCTCGTTGTATTTGGCGAATGAGTAATTATTGTAAACTGTTATTTCCTGGCTAAGCAATGTTGTATGAACTTTAAATGAAGGTGCACCATAAATTCTATTTCTGCTACTGTGAAGATTCACCAGTGTGTGGTTCCAGAAAACATCCATACCCAGCCCATGGAAGGTCACTGGTAATTCTGAAGGGGTGGGGGGATCCAAAACACCTAAATTCAAACTGTAAGACAACAAGAAAACAAGAACAACATCAAAAAAGACATTTTTATTTATACTGCAGGAACTACAAGAATTACAGACAGTGACTGACAACAGAGACTTTGAATTCAAGGGAAATCGTCATCATCTTCAGCCATTTCTTTGGCAAGCTCAAGATCTTGTTTTTCTCTTTCTCTTTGTTCCTGTTGAAAAAAGAGTAATGCATGTAAACTTCAAAACTTCTGTTCACAGGAACATTCAACATTGTCCTTGTTTCTAATAACCTTTTCATACTTTGAGACCTTATCAATAAATTTTTGAGTAACATACAAGAATAAATATAACAGAATACTTACCAACACCCAAAGTAATAACTTTGGGGTTTTATAGAAAAAAAACTTACATTCAGGATTGAAGGCTAATGAGATTCATGCATCTTATTATAAGCATCACAAAGTGTCCTTTTCATTTAGCTTCATATTTGACAGAAAATATGTGTGTTTTGGTGATATTTTACAGAGTTCTTATCAATCTCAGCAATTATCAAAAATAGCACGCATCTCATTAGTGTGCAATTCTGGACATACCTCATTTGTTACTCTAGTCAGTCTCAAACAAAATCAAGAAATTTTTGGTGAAAAACAGGCTTTTACAATCTCTGATGAGAATCAAAGTATTCATGCCATGCCTATATCTTCAGTGCATGCTTATGTCAAACCATGTGTCACTTGCAGTGCAGAAAGACAAAATAAGAACCTCCTTGACAGTCGTTTATCTGTTGTCATATTCAATGCTGTCCTTATAAAATATATAAAAATATAAAATTTTATTGTACACTCCTTAAAAGGTTTTTCTGTGAACAATATAATACATGAGGTGAGATAAGTACAAAGTACACTAGTTATATATTATGTATGAAGTACACTAACTTTCTGTTAAAAAAAAATAGAAAGGAAGAAAAATAAAAGAAATAAGAAAAATTTAATTTAAGAACTCGCTGAGAAGCTTTGTCTTCAGAGTTTTCTTAAAATTTAGATGACTCTTGCATAGTTTTAAGTCTTTGTCTAAAAAGTTCCATAGTTTTACTATTCTGTAATAAAAAGATCTCTGACCAGCAGTGGTTTTGTACGGGGGGATATTCAGTTGTTGTGAGTTTCTTGTGGTTCTGCTTGATATTTGTTGCCTTTTGACAAATTGTGATGTCAGATAGGTCGGGGTGCAGCCCATCATGCACTTAAAAGCGAAAACAGCGTCTTGGAGGTAAAGCTGCTTTTTTACAGGAAGCCACCTCAAATTCTTGAGTGATGGAGTTACATGCTCAAATTTATACAGGGTGTATGTACCACTAATTATCTGAGCAGCGAAGTTCTGAACGAGTTGAAGTTTTTGCACATTACAAGCAGTGGTACTGGACCATACAGTAGAGCAATAGTACAACTTACTGAAAACGATAGACTATGAGTAGTCCCTCTTTCGCTTAGTCCGTCGTGCGTGACGCGAAAGAAATTCGCGAGGAAAAAATGTCCACGCGAAATCCTGGGGGCCAGGATTTCGTGCGGCCATTTTTTTCTCGTGATTTTCTTTCGCGTCACGCATGACGGACTAAGCGAAAGAGGGACTACTCGTAGTCTATGAAAACGAGTGCGTTGATGACAGTCACTAATAGGCCAGAGTTAAATGCGTGCTTTGCTCGATTAATCTGGGCTAATTTACTCATACAGGATGAAACTGTCGCTAAAATGTGGTTGTCAAATGACAGAGTGGGGTCCTTGGTTTAAACACAAGTCTGAAAGCTTTTTGAAATGATCACTGAACATATACTAAGTTGGCTTTATGTGATTTCAGAGCTGAAACTTGTTTCCATTCAGTTCTTGATGTTGCTTATGCAATTTTGTCAGCATGAGCAATATTGACTTCCTGCAAGAAGTAGACACCTTCTGGCAAAATCGGGTGTATCTCCCCAGGGGAAGAAAAATGACAGCAACAGTACAGTACCTCTAGTGACTCCAAATTCTTGCTGTAGGACTTGGGTGGAAATCGCATGGCCTGGATTCAAAAAAAAAAAAAAAGAAAAAAGAAAAAAAGCAACATCAAATAATTTTTCCATTATTTTGTCTTCTTTAATTTATTTCAGACAGTACCTGGCTTGCCATGGTACCATATTATACGTTATTTTATACTGAACAGCAAGACAACAAAACATATTTATATATACATGAATCAATTCACTTGTTTTTGCTCTCATTAGCTGCATGTGTTATTGTTGGACATACCCTGACAGACTGATTATAAAGATCCAGGCAGAAGCTAACTCTCTGATGAAAGGCCCCTTGTGGCTCATTAGTGGAATAGATGTCCACATTTTCCTGAAGTGAGAAGACACGAATTTACATATTATCATGCTCAATAACTGCCGCTGTTTGACAACCCACTCAAAATAAAACTTCTGCCCAATGTAAGATAATAACAACTGGTACAAGTGTAAACGTTTTCTTGCATTAACGGTCTCTGCCATTTGTGGACCTAATTGTCAAAGAATCCCTGAGAGAAATGAGAAGCACCTCTTGAGAGGATGGAAACTTACTTTCGAGCACTACGATATTCACGTGAGAAAAGTCTTGCTCAAAATCAACTACGAAAATTGCTACTAGAAATGCTTCCTTTATGCTAATGTACACTGAAGCATGTGTTAGCAGTGAAGGATGGAGAAAGAATTCCATACCTTAGACTGTACATGACCTTTCTCATGATCTATTGTAGCATCAATGACACCATCACGAATTGCCTGGAAAGAAGACCATCATTTAAACTGGTTAAGCCCACTGTAAACACCCTACTAACCTACAGTCTCTAGAAATCAAAACACAAAGTAACCACCAGCCAAAACTAGTTGCTATTGCTTGCTCTTTGTTGACTTGGATGTTTACAGAAAACCAACAAAAATATCTACTGGTTATTGACACAATGTATTGCTTGCTACCTTGGCAACAATAAATTCAGCATCTTCAGGACTGTCCAACTGAAGCTTCTGTGCAATGTCAGTTAGAGAGATACGTGAATATGACAGGTTGATCATCCGAACTCCAGCTTTAATCACATTGTGCCGCAACCTGATAATCAATATCAAACAATCCTAATTAATATTATTCTCCATAAACAGCACACTGATGATTAAGACAAATGAAGAAAACAAACATGATGTCATGAACAAGCAAGATATTAACCTGATAATGAGTGTATATGTTTTCTCAGAAAGAAACTTCTCCTTGAACTTGTCTATTACTTGGTTAAAAAGCTTCAAGTCTCCATTCAGCACAGCTGTAAAGAGAAAGATATTTTAATGAAAAAAATAATGTATAACAAGTTAAAATACACAGAGTTCAGATATCAAATATATAAAATTTTGTTATATACATGCAATATACATGAAATTAAAGTTATTTCACCGTCTGGCCATGGTTTAATTTCTTGAATACCGGTATGTGTTTATTTTATTTGACTCTAATTTTAAGTACATGTAGCTGTATGCATTGATGAACAAGGCAATTAGAAAAAATATTCTCCTGCCCCTTTGTTATGTAATACATGTACAGCATTTCTGTTTCTCCCCACCCAAAGTGTACCTCATGAGCACAATCTTCATACACTCTGACAAGGGGAGACAAAAATCACTTTAGATAACATGACATACATAATACATTTTACTTAGTAAGGATTACTATCAATATTTACAATCCCAAAGATTACTATACCTGGTTGTAGACAGAAACTCTAAAGGTGTATTCCAGAAAATGGAGAAGTCTGACAGCTCTTCAGTGCCAGAAATTATCAATGGGTACTAAGATTACTGCTGTTCCCCCTCCCCACTCCCCTCTCCCCTAGACTTTGTGTAGTCTCTGTTGAGCACAACTGTTAATAAATTGAGAGAAAAAAGAAGCCACATGAAATCTCCCCCAGGATCTTGTACAGTCATTTTTTTCTCACCATGTTCTTTCATGTCACCAACAACAGAGTAAGCAAGAGAGGGACTACTTGTAGTCTACCCCTTCCTGGATGGAATGCACTCTTCACTCTTACAGATTACAGTGTACCATCCCATATTTTGTGAGGTTGCTGGGTGGGGAGAGGCACTGCAATAGCAGGATTATTGTTTTTGTTTTTCCAAAGAACACAACACAAGAGCAATGGCAGGACTTGAATTATCAATCTCCAATTATTAAGTACAGTGTATTAAACATTAGACTACCGAACAAATAACGCTGGGCTCTAAATGTCACAATATTTAAAATTGTTTTTTCTGATGAAAAAATTACTTTTAAATTGAAGGGAACATCAAAATAATGGGTTTCTAACATAGAGAAACACCAAAGGAGTTAACTGAAAATAACATTAAACATGGATGATGACAAAAGAACAATTTGAAAAAAATTGCCAATGTCTTCAAGCTGCTCTGTCCATGACACAACTCCTGTAAAATTTGATTAATACTTATCCACAATGATACTAATGTCTCTGAAAGTGTTTGAACCAAATATGAGATGAACACCAGTCTTGGATTAAGTTTATCTGCCTTCTTTAAATCAATTTTTAAAATACAACAGTAAGTATACGAAAGAAGAAGCTCCATTACTGAATACTGTAATAACATTGGATGTCTTGATAAAAATTAATTTAATATCATTATGATAAGATTATTATGTGTTTAGTCAACTGTAACAAGAAAAACATTCAATCCCTTGGTTAATTTTTGTTATAGTAATTGGGTGCCAGATTAAACTCACCTTGAGTAAGCTGGAAGTATGGAACAAGAGTTTTTCTAAGGAATGGTTCCCTGAAAGTGGCTCTGTCAGGTATTTCACCAAGAAGCAGTTGAACCACAATAGCAAACTTTTGTGCCTAAAAAGAAGATCCACAACAGCAGTTAACATTTTCAAGTTGTAGAACTTTCTTACTAACAAAGAGGCCTAATATAAAGAATAGCTGAAAAGGAACAGAAATGTCACAATCAAGGGCTGAGCAGCCTACTGTAGAAATCAAATGGGTTTGGCTCAAATATGCAGTAAATTGAAAGCTAGCAAAAATTACATTCAAAATAGTTTACTGTTGACCACAAGAGAAAAGCAGTTTTAAGAAAAAAAAGCCCAACATTAAACACTAGTATTTGCAACTGCAATTCTGAAAGGACATAATGACAAGGAAGTACTGAGGAAAGCTTATTTCAAACAGTCACAAGTTAAAGAAATGACGAAAGATCAAAAGTCAAAAACAATGTTTTTATGTCTGTGCACTTAAGCAGGTAACAAGACAGCAGTAAAAAGTAATGCTTGGGTTTTACAAATTACCTAAGATGTAAATTAATGTATTTTAGGTTGCACTATGTTTTTCATTGTGCTTTGCCTTTGTTGAGAGTACAATTATGTCAATTGGACATCAGATAATTGTGCCTGTAAGTGATTACACCACAAGTGCAGTCCTTTTGTAACAAATAAGTTATATAAACAAGAAGCAGTTGATCCAGAAAGGCACTGAGAGCATGTGTGTACATTGTAAGAAAAAATATTTTCAAGAAACACAAAGAACAAAGCACGTCTGTTTGTGGAATATACTTACAGTTTGCTTGAATCCATAACCAGAATGTTGTGGAGCCTTTCTTATTGCCTGCAGGAGGTTTTTATGAGCCTCGGAGTAGTCCAGTTGAATAGCTTTGATAATACCTATAGAGAGGCAAGGAGCCACAGTTGTAAACCAATGGCCACCACTATAAATGAATGGCTTGGTGCAAGACTGACGTAAGTGACTTTTTCGGGTGAAATTTTTTTTTCTTCAAAAGTGCCTGAATTTTTGCATGTGCTTTTCAATTTAGTAGTAAAACATTCCCCTGTATTTTTTTTGGCTGTTTTGCGTTTTGTTTCTGAGAAAAACAAGGACAAAATATCGAAGCGTGCACAATGAACATGGGTCTGTTTGTTTCTCACTGCCTGACCAACCCAGCTCCCAATCCTGCTGCTATTTTTTGGGTGTTCCTAAGTTTATTATGCCATATACATAGATCTTCAAGTGACAATTAAATCAGCCCTTACAAAATGTCTTCAAATGCACAATTATCAGATTCACAAGTTTGCTCATAGAGCACTTTTTGACCTTCTGCTGGGCTTGCTTCTAGTTCTAGATCTTGAGAAAGCATCATCAGGACAGGAAATTCTTACCATGGAGTAGCCAAGTGTAGTTAAGGAAACTTTTTCTCTGAGTTTTTCACTCAAATTTCTAAGCATTTTGGTACATATATTTCAGGCTCAATTAACTCAAACACTCAGATCTGGGTATCATTAGAAAGCTCTTTTCTCCTGCACAACTTGAGTAGAAGGGATGACTTTATTACCTGTAACAGACCCATTTTCAGTGAATCAGTATGAGCATGAATCGACAATTACTGTAAATGCCCAAAATGCACACTTGCTCGCAAATGTACACAACGCTGGTGCATATGATCCACCATATTATGTGGGAATAATACCAGCTAGTTTTGTTTAACTTGCCATAAATGCTTAGTGAACTGACCTGTATAATAAAGAAATCTTGCCCATTCATTTGTGCTTGCTGACTCTGGGAAGGATGACTTGGAAACAAGCTTCTCTGCCTACATTCAAAGAGTTAGAAAAACAAAATAAGAACACAGTATATTTTTAGACAGCCCTTTAGCCAGATGGGTGTCTGGTCTTTGGATCTTTTTGTGGTTGAATTACATGTAACATAGTCAAGTAACATTTCACGACATAGTTGTGATGTTTCAAATTGTTACTGTGAAATTCTGGTGTTCACAGCTTACAGAGTTTCATACTCACTCACTGAGCAACTTACTCAAAGGACTGGTCTTAAAACTCATTATTTTTATAAACACTGAGAGCAGGGTACGAGTGTCAGATACAGTAACCTTTTAATGCTGCAAGTTGCTTGACTTACTGTACCTGATCAAACAAGTTTAGATGAAGGTAATTTCTTAGGAGAAGATTCAAAAGAATGGCCTACAAGAAAGAAAGAAAAAACAAACAAACATTACAAGCCAACATGCAGTTCCAAAGTATAACAATAACACCTCTTAAGAAAAAGTTGTGTTCCAGGCTTATTGGCAAAGGCTTCACTCATCACCAACAAAAACCTTGATCTTGCAGATTAATAATTACTGTCAAGTAGTGATCATTTGGTAAATTTTATGTACATTAATGTAAGTTCAAAATGACTGTGAAGTACAATCTAATATCCAAGTAAACCTAGGTGGTTTTTCTTTTGTTGATTTGTAGTCTTGTGTTCGCTCCTGATATAAACACTTACCTGTCCTTGATCATCATGTCTCAGAGTGGCTGTCCTAAGTCTGGCGAGTAAAAAACTGTGACAAGAAATTGAAAAGCACATCCATGTAAATTTGCCATCTATACATCATGATGTACACTGTGCCAGTCATAATGACCATTGAAAAGAAGTAAGTTAAGAGATCCTTACAGCACAAAATTTAATCAAGCAATTGAGAACTACCACTGACCGTAATAATAATACCTTTTGGCATTGTCATGTATGCTTTTACATGCACTTTTCTCTAGACTAGGACAAGCTTTCTCAAAAAAGCTGCACAGACATCTGTAACAGTGGGCATTCTTAGCCTGTTGTGTTAGCCCCCTGTGATTGCATCATCATCTTTCTCCCTAATTTACAATGAATGTCACATAACAAGCTTCACTCAGATTCCACCTTCATCATGGATTTTACTTCTTAGTTTACCTTCTGATCTCATTTAGTCTGTCAACCAGTTCATAAGCACGGGAATGGTAGAAGTAACATTTGGCCAGTAGAGGGTCTAACGTCCTTCTGTTGTGTCCTAAAGATCGTTGCATTAGCAATTCAGAACATTGAACTGCCTAAAAAGGAAAAATTACTGTCATTGGTTGTAGTGCAAATATAACATATAAAAAACCAAGAGCATTAAGGCACAGTTTTGATTACCAGGCTTCTTCAAATAGTAAAAGAATTGAGCTTGAGAGGACATGATAAAATAGGCACTGAATCAAGTCACTTAAACGATTTATTCAAGGAGAGTGAACAGGTCCAATGCAAGCAATGTTAATAAATTGTTGTCTAAAAGTAGCTTTCTTTGACAGCCAACAGTGGTTTGTCTCACATATCCACTGAGTGCAGCTATCAATGGTACTGGTCATTAGTCACCAACAGTGAAAACATAGTAACAGACTTTCAGTATTGCATGTACATAATGTGCTGTAAAAACAGATCAGCATTGATGTGTGGCTCATGCAGTATCCTGTTGTATACAGTGTGCTTCTCACATCAGTGTAGGCCTGTGTGGCCATATTAAAGGCTATCAATGTAAATTATGTAATTGTGCATGTACTGCTGTTTGTTGGACAAACGGACACCAACTGGTAAAAATACTATAAAGGTTAAAATCAAAATGTTGAACTTACCTCATTGTAACACTCTGTATCAATGAGATGAATCAGAACTAACAAGTGAAAATAGAATTCAACTTCTGGTAGTGTGGCAGCAGCTACCAGCCTAGCACTGCGTGGTCTGAATGGTGTCCCAGGTTCTGATTCCATTGGCTACAATCATAAAATCAATAAATGCACTCAGATTCCTGTCTGATCCAAAGGGTGTGTGGAACTTACCAACACAACTTTTATTGCTCCAATATAATAAACTACACTCTAGTCATAATCCATAAAATGCATGTATGAAAGTATCATAACCAAAAAAGAAAACAAAACCTTTTCAATGCCCTGAGATTACAAACATCTACAATGTTATAATTATGATAATATATAGATTTAGCCAAGCCTAAAAGCAGAGCTCCGCTATAGTTTCATTTCAAGGCTGTACTGAATAAAAGCTCTGATCAATGTATACTTAGAACCAGATCTTGAGACCCAGGACAATCACTTACAGTATTAAGAAGTGATTCACTCAAGAAAAACAGCATCGTCACATTTAAAAAGAACAACATTGGTCGTACGATATTATAAGGTATTCATGTTTTTTTTTTTACATGTACTTGTGGAAATGTATTTTACTGAATGCTGAAGAGCACCAACCTCATCCAGAAAAGCCAACAAGCCATCTCTTGCAACAGATGCTGTAAATGAAATTACAAAACAGGAACATCACTACATGTATGAGCATGCTTAGGTTCAAAAGCTTGTACTCTGCAAGTAAGGATACATGTAAATATAGCAAACGTTCATTACTCATTACTCAATGAAGTTAGAGTCCTGGCCAGGGTCAACAAACCTCTCAGTGCTCAGGAGTATAAATTAATTAAACACCAGGGTTAACCCTAGGTAGAGTAGTATCCCATTCAAGGATGAGTAGAAATATCCTGCATCCTTTAATACCACAAAAAACAGAGTAAAGTGAAGGCCATATGGGCCAGTAGGCTCAACTGCAGACTTAAGGTCATACCACTGAAATAGAACCTGCACTGAGATTTTTGTGAAACTTTGCCTATTGATTGTTTATATTACAGGAACTTAAATTTTGAAATAAAAATGACGGGTCCCCATGTTCGTTTATGAGCAACAGCACCTTGTTTATACCCAATAAATCCTTATAATAGCACCATGATTGTAGTCACGATTGCTTGCTAAATTCACGTTTCCGACGATTGTTTTTTGTTCTACACTGAGAATTGGTCCATATTTAGTTTACACAGAGAAATTTCCTACTCAATTCAAAACAACAGAAAAAAATGATAGGTCACCATACTCGTTTGCAAGAAAATGACAATTTACCTCTATGGCGAAGCCCAGCTGTAAAGAAAAAGCCGCCTTTTTTAATGCACGCACTAATTACGCGTGAAATTATGCACAGTAGGGATGCACAATGCAATACTGGGGAATGACCTTAAGCTCTTAATCCCTCTTAAGGATAACTGTAATTTTAGTTTTTTACAAAATCTTGCTTGAAGATTGTCTCATTCACTACCTGTGACAAGATTTTTCAACATAATTTGCTGAACAGTGCTGTTTTGGGGGAGGATGACCTGCATTATGTGCAACATCAATAATGTAAACTTATTTATATGTGTTTTTGTCTAATTAATGTTGCAGTTCCTAGGGAGTAATGCTTTAATTATCCCGACAAACACAAGCAACAAACACGCGTTCTATGGCGTAAAGGGGGGAACACTGCTCCGCAATCGGCGTGACAGACGAACTTCCATTGCGTGACCAAATGCCAAACTTATCTCCCCAGCGGTTAATTCTGCACTGGATCGGACAAGTCGGCGAGGCCAAAAGCTTGCGCGTCCTAGTAGCGTAACTCTAAACGGCACTACGAGCTGAAAGGGAAGGGAGGGACAGGGGAGGGAAGGGGAAGCAACCTCTGAGCAGAGTCCCCGTGCTTGAGACTCAGATGCTCAAGGAAAGCGCTGGCAATGTAAAACTACTTGAACTCCTTGTGGCTCAAGAACATGTGGAATCCTTGCACATGCGCAGATCTAAATGCTGCTGACCACAAAGACAAGACCTGTGCTCCTTTTTGTCAACTCCATTAAATTGCATTTTAACTGCATTTAAACTGAAAATAACCATTAGCCAGGGTCATTTTGTCACTTTCCTGTATCTATTCTTGAACATTTTTGTACTTACAATTTGGAAAGAAGCCACAAATGAGCTTCCTGAGGATTGGGTGAGTTAGCTTCCTCCTTGTGGTTGGGATAGACCTCAAAACACGAGTTAAATGCCGAGGTTCTTTAGATGAGACTGACTTATCTATGGACTTCACCTGGTCTTTTAGGTCTACAAATAAATAAATCAATCAACAAATAGGGACTTATAATGAAAGATGATTCATGTAGTACCTACATTGAATTGATGATGAGAAATATGTATTGAAAGCATTCAAAAGTGACATTTCAATGCCAATACATGTACGTCTTTTGGACATGTTTTTGAAAAGGATCAGCTCTTTGCCCCTGAGAACTTTAGTTGCTGTGAGTGCCCAGCTGTCACTGTGTGTCATCAAATCTCACCGTCAAATTCAGTCACTGAATTCAAGCCGTTATTAAAATAAGCTTATAACCCTAACTTGTGCTTCTAGATCTAAATCAAATTGGACTGAATGTAATTACGCTTACATGTGTATTAAAATAGTAAAAGCAAGGTTATAAGTGAATATTCCACCAACTTTTCTAGACTAATGTTTGATTATTCATAAGTCTTACTTAAGCTTTAAGGTTTTTTCTTTTATCTCGGGCCTTGAACATTTGGCATACCTTCTAAAACAAGTCTCTCTTTTTCTTCTTTGGAAACTTCAGCTTGTGGCTCCTCTGTCTCCGCGGTATCGTTCTGTTTGGATGCCTCTTTCATTTCTACGTCTTGTTTCGCCATTTTTAGTTCTTTATCATCCCAAAAAGATAATTATCTTTTGATTTTTTTCTTCTCTAAAGCACGTTCTCATGCGACGTCCGCCATGACAATGCACAGAAAACTACGCATAATCGCTGACGGAGACCGCTGACGGCTCAAGCAAAGATGGCGGCAATGGCGGCGATGTTGTAGTTTTTTTGCCGCTAAGTGATGTATGGTTCATTTAGTTTTAACGTAGTTTATAATGCATTCTGAACTGGCTGAAGTTCTTCCCAGCATGGGTAAGATATATGGCAATGTTTCTCAAAGCAATGTCCCATGTAATTTCGCCCAGTTTCAAGATTCTTTTTCTGGCACCTCAAAAAAAAAAAAAAAGTTCACGGCTAAATAAGCTTAATTATTTGCTGAATAATTTGGTTTTCATAGTGACTCTAGACACTCATCGATCGATTAATCAGCGGAAGGAATGGAATTGAATTGAAGCGACCCCTACTTTGGTGCAATCCCCTTTGTCTCTCAAAACAAGAACCATGGAACAGTCTACCACTTAATCACTTGTCGATAGACTCATTCACACAATTTAAGGCCTCCATCTCTGACCACGTTTATTTATTGTAATTTCATTCCATTTTATTTGAGCTTCCTCTGTATATTTTTACATGTAAATTTGTTTATTTAATCTTGCATCATGTCACAAAGTGACTTTACAAGAATCCTATGTAAACTTGTAGACGTGGTGGTTGTCAACTCCTGTAATTCTCCCAGCGAGTTTATGTAGGTGGCCCTTTACCACTGAAGCTGCAAGTCAACAGAGACCATAAAATTAATGCTCTCAGGGGAGGGGGAGGGGGGGGAGGAGAGGGGGATAGCTCACTAAGATCTCCTCAAATAAACAAAATAAGTACATTACACAATGTGAATATTACCCTCAAAGTATTACTTGTTTGTAGTGTTCACCATATGACAATGTAGTCTTCAAATTCTATATTTGCAGCCTAGTGCACTTAATATACTGTCAAAGTGATACAATTGGAACGTTCCATTACAATATTCACCACTTACTAGCATTTTTGTTTTGTTTCCACAAAGGTCTTGGCACCCAATTGAAGGGCTCTGAAGTTGTGAAAAAGGGTATTCTTCAAGAGGAAGATCCTCTATTGGTGGAAAAATCAACACTGCCTGTAAGTGAGCAGAGCTGATGACTCAACACCGAGAGAAAATTGCAAAGCAAATAATGTGTTCCTTGTAACCGCTTCTGGTAAAGTTTAGAAATATTTTCCCATTTGATTGACGTTACCGTGATTGATGCATTAAATGCTTAACAAACATAGCCTAAATTCAGTTCAAGCTAAGACCCCTTCTGTTCAAGATCGTAAAACAAGTTAGAGCGAAATTCTCATAGGAAAATCAAAACCCGCGAACGTTGGTAAGCTACAATCCACTTATGTTGATATTTACATTGTTACGCAAATTTGTGACTCTAGTGAGAGCTATTCTTAGATTTCAACTGCTCTCAAGGCTCTCTATTAGCATGAGCACATGGCATAATCATTGTGATTACTTTCTAAGTTAGAAATGCAACGATATTTAGTGATTTCTTGATGTAATTATTTCAGTTGACCGCTTTGCTTCAATTCATATGAAAACGCCCTGAGGCCACAAGATTAGGATTAAAGACAATAGAGTAAAGATTGTTCTCCTATACTGGCTTGGTGTTCTCAGGAGTTTTGACAGCGCGTGCAAACAACCCAGGAGAACGAGATTTCAATTCTAACTTAAGAAACTGTTACATTCCTTATTACCTTCTTTATCCTCATTACCTCCCGCCTCCTTACTTACTTACTTACTTATGCCATAGGCCACCAACAAGAGTTCTCCAGCTATCTCTGTCCTGGGCTTTCCTTTCTAACTGACTCCAGGTCAGCCCCAATCTCTTAATGTCTGCTTCTAAGTCTCGTCTCCACGAGTTCCTAGGCCGTCCCCTTCCTAGGCCATCCCCTTCCTAGGCCGTCCCGCCTCCTTAATTAGAGTTAATATACTGAGTAACTGAATGGTAATCACCCATTCCTTCCACTCTAACATGTATAAAGGTTTACCTTAGTTCCATTTGTTTCTAATGTTATTAATATAGTGGTGATCAGGCTTTTAGCCAGAATTTGAAAAGTGGCTCTCCAAAGATATGTGCTATAGGGCCTGCTCAAATGAGCAATTTATAAGACAACACGAAAATTAAAACAATTTTCTTTAGAAAGTGGCCGTCCATGGGATGCCTGAACACCCATCTGGCTAAAAGCCTGGTGGTGATGTTATGCTAAACATAGAAATGTACAATCTGCTTGCATCCATTTGACCTGTCCTTGTTAATGTAATAATGTTTGGGTTGATTATTGTTTGTTTTTTAACAGACTGGTGTGTTTGCTCTTCATGTTTATGGCTGTCAAAACCTATATCTGGATGCAAACTTTCCTCCTGAACACTTTGGAATTTATGTTCAAATAACAGTTGGTTCAATGACAAAATGTACGTCACTACAGTCACCCTTCAAAAAGGGCCGTGTTGTCTGGGATGAGATCAAGAACTTCTCCCTCACTGTGAGTAAATAAGCCAGAAAGGCACATATTTACACTGATGTCAGGGTCCGAAATTAACTTTTTTTGGCAGGCGCCAACTGGCGACTGATGTTTTTTTTTGAGTCGCCATATGGAAAAATGTGGTCACCAAAAAGTGTCAATAAAAATTTTCCTTTGCAGCGAAACACAAACCAAACTTTTTGGTCGCCACGGGCTTGCTGGCAAAATATTTGCAATCGATGTAATCAGGAATCAAACCAGTACTGAAATCATCTTTTGACCACTTTGACAGATCTACATTTCAACCTTTTGACGCCCAGAGAATATCTAAATCTTCATCTAATTTCTTCGCGGATGTTCCGTCTCCACTTTGTAATAAATTACGGAAAGATTTCAGAGCATCTTTGGACACCACATCGCCTGAATAAATATCATGGCGAAAGAAACACATGGGGCCTCTTGCATCGGCAATACGTATGTTATGGGAAACCATTGAAAAAACATGGTGGCGAAGCTTCGCACTGATCGTAGCTGTGAAACGTTGTGGTAGATTTATAATAACAGGAAAATTGGTGTTATACTTCAAAAGCAGCGGAAAGGTAAAAAGGAAGTGACCAATTGGCAGGCGGCTTTGAATTTTATTTTTTAAAATCGATTTGGCTGAAAATCAAAGTTATTGTTTGTGCAATTATCATGGCACAAAATAGTTAATCGCCCTCTGGCGACCAGTTGTGAAATTCTGGTCGCCAGTGCAAAATTTTTAGTTGCATTGGCGACTAGGAAAGCGCAATTTTGGACCCTGGATGTGAGGTTAAGGGTTAGTTTATGTGTTTTTTGTATGTAGAAAACACCCTGTAAGAAAGTGTATGCTGAAGGGGCACTTCTATAATTTGATAGAAACAGAGAACCAACATATATTCAAACTGTTGGCATAATATTTGATGGATAAGGCAAGAAAATGTACGTTTTGAAAGTCAAAATTAAGGTCTGAAATGGTTTTGTCCCTCTGTTTTTATATTGGGTTTATTAAGTGCATATAATGCATGGTCCAACTGTTCAATTTGAAGAATAAAGCAACTGTAAATTTAAACACAGCAGGATCTTATTTTGTATTGTTGTGACCAGTGTTTTTTTTATTTCAGATTTCTCCTAAAGTGACTAGCTCCGCAAACAAAGTTACAGTTGCTGTTGTGGGATTTGACAAACTTCAGCCAATCCCAAAACACAAACTGCTTGGCAAAACTGAGTTTCACTTGCACAAGTTAGCTAAGGTGTGTGATCTACTTGGTTTCAGTCATAGAATAGAATGATAACAAAAACAATAACAATCACAGTCACAATCACAATCACAATCACAATCACAATTACAATAACAATAACAAAAGATTTCTGTAGCATATACTTCTAAGCTCATGCATTCTCTTAACAGTAAGTTAGTGAAAGAACCAAATGACTATAACCTACAATTGGATAAAAATGATTAGAGTCTTTTCATTAGACTTGTATTATGTTAACTTTTCAATTTTCAGAAACAATGGTCTATGGAGACATTTGAGCTTCAGAACAGAAAGAAGCAGGTATGTTAAAGAGTCAATTTGCATGTAAAAGCTTCTAAGGGAGACAGAGTGCTGTTATTGATTTGATCTTGACATGTTATGTACACTATCAAGATAATAAATATACAGTGACCAAAAACACAGACTGCTCGAGGCTGTTTTACTGTTTTCTTCATTGCAGTATGCTGGAGATCTCCAGCTAGAGATTGCTTTTGCATATGGCATATATGGTTATGGCTTGTGTGATCAGGTATTATTCAGTACCGAATATATATGGATTGAATGTAAACTCTACATCCAACTTGATCTTATGTGAGTTCTTAGGCCAACAAAATCGCCTCTGGCCTCACTTTGTGAGAAACAAGAATGCACTGCCAGGGCTCGAAAAAAGTGCTGTCCGAGTAGAATAGACCCCCAGGACAAGCAAAATTTGAGAGCTGCTTGTCCCTACTTGCTACTTGCTACTTGTTACTTGCTACTTGTCTACTTTTTTGAGCCCTTACTGCACTTGTAAAAACTGGTAATCAATAAAGGGTAAACTTCACCACCAAAACTGATCATCTAATAAGCAAAAGAAAAAACATGGTACAGTGTATGTATGTATGATGAGACCAAAGTTTATGGGAAAATGTTCAGCTTATTTTAATTTCTATTGTTTCTATGTCACCTATTTACATGCAGGTACCTAAAAGTATATGTATTTTGAGTTTTGGTGAGGACCTGGTCTAGCTATATAGCTACTCGTAGATCATCCTTGGAGCAAATTAAATATCTTGACAACTATGCTACCCAAAGTTATGTAAAGCTAGTTTTTTGCATTCTTACAAATGTATGTGGTAAGATGAGGGAAACTTCATGTAGCACAAGTGCTGTTTTATTATGACACATTCAAAGATGCAGACCAAAAAATGTAAAAATGCAGGAGCCAAAAAATTGAGCTCTGTTGATTCAATCTCAAAAATGCATAAAATGTGCAATATTGACCCCCACATTACTGAAAATCATCTACAATACACTGTAAATATGAAAGTCTAGGTACTTTTAGTATTTTCTTTTCAATTTCTGAATTTGGTGACCCTTATGCGAGACTGGGTCTATATCTAGAAGACTTCCATAATTATACACTGTAATCTAGGAGAGCTGGCATAGATGCATATTGCAAATAAACATAATTAAGGTGGCCGAACACAATTTTCACGTGCGCTTTTGCTGATGCAATTCAGCGCTCACACAATGATTGCAAAAAACAAACATGCCATCAATTGAGCGATCATTTTATTTACTCAACACCTGCAGTATCTGTGTTATTTTTCTCTATAATTGAACGCAGTGTATTGATGGCTTTAGTCTTTTATCACAAATACATGTTAGAAAAGGTAAAGATGCAAAGAACTCAGCAATTCTCAGCTTTTTCTTTGTTACCGAAAGAACCCAATTAAATGCAGCAATTGAATGAAAATTTGCACTCTCGGAAATACGCCTATTTCTGGAGAACCACTCATTAGAATTTTACAAAATTTGGCACTTTAGGAAATAAGTAACTGGAGTATTGAAAATAATTGAACTTTAACAAACGAAACTCTAGATATTCCAGTAAACCTTCAGCAAGGGATAATTAAAGATCTCTCTGTTAGATTATTAGCAAAATGGTGTTAACTTGTGAGAATCGTTACAAGCTTGTTGTAGGCAAATTATAAAGAAAATCTAATGACTAGATTTTCTACAAATAAACAAAAGCATTTTTTAAGGCCTGTTTATTTTTATTCGTGTTGCCATGGCAATGGCACGTACGTCAGCTTAACCATCAAAAAACCAAAGTTTGTGTTGTTAACTTGCTTGCTGCCATTTTTGGTGGCCGAGGGATCAAGGGTTTTAGAGAAAAAGGTGAATGAAACACAGGTATCAAAAACTGTGTTCAGCCACCTTAATGTATATATAGATATTCCAGAAAATAATATTCAGTTTAAATTTACATGTAAAGTGTCTCATTTAATACATACTATGTTGAAAGTCTGTTCCCAAGGTAAAATCTTTAAGTTTAGATCTCTAAGTTCTAGCTACTTAATATCTTTTAGCTGGAAAGCCATCAGCCACCTAGATATTATGTACAACAAAGTGCATATCCACACTTGGAACTGAACACCAGCGCATCGGGGAACAGTTCAGGGTAGTGTACACAGAGTAGATAACAACACTTTACTGTAGGAACATGTAGAGTAGATAGCAACTGCAGTTCAGAGTAGTGTTGTAGAGTACAGATAACAATAGTTTAAGATAATAGTGTACATACAAGGATTAGATATCAATAACAACAGTTCTGGTTTGCAAAGCTCTGGACTTTCTGTCTAAGTAGGTAAAGTCTGTATATGAGCCAAGTGGTTTGTCAGGCCAGAGCTTATCCCAGTTTTTGTAGCATGAAGCGACTAGGAGTATTTCTACTCTCCCCTGGATGGGATACTAGTCCATCACAGGGTTACCCCCCAGCATTAAATTTGCTTGTACCCACTTATACACCTGGGTGGAGAGAGGCACTGTGAGAGTTAAGTGTCTTGCCCAAGAACACAACACAATGTCCCTGGCCAGCGCTCAAACCTGGACCGCTCGCTCTGGAGTTGAGCGCTCTAACCATGAGGCTACGACATCTCTCACTTCTGTCTAAGTAGGCAGCAAGAAAAATAAATTTTAGATTCATAATAATATTTATGCTTCACTCATGTTGTACATTACTTCTTATGAGTAAGGCTTTCAAACAAGTGAGATGCACACTGACTGTAATTATACTGTTTCTTTCAATCCTGACATATTGAATATTTGAACTACACATAACATTTAATCTTCTTGTTATTATTTACCACGTTTTTCCCAAAAGAGCATTAAGGACTGGCTTATAAATTATGAGTGATCTTGTTTCTGGTTATTAATTTTTGAGTGAAGTATTGTTCAGCCTTCTTACACAACTGGCATTCAGGTTTTAGTAGCATCGCTCACTTAGGCTGTTAATATTTGGTATTATTTACTTTTGTTACAGGATTGTGTATGTACCCAAGAAGGTACCACACCCAAATATCATCACTTTCAAAGAGAAAATAACCAACTTGGAACCAGAATTCAGCCCATACTACTGTAAGTTCTGTAGTCTTCTCTAAATCTTAACATACTGTACATTATCTTTTAATAGATAACACAGGGAGCTTTTCTACTCAGGTGGAAATTACATGTAAGTATATAGGTCAGTGTTATGCTTTGTCCCCATATATATATTTATTGAAGTATTGGCAGGAGCTTGTCCCAGTGTTGGAAATTTAATTTATGAGCACTTGCCACTTGCCATTCGGGAGAGTGACTGTAATTAACTCACATGCTCAGACTTTATTTCATCCCTAAAAGGTACACTGTCCAGTCACAGTTAACCACTTCTTTGTTGACATCGTGTTTCAACCATTAATTTTGCTTTCATTAGATCGAGTAAGCATTGCCTAGTGCATGTCACACAGCTAGAATACCAAAATGATCAACCTCTAGAATGAAACAATAAACTGCATTCCAAAATTTGAACTGTATTTCAGAGCCAAAATTCAGAAGTGAAAATACTGTATGTAAAACAGAGGTTTGTTTCAGAGAATTTCTAACCAAAAAAGTGCGTGTGTCAAGAGATGGAAATTGTTGTCGCCAAACGCTTCTGACACTCACACAGACAAATGGGGGGAGCACTACAATATGCAACATTTTTACAATAACCTCTCCCAAGGAACACTATATGCATCTGATAACAAAGAGAACAAAGAAGCCTTTCCAGAGGAGCGTACAAACAACACTGAGTAGAAAACAGTCTTAAGAAAATACGTGCACTGATTGGTAAAAAATCATGTTTCTATTTAACAATTAGATTATGAGCTCGAAATTTCTATGAGGTGATATTTGATGAGGCCAAAGGCCGAATCAACTATCACCTCATAGAAATCGAGAGCTCATAATCTGATTGTTTCAGTAGAATTCTTACTAAAATTTACTTCAAATAATGGTTTCCAATAATAATTATTATTTCTTGACATGTTATGAAATTTTTTGCCTGGAAAAGATCACTCAGATTGAATTGTCATTTAAAATTGAAGTTGTGTGCACCCGTACATCAGTTTTTTCAATAATTTCAACTTTTTTAAATGTCAAGAAACCATAAATGTCCTTCGTTTAGACTTCTCAGGAATTTAATTAGCCATTTGCATCAAAATTTTCCTCCAAAACTTTGGAAAATTAGAAGAAACGTCGCCATTTCCTAGACGACCTCCAGCCACTATACACTAATGGCTGATAGTATTCAATGGTGCAGCCAATCAGATTACAGCATTTGCATTAGTGTACTAGTAGAATTCTACTAAAACTCGGTAGAAACAGGGTACATGTTTTCTATTTCTTTATTGTAAATATTGGCTTATAATGTGACTGGTTTTTGTACTTGCAGCTAAAAAGAACTTTACATCAATTGACAGCAAATCAAGACCTCATCTTCAACAAAAGATGTCAAGGTGCATTGTAACAATGTTTGATGATAACTTAATAAGTCACTAGGAGCTGATCACACTGAAAAAAACTTGAATAAGTTGAATCATGTTATCTGTACAGATACAGTGTACAATGTATTACCAAAGATACAGTGTAATGTCATTAAGCAATAAGTACAGTCATACATGTAAGACTAACTTGGAAAAATGTAAAGGCTTGTCCACTTATGACTTTAATGACATTATTCATAATTTATAATATTTTAATTTTGCTTTCTCATTTCATGCTAAACATAGATTTTGTATGATTTCCAGAAAGTCCAATTTTAAGAGAGATTCAAATAATTATTTAATTTTCTGCATGATTCCTCAAAAGGATTTCAGAGGAAATTTTGCACTCTTAGCAACTTACAAAAAAAGAGTTAACTGGCACTTAAATAACGTAACATTATTCCTCAGAATTGCATTGTGCATCGATTTTTGTATCATTAGCACAAGCACATGAGTGGTGTAAAATAGCCAAAATTTAGGGTAACTTTATGTGTACAACTTCTAGAAACATTTATATTTTGGCAGTAATATTTGTCCCCTTAAATTAGTTGACTTGGATATATTAGATGCCCTTCAGTGTAATACCATAGTTTCCATAGCCTGCAAGATCATCCTGTTTTTTCACACACCAAGAAAAAAATATTTGCTGTGGTATGTTCTCATGCCTAATTTTTGTAGCAGTATTTGTTTCATCAACCACCTCAAAATTATCACAGCAACTCAATTTCATGAAAAGTTTAATTCAATGTATGCTTTTGACACAGATGCATGCAATGCATCTGTGTCAGGTGCATTGCAGTGCATGCAATCTTGTATTTTACTTCAGTTGAATCAGAACTAATAGGTCTCAGTCAACTAATAAGGGGACAAACTGCCAAAATATGTGAGTGTCTAGTAGTAGTACAAAGTACATCTTAGCCTCACCTAATGTTGCCTGAGATTTCAGGTAGCTTTTATACCGTGAGAGGATAAAGATAAACGGCCGACCTGGATATTTTGATTCTGCTCAGTATTCTCTAACAGTGCCCCTTAATTTTATAATGCTGCATACATTTGGTGTTATTTATGATCACATTATATAAATGATACTAGCTATTAAAGTAATAGAGTTGTTATTGCTTATTTTTAGGTTAAATCAGCTGTATTCTGATTATTCTCAACTCATGACAAGAAGCCAGAGGATCAATTATTTGAGAACACTTCTTCAGGAGAAGGTTTGTACAAAGGATTTTACAGTCAAAACTTTCCACAACGGCCACCTCAGGGACAGAGGAAAGTGACCGTTGTAGAGAGGTGGTCGTTATGGGGAGGTGGGGGCGTAAAAGGACACCTGTTTTTTTTTTTTTCCGGGTGCAACGTTTCTTTTCTTAAAAATTGCTTGTTTTAGCATATAGACTGTACGTAGCACAATCAGTTGAAAATAGATCAGTAAAACAGAAACAGAGACCATCGAGACAACGCCTGGTATGGATCAAGTTTAGTGACCTTTTACAATAAAAAATGGGGTTTTGGATGCACCATTCATGTGTCAGTGATTAACTGGCCATTGTCGAGAGGTTATTTTGGCACTCCGGACGCATGTTAGTGCCCACTGCCGTTATAAAGAGGTGCCGTTGCAGAGAGGTTGAAATATGGGTGAATGTATGGACTGTCTGCCAGGACCAAATAAGTGGCTGTTGAAGAGAGGTGGCTGTTAGTGGAGGCTCGACTGTAGTTATTTTAGACACAAAATGATATAATGTAATTTGAAAGAATTGATCTTCAATGGTATGTGTAGTTACGTTTAGTTTGATTACAGATAAATGACTTCATCTTCAAATAGACATGATTTGACTTCTTGTTCATTTTTATCAAACATATTCTCTCCCAAGACCAAACTGTTGAATGAAACTGTGGCAATGGACCAAAGCTTGATTCTCGCATCTAAAAAGAAGCCTTCAAAATTCTTTCAAAATTCTTAATATTTTAACAAAGGAAGACACCTTTTAGTCAATTCTTCTGTCAATAGCAAACATCTATTTTTGACAGTTTCAAGCATGAGTTTGTCATGTTGCTACCCTCATAGGCCATGTCTGTCAACCAATAAGTACACTTTAACTTTAATTATCGTTGTTGTAATACCAGTAATTTGCTGTTTTGAGCAGGATGTGCATGGTGTAATGCCTGCGGAACAGGAAAGTGATTCTGAGGGTTCATCAATGGAAAACCTGGGTGACGTCACTCAGTTTGGTTTGACAGGAGCACTTGCACAGATGGCTAACATAACATTCATGGCAGGAGCTCCTGGTATTTGTTTTTTCAACAAGACTCAGATATTTCTTACAGTAGTATTAGAAACCCTTAATATTCATACTGAATAATATTATTAATATTCTGTTTCGTGTTTCAACCCTTTATGGGTATCTTAAGGTCTGGATGAGGCTTAAACCTGAGAAACGAGCCATTTTTTTAACTGATAGCGCAGATCTGAAAAATTCACTGGTAGCTGTGAAATCGCTGAAAATTTAACTTGTCGCTATGATTCCAGCACTCCAATCCAGTTCCTGTTATCTGGTAGTGCATTTGTGATATGCTTTATCAGTCTTTTGGCAACCTTCTACATGTAGGAAAGTCAAACTAGAGTTGCGATGGAGAGGTATTTCCCGTAATTGACTAAGAATGTTTTGCAACATATTCTGACAGATGAGAGCAAATCTGATAGGTTTTTTTTTTGACAAATCGGCAATCAGGCTGCACTACCTTCCAATGATCAATCTTAGTATAGTAACAGAGGAAATATCTCCTTCACCTCGGTTTAAAAGTGATATACACTAGTTGCATAGTTTCTGGTTCATCCTTTAAGCCTTCAACTCGTGTGGAAATAAATACACATATATATACTGCTGATGCAGACGTCCTAGCGATTCTTATGCCTGATTTCATACTTGTGTTCAGAACTCATTCAGGAAGCCGAGAAACAGATGCCTCGTGGATGTTCAGCTGCTGGTGGAGAGGTAAGTAATCAAACACACTTGTCTATCAACTTGTACAGTGTAGCTCCGCGTTTGCGTGACTTGAATACATGAATTGATGCTGACAATAGGGAAGAGTCAGGAGTGGTCATTATTTATGGGAGTGTTTGTATCAGTTCTGTTATATGCAGGAGGGACACCTAGTTAGAGAGTTGTTAGTATAAAGTACTTGTTAGTTAACGTATCTTTGGTGTTCTGGAAAGTGTACCCATTCCTGCAGCTAACTTGTTTCAAGTAACGAAAACTAATTATAATTTGAGGAGCACAAATGTGCTCTATTTACCAAAGGTGGCCAGCACCAAGCATGGTCTGAGGTCTATCCGCTTCAAAAACTGACATGGAACGCTCTATCAGTAACAATACGCCCCATGGCCGGTACAAATGATTTTATTACGAAAAATTCGTCGCGTAAGATATCCAATTTAAATTTATCTACGACATAAATTTTTATAATATCAATTATTAAATTCTTAACTTATGAATTTACTAATATTATTGGCAATGTTATGTAATATTTTTAGATCTTTTATTGTAAACAATTATTTTAATTTTATGGACTTACATTTTATCTAGTTTGTATTTTAAGTTTATTTGTCTATTAGTTAATGTACACTGATGTTATTTTAAGAGTGGGCCTCACTGTAAAGTAGCTATTCAGCTAAGCGGAGTTGGCACGATAACTAAATAATGAATTACCTCTCCACCTAGGACACCGGGAGGGGGGGGGGGGGGAGATCACTGGTAAGATAATGCAAAGGAAGACTTCTTGTTGTGGTATGGGAGGGGTGGGCGTTAAGACTGTATTGGCACTTGGTACTATTTCTGTTTTTTTTTTTTTAGACTGATAAGTCGCTCGGTGAAGGCGATCCAGGTAAAACCTGTATTACGTGGAAACGATTCTTTGTAGAGAAGGACATTGGGCGTTGTGAACAGCCTCACAAAATGGACGTTTGGTCTAAAGTTACTTTAAAAAATAATTTTAAGCAGAAAACCTGTGTCGTTTTAATGCTAGGAAACTCTGTTATGTGGTTGCCCAGTGGCGGTGATACTGTAACGAGAAACGTTGACAGTCGTTTTTAGCTTCTTGACAGTTAGTTTTTTCCTAAACAAGACAAACTTCGCCACTGTAATGTATTGACAATCGCGAATCTCGAGTTTTTCTTCGATGTGCACTTCCACCTTTATTCTATTAGTTATGCAGTATATGCTAAAAAATCTATGTTTTCGCGAGAATGTTTTGATTTGACTGTCAAGTATATGATTGTTATAATGACAATATGATATGAATTCCTATCAATGAAATCAAATTGCGTTGAGGTGATTAAGAGATTGGTATGGAAACAATAACCTGAAAACAATTTAACCCACAACATGGACACGTGTCATTTCAGTTTTATACTTGATGAAATCACTCCTCTTTACCTTTTGTTACGGCCAATTTTGTTAACCCAGCGGTCACGAGGTGTTGGTTAGCTTAAAATCATATCAAGTTTTGAATATTCAATGGTGTCCCCCTTTTTCAGAAGGATTTTCCATTTCAGTTTGGCCCTTATTCACTGCGCTTATTCATCTAGATATGACGTCTGAGGTTCCAGTATTACCTGACTTTCTGCAAAACTCTAAACCGGCTTTGAGTCCTTCGGTGTCAGGTGCAGTGGATGGCGGTGAAACATCCGGGGAATCGCCATCAACACATCAAATGGACGGCCAGGTAAGAAGCTTGTTATGTGCGTCAATAACAACGATATTAATTTTATAGATCTCCAATAAAGGTGAGCAAAACCTAAATGAAGATGATATATTTTACGTCTGCCACAGAGAACAAGGTAGTGGAGTGTTCTCTTTTGAAGTCAATTCTTACTGCTGAGTTCTTTACGGCTCGTGTTCACGTGATGTTTGAGATACAGCCGTTGGTTCTACACTAAGGCTTTGTCCCTTAAGAACCCTGAATTTCTTTTTCTTTTTTAAATTAGAAATTCCATATCGTTCCGGATGGCATGTATGCCGAAACGAGCTTGTTAGTTTGAAGGTTTAGGCCCAAATTCAAAGAAAATAGTGGGATTTCTTGTGTAATCCGAAGACTTTCGATAACCGTCGAGGACTATCCGATAGTTTCTGAACGTCTGTGTAGGTCATGGGAATAACCCCACCGTTTAGGCTCGGGGGATGTTTCAGTGTATCATATCCACAACTGATTCTAAGGAGAGGCTTGTAAGCGACACGTTTTATCGTGTTGTAGGTGGAAGTAACTCCAGATGAACACGATACAGATGGTGAAGTTGAAATCATGGCCGCCATGGCTTCTCGCGGCCGTCGATCCGCAGTTGTAGTGCCCAGACCCTCGAACAATAGGAAGTCAAATATTGACAAACGAGGGAATCCCTAATGTGGTGAAACTCACTCACCCTTGAAAAGAAAGCACACTTCCCAAAGCCTCGTCCCCAAACTGAGAGTAAATACCAGCTTATCACCAGGCAAAAAGGAAAGCAAAATATCAGTTTATTGAAAGGACTTTTGATTTTTAAAAAGAATTTCATTTTTTCTTAATTCAGTTGGTGTAATTGTATCTTGAAAGTTGTAAGTTTAGTTTACTATTACTATCACAATTCACTTCAAAACCTGCTGGGTTTTCGTGTGCAGGAGTTCTGAGAAGTAGCTTATAGATTGAAATCTTATGGAACATTTTAGTGTGTTGTATCGCTAAGTAATTTTACGAGTCTTGCGTTATTTTGACTTCTTCGTAGGGACTGTAAACCATACACATTAAAATATCTGCCAAGACTTCTATTGAACTTTTGCTTATGTCTCATTCGTTCACTGTGATTGGGTGAGAACAGGAAGCCTTATGTAGTTCATATCTACAGACTAACCGCTGCTTCAAGTCCCCCCCGGGGGAGGGGGAGTACTCCCGGAAAAGTTGGTTAGGGGTGTGCGGCCCACTTCCCAAAACCCATACCCTATTTATGACCAAAGTCTGCGATTTTTGCTACTCTATTTATGAGCTGGCCAAAAATTCGATACCCTATTTATGACCTTTGTAGCTGGCACAGTTGCCCTAAACATAAGTTACGAAGTGCTTTTGTCAATGGTCTTATTGACAATGATGAAAAAGGAGCTTCTTCCAAGAAACATACCCAATTCAAGACTAGAGTGCTAAAACCATATTATATTTAAGACCAAAATGGCTAAAATCGACACCCTATTTATGACCAAAATGGCTGAAAAACCCTACCCTTCGGGGCCGCACATACCTATATAGCCCATATAAGGGAGTACCCCCCCCCCCCCCCCCCCCCGCCGCCGGGTTCAAGTCATTCAAGGCTTCATTTGTATCATTTCTTCACTACCGCTTTCGGATGGCGTTTCATAAAAGAATTGGAACAAGAAATTTTCTCGTTTTACTGAACAGCATTGTTTTGTTCGATTGTCCGTTTCCGAGTATTTGAACATCTTAGGCAGACGAAACCTGTTTCGGGAAATTCAAGTAACTGGGATATTCGAGAAGTTGATGATAAATTTGGGACTCCACTGTATGTTCATTGCTTTGGTTCAATATTGTAGTGGTACAATTATTTGTTTTTGCTTTGGTTTTCATCTCCGCCCAAACGAAAGTTAAGATGATATTTTCCCTTTTCTAAACCGATGAGTCTTTCTTATCCTGAAAAGCTATATCCCTCGTTGTGAAGTGGCTCCTAGTTATAAAACAAAGTCGCTTCACGCCAGACCTGTCCAGGGCGGACTTGACACCCTTTTTTCTAGATCATCTTCTCGTGCCTTTGCTTGAAGCGTTTTGCTAAGTTTTCATAAGTCGGCGTCTCTTTAGCAACAAACCAATTGAAACGCCAAGGATTGTCAGTTGTAAGCAAAACGCTGTTTAACGAGCACGTTTTTAAAACATTTTACTGTTTATCCAAGGCTCCGTTGTCACTCACGTGACTCTGACGTGCTGAGGCGCAGGAATTACGTCACGCCTAGATCTCGCTTACGTGCTTCCTTACTCTTAACAATTAGTGGTATTAGTTGTAAGCTAACTGGTATCTTGAGATTATTAGAGGCTCAATTATTGTCACATTTTTTGGAACGCTTTCTA
Organism: Orbicella franksi; assembly: GCF_964199315.1. Lineage (NCBI taxonomy): Eukaryota > Metazoa > Cnidaria > Anthozoa > Scleractinia > Merulinidae > Orbicella > Orbicella franksi. The sequence goes on along the minus strand of NC_138149.1, from coordinate 20,666,506 downwards.
CACCAGGCATTTCTTAAACGTACTCGCGAATGGTGGCACGTGCTAGGAAGTCATGACACCCGTACAGTTACTTGAATACCCCGGAGTTGCGCGCGGTGTACAGTACCGAACACCCGTCGATTCTATTCCCATTTATAGTACTTTACAGCTATTTTTAAAACATAGAGCAATTGTGTTTACATTCTCGTTAGGGAACAGAAATTTCTTGTTGTTCTTGAAACTTCGGCATGAAATGCTGTCGGCTTTTTTCCCGTTAAAACGGCTATTGACTATTGGTGGTGGTATATTTGTTTGTGTGCTTCGAAATAATTTCTAGAAGACCCTAGAATCGACTAGAACACACCTGTAGAACGACTTAAGAGGCGTGAAGTGGATATTAACTATTAACAGAAGTCTAGACAGAGGAGGTAGGCCAGGTGTCTTGGGATCGTGCGGCGACATTGAGCAATGATTTAGCATGATAGTAGTAAGACAGCATGTCCAATAATGTCTCTCTATTAGCGTGATTACACAACTTATTGTTCTAAGTCAAATTTTACGGAAAGCCGTTCAGATTTTAGGGCACTTTTGAAGATCTGTTGTATTTCCGCTAGAAATGCGGAAATAGCGGTGAATCTCGTGATGGAAATTTATACCCGAGGCCTCGCTATTGAACTGAGTAACATCATTCATGCGGCTGCCCCGCGGGGTCAGAATTTACACGGGGGCTCCTAGGATGCCTTCTGGAGGCTATGATACTTCATGTCACGTCCTTGAACTCGAAACAACTGCAGGAATGTTTTTTTTTTTTTTTTTTTTTGACAGTTAAACGCTGCATGAAAGCCGAAAACATAATTTAACATACCGAACGTGTGTTGGGTATGTGTTGAACGTGTTTCTAGCTATTTCGCGTTTGCAAACGGCAGAAGGAAAAGGAAATGAAGACTGGAAGATTGCCACCTCTGTTGTTATCGTTCGTAGATATCGCGATTATAATTCTTGAAAGAAAAACTTTCCAGTCAGGTATAGACTGTGGAGGCTCAGGACATGGCGAACATCATGAAAAAAAGCTTTCAAATAATTGAAACGATAGATTCATCTTAGTTAATTTAATAAAGAGGACTCTTATTGGATTATAGATCAAGTTCTCAAGCCAATTAATGTGATCATTATTGTTATTCGTTTTAATCTTGTCAGTCAGTTCTACTTCTATTTGGTCTAGGTATTTCTGCTCTAGAAGTCCAATTATTATTTTACTTAGTACTTTACATCTGTGGTTTGACCGATGTATTGGATTCCTCCTGGGCTTCTATGCAACCTTGTCAGTTAACCTTAACCCGCGATATTGTAAATACGAAGTTTTCGGCGGACTAGCTTTGCGCGAAATTTTAATCCTCTCGAAGAGCAAACATACTGGAGTGGTCAATTAATTGAGTGTTAGCTTTGAAAACAAAATTAATTTTTTTTAAAACAAAATTCTGGCGCTTTCGAACGACTTCAGGAGCGGATGTCAGCGCCAAGAACATTGTCACTATACCTGTTTTGTTTGACTTCAGTTTTGCTCTTTGTTGGTGATATGAGGTGACCAGATATGCCCCATGCATGTTTCATAATTCATTTCAGGAATGTCGTATATGTTGCCACACGTGTCCAGGATTTGCTGAGTGTGAATCTACGGTTTTCCGCCCGAGCCAAGAGTTTTTTCCACTTCAGTTGATTTGGTCTGTATAGGATTACCAAAACTTCATGTTAATGTGCCATTACAGATAAGTTTCAAAAATCGATACACACCAAACAGCAGTGAATTAGGGCTTTAATCCAATTCCAGTTCATGGTGTGCAAGTAAAACCCAATAAAACCCCCAAAAATGGCTGACGTGTTTGTTCCTGTAGAGTTTTTCTTTCCTTTGATAATAACAAACACTCAATTAAAGAAAGAACAATGGGCTGCAAACCGATCTGTTATAAAGGACGCACGTTTTTAAAATGTAAAAAAATAACATGAAGCTGATATAAGTTATTTTTGAGCCAAGTTGTGCTATTGTTACTGAAGATTTTGTTATTGATCAGTTCTATATTTGTAATAGTCGGTAAAAGTTTCAAACCGAACTTGAAAGAATTCGTGCTAAGCGAGCAAATTAAAATAGGCTCTCGCTAGATATTTTTAACCGGTTGAACTGCCCCAGGATAGAAACACATGCGTAACTGATTGGTCGGTTTGGCGCTGATACGAAACATCCAAAACTCGAATTCGCTGTTGTTAGAGATTTTGCTGGGAGATTTAGTTATAGGTCATTGTGTCGGAAAGATTTAGCCATCTCATTGAAAGTTTTAGCCAACTGTTTTAGCCAAATGATTGAACAGTATTCGATCTTTTTGGTTTTCGCTAATTCAAGTTTTGGCATTTCACGCTGCGTATACTCCATAGTGCTGACGTTCCAAAAACATTTTCCTTTTGAGATATTTTGTGAAACGTGGTGTTGACTGAAACTCGTCGTGTTGCACTGCGTGAACCGGGATTTCCGGTTTTGGTATCTTATATATTGCGGCACGTACACTCGTTATGTTAGTAAACACAGAAGCAGCGCGTTGTAACACTACTCAGAAAGGCGTTTGACGAGGAAGACTTGTTTTGGATACTCGTGACTTTGGCAAAGAATTCTCATCTGTTTTGTGCTGGAAACTGAGAAGCCTACCTGGAGGAATTACCTGAAAGAATTACTGTAAGTGAGTACACAAATTTACTCTTTTTCCTAATACGTTTTCTTCATAATAAGCCGGATTACAACTCTCGGTGCTATGGTAAATTTTAGTTAATAATTCTTACATTGCAGGCAAAAGTAGTTCCTTTAACTTTAGATTTAATATTGTGTTGGAATAATGTCGTCGAAACGCGAAAGCAGCGTTGTTTCTCCCATGCGGAGGGGGGCGGGGGAAGGGATGGTATCTTACTGTATGTTAGTGTTTTTTGCTTTATATTTTTATATATGAACTTCCTTTCTGGAAAGCTCTGCGTGATTTTTCAAGCAGAGTAAGGTTTTATGATCTCACTCGCTGCTTGTGCGTCTTTGTGTTTTTACACGGAACTAAACTCATCGTGTCTTGATTTGTGATTATTTTGCGTTCACCGGAATTGACAGTGTTACCAAGAAACTGAAAGGGTGACGAATGTGTAGCTTCGAGACCCTGAGTTCCTTGTTTGAAAATCGAGACCGTGACTTAAACGATTTTAGACTACAAAAAGAAACACAACGAGACCACTTGACTCACCACAAACGATTCCGAGCATAAGTATAAACATAAGTTAATGTCCTAAGCATAACAAGCTTATGCGCTAGTGGGGACGGCCGCGACATAAACATCAACATAAGCTTTCTTCTTATGGTTATGCTTCTGTTCAGTGAGGACATGGCCCGGGGGGGGGGGGGGGACTCCCATATGGAATGGACGGGGATGCTCGTCGTCTCGCTTAGGGGTGTAAATTTCGGATTTTGGTCTCGCTTAGGGTGTTCTGGGCAAAATGTCATTATTTTTAGCCGTCAAGGTCTCGTTAAGGGTTGCACACGAAGAAATAACAAAACAGAAAGAATTTTGATTCTTTATATTTACTCAATTCATATAAACAAATTCGCCATCATTAAATGTCACTGTACTTTTTATTTGTCTGTTTTATAAACTGGTCTCTTTTAGGGGTCTGCATAAGCTTCGGCCACGCCCAGATTGGTCTCTTTTAAGGGTTAAATTCAAAATTTCCGACGAGCATCCCCGTCCACTCCATATGGGAGTCCCCCCCCCCCGGGGGGACATGGTTGACATAAACATACAATACTCGCCGATTGGCTGATAGTCTTATGCTTATGCTCATACCAACATGTCCTCACTGGACACAATAGCTAAATAAGCCGGAATAAGAAGAACGCAAGGTTGTGATATTCTTATGCTTATGTATGCGTCGTTAGATTAAAAGACCCGCGATTTTCTTGGTTCCATTACCACTTTTAAACAGATGAAGTGCACAATCAACACACATGACGTGTTTCTTGTTACGTCACTTCCACTCACTTCCTTTTTGGCTGGAAACCTAAGCTTTTAATTTTGTTCGGGTAACAAATGCACAATTTGTCCAGTGGTTACTCTTTAAAGCCTATTAGTTTTAGTTTAAAATTTGGACTACACAATACGACCAGCTTTTCCGACTGAAGTTTTGCTTGCATCAAGCAACCTAATACGGCTCATTGTTACCAATGAAATGTCTTAGAATATCTCAACTTCCGCGCTCCGTACAGGCCATTTGGATTCGTTCTGCTTTAGAAAACGGTGGTTACTTTATCTTCTCAATTCTGTTTTGTAAATTTGCGTTTTCGGAAGATGAATTCCTGAAGTAAGCGCCACAGTTTCTTACCGTGATCAAATAGATAACGGTCGTTCTTCGCTACCATGGCAACTAATGTATGCCATAAGGGTCAAATCTTGCGTTGTAGGTACGTGGGAAATATTATGAATGATATTTTCCTCATAATATGTGAAGAGTGCACTTGTTTGCGAGACAGTTGGTGGAAAATATACAAGTTATAAAGTTACAAGTTATAAAGCTTCTCAGGCGCACTCAGAGATCAGCATTTGTACATCCGTTTTCTTACGTTGAGGTGTCATTACAGGTGTTTTGGTCTCAGCTGGGCTCGTTACGAAAGATTCCGAAACGAACCTAAATTTTGCGTACATAGGAGAGTACAGCTCGCGCATCTTAACTACGAAACAGGACGCCGATAAAACTACTTGGTCACACCAATTATTCACCTACAAAAACATGTCGCTGCCACTTAAGCACAGTTGTGTTGGCGGTTACGCACTTTAGGGTCGGTGCTCTAAGAATAGCAACACAAACGTTGATACTGTTTATACGGGAGTGCTTATCTGTTTGCATTTATTTGTAAATTTGGACTGCCTCTCTTGACCCACATGGCCACAACTAATGGCCTATAGGTGCTTTACAAAACAACTTTCCAGACTCACTGTGTTATGACAGTTAACTTAAACTAATGCAGAAAACATTATAGAAGTTCTAGGACACTGATGGTTTAAACATGGGAAGAAACCACTCAACGGCAAACTTGTAAGGCAACAGGGAGGGGCCTGTAGTCATTAACTTGGACTAGCAGAGACACTCGATGTTGAAACATCAGTCAGTTACGTTTCTTCATCGTTTTAGTTTTTTCGAATGCAGTGGTCATCAACATCACTTTTCTTCGTCAGGCGGAACTAACGTTATCAAGATTTCCTTTTAAAAATTCTTTTGACACTGAGATATATTTGCCCCTTTTGCCGCGATTAGATCACTAAGGCTCCTTGTGTATTTTTTTTTTCTGTTGTTTGCGTTGTTTTTGCACATATCAGGGAACATTTCACTCTTGATGTGGAACTTTTTTTGTTAAAGGGATTGTTTCCGCTGGATGTCAGCCCGACAAGACGGCAATCTTCGGCAGCATTTCGGTGATCTCCGGCAACTGTAAAGGATGACGCGGCGATTGTCTATGACTTTTCGAAACAGGGCCGCTGTATCTTTCAGTTAGTTTTGGAAGTATTTTTTCTATGCAAAGAATGTTCAGGTTCTTCCTGACCAATCTTCAAGTACTGTTAATACCCTCTCTCAGCTTTTCAAACTTTTTTTTTCCGCGAGCGCCGCACGTGGTCAACCGCAGTTTGTTATACTTGACAACACAGGAAGATCACGTTCCGGAAATGTACCGTACGCCATGTGCAAGGGTCAAGGTTGCTTTTGAATGTACGTGTAGAAAAGACAATTTCAACAACGTTAAAGGTTGATTTATTACAAAACGAAGCAAAATGGATGTATAATAATGTGTTTAGCCACAGAACACTCCAGATAAACTTCAATTAGTCCAGTTTGTGAGTAACCTCAATCAATGTTGTTTTCTGGCACGTGCCTGTTTCATGCTCTTTATTCCTATTTATAGCCTGGCTACATCAGAATGATTCCTTTCCTACATCCGAAATTTTATATATCAAAACACGCAAGTAAGGTCAAATTTACGGGGTGTTTTGTACGAGATTAAATCTCTTCAATATCAAAACAACACGCTTTTTCATTTTCTTGCGCAGCAACTGCGCTTCGTTAGCCGGAATACTAAATAGATCGTCTTGTGGGAAAAGCTCCATAATTCAAGATTTCCATGTTTGATTTCCTGGTTGCAAAGATTGCAAAGATAACAACAACGACTGCTAACAGCATGTTCACATGAACGTGCTATTGGCGGTTCAGCAAGCAGTTTTTTGTACATTTCCGGATACTTGCTCTATTGATCTGTTGAGGAGCGTTAAACGCGTTGAGGTAAGGAGGCTGCTCTGTAGGACACCCCCACCCCCGGAAACAGAATGGTGTAAAAATATGTCTGCCATGAAGTTAATTAGACACAAATCCAGTCGAACCTCTTTATAGCTCTTTATAGGTAGAGCCGAATGTCCGTATTTTGGATGTATCCGCCCGTACTATGTAGGTAGCGAAATGTATGAATTCTGGTTTCTCTGGGCAGAGTGGACAGTGCGTAATAAAATAGAGATGTCCTAACTGTGACGGTGTCCGTTAAGCGCGCGCGCGGGGGGGGGGGGGGGGGGGGGAGGTGTGCGGCCCGTTTCCCAAAACCCTTACCCTATTTATGACCAAAGTCTGCGATTTTCCCTACCCTATTTATGACCGTTGCGGCTGACACAATTGCCCTAAACATAATTTTTGAAGGGCTTTTGTTTATGGTCTTATCGATAATGATGAAAAAGTAGCTTCTTCTAAAAAACATACCCAATTTAAGACTAGAGTGCAAAACCCATGCCCTATTTATGACCAAAACGGCTGATAAACCATACCCTTTGGGGCCGCACATACCTATAGAGCCCATATAAGGGAGTAGGCCCCCCCCCTTCTCCCCGGGCCGTAAAGAGAGGTTCGACTGCATTAGGGAATACCTAACATGTAAGGTTAGAATGATTATGTACTGTCACAGATCGCAACTCTACAAATTGTTTGGACTGGGGGGTGGGGGTCGAAGGAAAACTGGAATGTTTGACGCCCTCATATATCGGAGGTATAAACTTGGCTAGAGAACGTTAATAAGACTCTATGGAGATTTCCTGATTTGTGAGCATTGTGAGTATTGACTACATGGGTAGTTTTGGTTGAGCTTGTCTCAGCGTTTCCTGTCTCCTCTTGGTCAGTTGTTGCCAAAATCAGTGGTAAAGTGATAGCTGCGTTTAAGATGTTTGGACGTTTTCCATTGATGGCCAATTGATGCGTGTTTCAATCCTTGGCTGTTCATTTAATTCAGCCTTGCTATCTGAAAGTTTCAGGGAACACAAATTGAGCGTCATTTGCCAACTCCTAACTTGCTGTGTCGAGTACAGATTCTTAAGTATCGCTTATTGCCAGGTAAGCTAATCGGTGATGTATTCCGTCTGACTTTCCTGCAGCCATGTTTAACGTATCAGTAAGTGAAAGGACTGTTAACTTTGCTGCCGTTATAACTTAAGTACAGTGCAGTACAATGTTAGGCGTGCCTTAGACCTGTACAGTGGCAGTGGCTAGTCAGTCTTTTGGGAAAGAAATCATATGTTACATTAGTCCTATTCTAAAATAAGCGCGTTTATTACCACTTAGGATTTATTCCTTATTAGCGCAGAAAAACTACTGTATAGTCCTAACTGTATAGTCCTAATTCCACAGTCTCGGGAGACTTGCTTTGACAAATATCTATCGATTAATCGGAATCCAGAAGAAGTAATCAGTTTCTTTCATGATTGAACAAGCGCATGCACATTTTTACGAACAGTAATGGTACTTCCGCTCTTTGTAGAGGTGTGGTTAATAGGTTTAGTTCTGCGTGGGCGTACTGCAGTCTTTAAGAGGAGGTGAATTAGCTACACTTGTACTACACTGGTGAAAAAATCTCCCGCTACAATACACAATACAGCATTTATTTTACATAGTACCCGTGTTTACCAGGCGGGTGTAGAATACAGAAGTCAGTCTTAGGTGTTCCCTTTGATAAGTTGACAACAGAAATGGCTTGTGGTTTAACCCCTTCCTGTGATGTTTCTCAACATCGAACAATAAATAAACTTGACGGCCCACGTACTGTAACGCCAACGCCCTTGGTAAATGAAGAGCTGACATCTACAGGGCAGAAAGAAAGCAAGTAACGCCTGCAAAAAGACAAATATGTTGCACTACAGATGAAAAGAAGGAGAACATATTGTTAAGAGTATCTCGAAATTCAGTGTTTGCGCTTGAATTTCTTAGCCAGGGAACTTCGTTATCCGTCAGCCGGTAAATTTCTGTTGTTGTACATGCATGGGACTGAAATATCAAGCTCGTACATATGATTGAAAAGAAACGTTAGGTTCCTTTTTGTTCGTTTTTCTTGCTTGCAATTTACTTTTAAGTTTCGTAATCGTATTTCTTTTTTCTCCTTGAACTTTTAAAGTGCGATTATCGTAACCACTTGTTTTTTGCTGCATAGGTCTGCATCCATATGGAGTTCATTTGATGCCAGTTTTTACATTCTTAAATGTCAACTTCATCACCTCAAAGTTGAAAAAAACGTGAACAATTTGGAAAAATCCCAAAAGATTAATTGAGATAAGTAAAGTTAAAACTGTACTCAACTCAAGGTCAAGTAAACACTATATTGCCGGTGGCAAAAGCAAACATTACTGGAACAGACAAAAAAGCTTACATAACAATGGAAGAAGTAATTTTCGAAATAGTCTCCCTTCGTTTTGTTATGCTATAGAACTACTCCACTTCACATCTCATCACAGCACGTGAGCTATTCAGCAGTATTCTCAGATGGTACTGCAGTACTTTGCCGTGTTCTCCTACGCAAACGCTCGTTGGCCCACGTTCAAAAGATTGTGTGACGAGCCAGAATATTGCGTTGGAGGGTAATTGTGATGTCCAAGGTAGTTCTATGTGAAACCCTAGTGTGTGTTACTTCAGATGAAAGCTGTTGAAAGAATAATAAGATAATAGATAAAAATGTATTGAAAGGAGTGAAGTAAGACGAGATTTTTTAAAAATAACAGATGTGCTTTAAGCATGCTTAAGAACTCTAAGCTATATAAATACTTAGAGATGTTGTGGTGTGTTAACACGCCAACTGATGGTCCTTTTTGTTTTCTCCTTTCTTCTCTTTTCGGACTGACCCTTTGTGTTTATGGCTTAAAATAAGTATTAAAAAGTATCAAAAACCTCAGCAACTCCGATTTATTCAGACATTCTTATTTTCAATTTGGTGTTTTAACGCCGCATTCATTTTTTCTGTTACACGATCCAAATGCTATAATTCTGGATGAAAATCATTATTGCCAGCGTTGAATTGTCTAGAATTGTCTTCAACAATGTCATATTACATTTCACGTTGATTTTTCTGTAACATTCAAAATTACTGATTTCTGAGTTCTTTTACACTTTTTCTTCTGACAATTTAAAAAACAAGAACTATAGTTTACTAAAGAGACTTCAACAAAGTCTAACGTGGAAACAGCTAGGAGATTTTCGATTTAATTCGCTACCAGCCTGAATGGCTACTTGTAGTTTATTTGACTGTAGAGTAGTGACTATGGCTCGACACTGGTTGACACTGCCAGTTTGTGAAACACTTGCATACATTAGTGTTTCTTTCTTTCTTTTTTTTTTTATACTTCAGTCAAAAACAATGTTGGTTTGGTCACCTTCGCTCATGTGATCTTTACATTAAATCGAAGACCGCGGAGCACTGGGCAGGTTTTGTAGAAACCTGTTTTGTAATCCTGTTGAACCTGTTAGTCGATGTTTTTACTCAGCCAAAACACATTATCGGAAATCCTACTGATTTAAATGTTTTTTTTTTCTTTTTATGATCCTTCTGCCGGCAGATACCAGGATAAGATAATTAATGAGGGAGATATTAAACTGCACAAACAGATCCTCTGTACTATCATAGCCTGCTGCAGGTTCCTTATAAGGGGTCTAGGGCACACGCCGGGTCTAGTATCCAATTCTTTCTGATTTTGGCCCTCTGTCAGCCGCTGGTTTTTCCCATGAGTGGAACACGCTATGTCCAACCCTGGAATCTACTTATCAGGCACTCAAGATGCCAACTCTGTTTTGTAAATTGAACAGGATGAAACGTAATTTGAAAACCAGAAAACATTAGTCGACAGTAAAAAACAACACTACTTAGCGTTACTATGACAACGACTTTTATGATCACGAGTCCTTGTCAATCAGGTCATCAGTTCAGTCCAGATTTCTTTCTGCTCTACTTCATTCCTCGCGTAGGCAATCTTTATATTGATTTCCATTTTGCTATGTGAGCAGCTGAATTCCAGAGAGCTCACGTGTTCAAAGATTTGGTGTCACATTTTCAAAACAAACCTCTGATACTTGTTTCATCAGGAAGAGGTTTTTGGCGGCCGGGGTCCATTGTGTTGTAGTGCTGAAGCCGGCCGCGTTATATCGAAGAACAGTGAAACGGTGTTCGTCTGATCTCACCTATCCTAGGCGTAAGGTTGGTGTGGTTTGGAGATTATTTAGTCTAGTTTAAGCGGAGCTGTAGCATGGCATGCACGATCTGGCTGTGTTATCTAACCTCAGTGTTTGCCGGTGTTTACTAATATTGCCAATGTTTGATTGATTGGAACAAATTTGTTCGTACATTGTAACCTCCTACGCGTCTAATCGTCGGTGTTTCGTTACTTCTCCATAAGGCAGCAATACCGTTTCGTTTAACTTATAATGCACCGGTTTTGCATGGTGTGTCCATCGCCGAAAATTGCCTTCGTCATTGATAAATGTTACCTCTTTTTTTTTTCCAAGAAGTATTTTTAACTTCGGCTTTGCCACATTTAACAGTATAAAATGTATTTAGATTGTAAAATAGTATATTTTAATAGCTGTAGCTTGCCTATGTTTGCGGTTTATGTATTTCACTTGTTGCCGCCTATTTTGGGTCTCTTATGGAGTACAAACAATTCTTTAGTGAAACCCAACTGTGGACATTTTCTTGACATGTGTCATTCAGAATCAGGCCAATGGTGCCAGAAACTAAAATAAAGAGGCAAAATGTATTTATGCACGCAGCTAAAAGAAAGCATTTTGGTGAGAACTGCGCTGACGCATCTTCAAAATAGGAAGTGGTTGTTATTCGATCGGAAATGTCACCATCCTTGTGTGTTCAACCTCCGGTTTAACATGTTGGAAAATTTCCAGTGTTGTTACGTAAGACCCGGGGGAACACTTTTTACTGCTGATTTGTTGCTGATCTATTGACTTGGGAAATGATCGCTTAAAAATTATCTCACCAGGGGAGGAAGTTAATGTTTTCCTCATTAAGTGAAGAGTCAGTGAGTATCAGCATGTTGAAGAGTTTAATTCAAAGAAATTGCTCGTACGTGAGGTTGAAACATTCGGGAATTTACGACGGTGTAGTCAGTTGGCCGACTGTCCGGGTCCCCCCGTTACACGTTAAAAGAGAAATGTGTGTTGAACTCCTCATTAACGAAGGGCACCTTTTTTTTCGGGGGGGGGGGGGAGGAGGGGGGAGATCAGTCATGAAGGGCTATCGCGTAACAGCTATTTATTTATGGTTTTCTTGCTAACAGTTCAATGATGAGGGGAGAAAAGCTTGATTGAATTACAGGAAAAAATCCCATTACATGCTTACGGCATTCAAGGCAAAATGCCAATAGGTGTAATATGCAGTTTGTTGATAGAAACGATAGCCTTTCAACTAAAAGTGACCCTACCTTCGACTCACAAACAGTGAGACTGCACGGCAATTTGCGTACTACACTCTCAGTTTTTTTCTTCTAAAGCAATTCAAAGAATCTCTTTTAGTGTTTTTCAAAAGTCTGTACGCACTGAAAGACCTAGCTTAGGCCGCCCAAGAAAGAGTTCCGGACATTTCAAGGTGTTAAGAGGATTAATTAAAGAGAGTAAAGACAAAAAGAAACAATCGGAGAGAGAGAGAGAGAGCTGCCGCGGCCAAACAATGAAATCAAAGTTTGCGTTTTAACTTCCATGATACCAAAGGCCGAAACTTTTTAAATCTTGGAGGCTGCAGAGTTTTTTATGCATTGACCTTGTTATTTTCTGAAAGTGCCCTGCCGGTAAAAGGAAATATATGGTCATATTTTGCGTCTTTGTGGTTTTCGTAAAGAAATATTACCTTTCAGTTATTTTGGGAAAGTATTTTTCCTCTTTTCTTTCTCTTGTATTCGATACTAAATCAACATTTACTTTTATTTTCATGATGACAGTCTTACCAAGGGTTAAATCGAAAAGAATTTTAATCTAACTTGAAAAAGCAAAAATCAAAAGTGAATATTCCTGTTAAGTTCTATTTTAAGGCGATATGACAATCGTATTGTGTCGGAGAGCTTCTCCTACTTGATCTTATTCAAGTGGCTTTGAAGTAGAGCCAAAACGTCCTGTCACAAATGCCAGAATCTTGTCACACTTGGCGCCATTATTCTATGATACATAATGGGGAAGCTTGTGCTGGGCCGCGTGAGAGCTGGTGATGAGGAGCAAGGATTATCACATTTCTGGATTAATGGGAACAAAGACTAGCATAATTGAAAAGGCTGCGGTGTATTTCAGCAGTAAATCGTATTAAGAGAGAAAGCGGTTCTACAAATATTTTGCTTGTATATTCATGCCAACAGCAGGTATGGCGTGTATTGGGTAAAAAGATTTCAGCGTTAAATCTATTTTCAGTAAGTCTTGTTATGGTCTAACTGGACGAGAGCAATCCAATTTATTTGGAATGGTGTTTATAAAAAGGAGTTTTTGGCATTTTTTTACGTTTTAACAGCTGTTTTCTTTTTTAATTTAGTTTTGATCGATATTTACTTTGCAAATATTGCAATTCGAATATCAACTCAATGAATGATGAGCCTGAAGTTGTTATTATAAATTGCTCCTTTGTCGGACACTTTCACTTCTCACCTGAAAAGACACCGTAACCACTGCACTAGGATTCACGTCAGGTAACATAGAAACCAAATAGTGAGTAATTTTAAGGCCTGGGAAACTGTAGAAGGTATGACCAAATGTGGACAATACTGTCTTTAAATAGTGTATCAGTACAAACTCTAGAAGCTCTGTTATATGCCGTGTTTTAATATTGATTTAGAATAACTGCTTCTCGTTCAGAGAAAGTTGACTTTCCGAACTCTTAGAAACAGCAATGATTATTTGGCGAGAAAACATAAAATATTTACGAGGACCTTCCGTCACAGATGTTGGAGGCTTACGAGTTTCTTAAAAGAGAAAACTCGCCGGCCCTGCCGTCAAGACGTCGCTACAGATTTTTGCGTCTTAATAGTTTCCTGTGTTAACCGTAGGTTAATCGCTATAATCTCAGTTTGTCAAGTCTTCTTCTCAATGATGCTCGCATACAGTAGACATGAACACAAAAGGGACTGTCTTGTCTTGACAGACAATGGCCTCTAGGAGTTCAGACAAAAACTGTCAACAGCCCACCATGTTCATGCGCGGGCGCCATTAAGGATGTTTGCTGCTTTGGGGATACATGGGTATGTTCACTTTTTAGGCTTTTCTCGTACGAGCCGAGCAGTAAATTCTGCTGGCTGCTAATGTAGAGGCAATCTCATGGTAGCTGATGTGACGTCATCGTCAATACTCGTCGTGCGTGCCCGCACATATAAGGCCGCAATGTGACGTCATCGTCGGAAGATTAGTTTGAAAAACAACTGATGCACAATGATTAGACTGAGAAAGTGCTTCAACTTGTTACTAAACGAAGAATAAACTGTCTTGACGCAATGTACGTATTAGCGTAAAACTACTGCCCGCCGATTAACAACAGGTTAACAAGTGCTAACTGGAGTAGAGAGTACCTCACCGACAACTGCGCAAAGCTTCATACGACAAAATTACATCTCGCCGCGGGTTTGATTTTGCCCAGAATAGCTCACAGTCGGTCTGAGGGAATCACCCGCCTGTCTGGAAACTTGAATGAACCTTTGAAACGCGTACGTGACTGTCTGTTCCGCTCACTGCATGTGATAAGTCGTCTCTTGTCTCCTCTCCTACAAAAGGCAAGTTGCCCCAAATGTTGTAAACCTGCCCTTCTATCCAAAAGAAGAAACCTCAAACACACACTAAGAATTTCATGATCAACAAAATTTTACTTTTCGAATAAAGAAACAAGTTAACGAACTGCAGTTCCAAACTGAAAAATAACGATTTAAAATGTCAAATCTGCTTTGCTGATCCTTCTGTAACATGACACAAAGTAACTATCGGCAATATTTTGGTCCGCTGACCGATTTTATGGGGGCTTGGCAGACATGAATGTTCTTGATAAGTTAATAAAGATGGTGAATTTTAAGCTCGGTAATGAAATGTGAAGGTGAATTAATCAACATGACACGAGCGTGGGCATGGGTTCGATTCCTGTCGGGGACTGAGAATTTTTCTTTGTCCCACGCTCGTGTCATGTTGATTAATTCACCTTCACATTTCATTACCGAGCTTAAAAATTCACCATCTTTATTAACTTATCACTACTCACGATGAATTCGATAGCGTTGATCCTAGCAGTATGCAGGACACCTATCATATATGAACTCAGTTAAATGACCTTGCTCTCCACGAGTTCTCGTAGCTCAGTGGATAGAGCGCCCGCCCGGTGTTCGGGAGGTCATGGGTTCGATTCCTGTCGGGGACTCAGAATTTTTCTTTGTCCCACGCTCGTGTCATGTTGATTAATTCACCTTCACATGAATGTTCTTTTCAATGACACCTGCTATAAAGCAATTGCTGTAATTGCTATATAATCATCTTAATAACTGGGCAGAGAACTCTAAAGATCAAATTTAGCCAAAGTCTTTGCAGCTTATCTATTTCTATTGTTGTTTTGTTTCTGTTGTTGTTGTTGACTGAAGACTTGTCCCATACGTCTTGAAAATAGGGTCACTAAATCCAGTTTCTTTAATTGTAACCAACTTTCTGAAGTTGGAAAAGTCATCATTTATGCTCCCTGTTAATGGCCCACTTGAAAATTCAAAAATTTCAGTGGAAGAATAACGAACTCTTATCGTTGCAGATTTTACTGTAATTTACCTCAGTTAAAATTTCGTAAATGACTTGCATTAAAATAATGCGCCAAATAGGAATTATTCCACCAAACTAAAAAATCTTGAAAGTAAATGCCTAAGATCGTAAGAGACGAAAGTCCACGTACCAAGCTTTTCGTGCGCGAGTAAATTCGGGGCGCGAATTCAAGGTGACGTCCGGGGAAATTTAACCATTACTCTTCCATGGAGCGTCAGACATTCTCCTTGGCTAAACAGAATTGGAGCGAGAACAAGTTGGAGAGATTGGGAGAAGGTGGCTTGCTCCGCAGCATGACTGCCTATCGCTTGCCTGTCTCCGTTCTGTTGACGGATTTATAAATGGTCATAAATTGTTTGAATTGTTACA
The DNA here is from genome assembly GCF_964199315.1 of Orbicella franksi. NCBI lineage: Eukaryota > Metazoa > Cnidaria > Anthozoa > Scleractinia > Merulinidae > Orbicella > Orbicella franksi. The sequence continues at coordinate 20,651,026 of NC_138149.1, read as the reverse complement.
CGTTGAAGGTTACAATATATCTTCTCGTATAGCTTTCTCACATTGCCATGCTATGTTACAAAAACTGTACTATTCGGAGATAGCAAACGCCAATAGAGGCAAGTAGTAGCATATACTTTATGATATTAACAATCGAGCTCACTGTATTCAGAAAATACCAAAAAGAGAGAAATGTGTTAGCGAAAATTACAAACAGATTCTTCCTTCTCGACACGCCCACATCAGCCATAAGGATATACTTACTCTTGAAACACTTCTGTACTGATCAGCCTAGTCAGCCTGTATTTTTACATCTGAGGCGATTTATGTTTGTTTTCTTTCTTTTAACTCTTTTTGGACCGTATGCATATATCGCTAGTGACGGGGGAATCCTACAAAGTATTACATGTATAACTGCACGTCAAAAGCTTTTCTAATTAATCAAAAGAATGCTGGATTCAGGCACGGTCTGCAAGTCCAGATTTATAAATTTGATATTTAATATTTTAAATGAATTTCCCGATTTTCCTTGGTGATAAAATCTTCCAGAAAGCCAGTGTGCTATTAGTTGAATTAAACAAAAACCTACTCCTATATGTTTTTAGTGGACATTTAACCTCTGCTACGAACCCACACTTTACACATGCATATGCACCAGTTGTGACCAGTTGTAAAAACGTTTATTTTCTTCTTGCACCCCGCTGGAAGAAGACTATTATCTGATTTGTAACTGAGAAGTATTGGATTATGAAGGAATGCCAGTAATGATGATGATGATGTTTGTTCCAGTTTATATATTGCGGGGTTCACATCATATCGACAGTTACAAAGTTCTCTCGAACATCAATTGCATTGAACTTCAGCAAGATTTTATACTTAAGAAATTCAGAGGAAAATCGCTTGATAAGCGTCCCTTGGGATATAAAGGAAAGGTAACAAGGTCGGAGTTGTGATGCAGCTGAAGTCCGTTACACCAGCTTTCAGCAGTTTCTTAAGTTAAAGGTTTCCTTTACAGATGGTTAACCAAAAAGCGAAAAAAAAAATTCGAACAAAACAATAGCCTCGCTCGCGAAAAAAAAAGTTGATTTGAGTGAAGCCCCTCGAAATGGACACACAGCTCCTGCCAACATTAACAGAAATGGAAATGTTGGTAAAGATAAAAGAGTCGAGTAAGTTACTTTTTTAACCTCAGAAATTTCTCACACTTTTCAGGAAGACCGATATATCAAACAGCATGAAGGAAACAGTTTTGAAGCTCTTTTCTCTCCTGCTAGTTTTTTCAGGAGTTACGACGAGTGAAGACCAATCAGGTACGTTTCCTGTTTAGCTTTCGGTCATTCCGCTAAAAGCTCTACAGGTACTTTTCAGTTTTCTGTGCGGTCTGTTGCACTCCCTGTACACCACATTGATTTTAACTTTGTTTACTCAGCAGAAAAATGTGATTCTCCACTCGGCTTGTCTCTCCCAGACAACAGATGGACTGCTTCCTCTACATCAGACCGCAGCACGTTCGCTGCTCATTGCGGGCGCATGAACAATTCTCCAGACACTGTTGGTTGGTGTTCTTCAACTGCTAAAGAAGAGAAAGCGTTCATAGAGGTGACGGCTTGATTTATAGTTTTGTTTTCTCTTGACATAAAAATTGACCTTGTGACTCCACCCCGAGGCCAGGCGAACCAAGGTTTTTCATCTTTATGCCCGCCTTTTTTCCAAGAATTCAACATACGTGGGGCACGTCAATTATGTAAGATAACGAAGTCCTATGCACCTCTCTCCGAGGCTTATATATTTTCTTTCTAACCCTGGAAACGTCGGGGTTTTTTCCAAATTCACTAAGGAGGTTAACGCTTGGCTTCGGAAACTAATCACTTTCTTTTCCGTTAGAGTTTTCTATAACGAAAATCTGAAAATGGAGAGGTAATCATTCAGATGTGCTGTACCTACCACTTGTTGAGACTGAATTTTCAGAAAGCAAAACGAAAGGAAAGGTTACCCTTTCGAATCATTTTTATGAACGAATTAGCAAACGGTCTCACTCAAGTCTAAAGTAGAATGTACAAAGTAACTCTATATTGAATATCAGCAAACCTGAATGAGAACTGACTCTACCGCTGAATTTTCATACTCTCCTTTCCAACCAAACCGCCAAACCACCAGAGTATAATAGACCCAAAACTGTTAAACTCTTAAGCTAATTTTGAGTGCCGGTTTGCGGTACATTCATATTTATCTGCCGGTTTACGGTTAAGAGAAAATCGTGCGGTTGCGGAAAATAATAAATTTAGCTTGCGGTTTCGGTTTTTGCATGTTTTTGTAGCGGTCATTCAGAGTTAAGAGGCTCAAAGCCCTCAAAAGAGAGCCTTCAAAACTTGAACTTTTACACTTTTACGCTTTGTTAAAAGTCAGTCATAATAATAAGTGACATTCTGCTACGTACAGGTTGACTTGGGTCACGACATGCGCGTTACAGCCTTGTCCACCATTGGAGTACGGGTAAAGAACGCGTCAACTGGGAACTACAGCTTCATGTACGTGTCACAGTATTTCCTTGCCTACAAACGAGACGGTGACAAGACATGGAGGCGATACCACAGAAACGACGTGTCACTGACGGTAAGAATTGATTGGGACCACCTCAGTAATTCAAGTTCATTCTATTCTTCTTATCAGTCAGTCAGTTCTGAAAAACTGAAAAACTACAAACATTATGTTAATATTGTGAGGCGGAAACAGGCGTTATCACTCGTGCAAGTTCACGTTAGATATTTTCTTATTTTATGTTAGATTATTGCGGTTAATGGTTCCGGGCTTCACAAGCATCACTTACAGACTCCTCGTATTGCACGCCACGTGCGGCTGGTGTTTGACAAAGGAATAGGAGACAGATGGTGTCTTAAGGTGGAAATACACGGCTGTTCTTGGACTAAACATGGTAAGGAGCCTTCCACACATTCACTCGTTCCCCGCTTAACGTCAACTAACGTTTACGGGGAGAGAGGGAGTTCTGACCAAACGCAAAATTATCCAACGTGTGGTCGAGACGAAGTTGAAAAAGAAATTTAAAAACATCGAGCCGCCTTGTACCGATTTTGGTTCTCTCCTCTGTTCTGAATACAGTACTACTGAAATCAAAACGTAAACTTTGCGATAAAAGTAGTTACGCAGATGTTTCAACAAAACAGGTAGGAGAATGTATCACTGATATATTGAAAGTTTCCTGTTCATCTAAAAAGCAAAAAAAATAGGTTTTCATCTTCAAATCTCAGTGACGTAAGCTGTAGCGACGTAGTGCGGTTACTCTTGAGGTAGCAAAATTCCTAGTGGACGTTAAGGAGGGGGAGGGTGGGGGAAAGGAGGTCTGACCTGACCTCACCGTTAAACGTCCGGTTGACGTTAAAAGGGGAACAAGTCGCCCGCTAAGAGATGTCTCGCTATTTTCTCATAAATAAAATCTTGTTCTTATTTTAAGCTGTGTTATGATATGGCACTGAAACAAAAAAATCTCTGTAAGCTTCGTCTGTGGGCAGTTGAAAGACTATCTATTGAACTTATTGTTGATCTCAAGGTAAATTAAACACCGAAGCGAGTTAGTAAAGGTGATTTTTCGAGCGTTAGGCTCAGTTTCTAACAGCAATTTGTCGAACACCTTAGATGAAAAGTTAAGCTTCACAAACTCACTACTGCGCTTTATTTACCTTAATATTGAGGTTCTTAGACTGCCAGCCCTTTGTATGAACCTTTGAAAGACGATTCAGACTTGACAGCCCATTTGTGTCACTGCTTCGGTTACCAACTTTGCCGAGGATTAATAAAAGTTAAAGCTGTCTTTGATAGAAAGTTTTCGTCTGGCAAAGATGGCCTGAGAGTGTCTTTTTATCATCTGTCGAGGTAGACGCATTTCATATTGCTTGTGGGATGGAATTAACATCGTTTAGGACTTCCTGCATACTAATGTAGTTTTCTCGTGTACTAATGTAGTTTTCGTGCATACTAATTTAGTTTCTTGCATACTAATAAGCGACTTCCTCCATCATGTACTACTCCTATCAGTGTGGTAACCGGACATTTGACTATTCTCCCTCCGTCATGTAAGTGTTACTTTTCTAATGAGTAAAATCTCTTCATCTCTTCAGACGGCTTGATATCGTACCGTATCTCCCAGGGAAATCTCCGAAAGAATATGCCCGGGTGGAAATCTTTACGAGATAACGGTTACGACGGCACAAGGCTGTCCTTTGGGACGAAGGTCGGAGTACTTTACCGCGGACTGGGTCAGTTAACTGATGGAGTGATCGGCCGCAGTGCGGATTGGAATGACACTGGTAATTTAAACTGGATTGACTGGATTGGCTGGCAGGACTCCTTGACCGCTGACCCAACTGTCACGTTTGAATTCTCGTCTCTTCGGAAATTCTCCTGTATCCGTTTCCACGTCCTCAACCTACCGGGCCATCACGAGAAAATGTTGTTCAGCAAGGTCGTCCTTTCCTTCTCCAGGGATGGCGAGTATTTTGCTTGGAAGACTATTTTTGAACCTAGTATGGCCAAGAGAACTGCAATGAGCAACAGAGCGTTTTGGATTAAGGTGAACCTCGATGGAAACATTGGCAAATACGTGACGTGTGATTTTCTCTACTATGGCTGGTGGGTGCTGATAAGCGAAGTGGAATTCGAATCAGGTAATTTGTTTGAATTTCGTTCTTCATCCCTTTTCCAGGTGCAATTGATCTGTGAAGACAATTGGAGGTCTAGTTTTCTCCGTGCTGGCGATATGTTGATTTTTTACGGTTTATTTTTGTCTTAATTTCTCAGTTGAAATATCTCCCAATGACATTCCTGAAAAAGGACATACCAACATAACAGTTCCACCCACAACAGCCAAGAACAGCATTTACATGGTTAATACAACAAATGGAGTAGTTGTCGAAGGTAAGGGCAGTGAGTGAGTGAGTGAGGGAGAGTTCAGGGACTGCACTGATAGTTTGGCTACACCGTTTTTATTCTTTATGTGCATATTGAATCACTTCATTTTCTCGGATAATCAATGATTTATTAATAAAGCGTTTTCACACTCGCTATGCCTCGGAGGCAAACAAAGACTTTTCTCTCATTTGGGAAGCTAATTCTGCTCTTCTGCTTAGTATGGCCGCTGTGAAAATGTCCAAATCTTTATTTGTAATCTGCAACTTTTCTTCCACAGAGTCCAGTAACGATAAACCCTCAGACAAGACCTGGGATGTAGTCATGATATGTAGTCTGGCCGCCGCAGGAGTGATAGCAGCGTTACTGTTGTGTGTTCTAGCCGTGTTGGTGTGGCGTCGTCGAAGTCGACGAACCCGCGCCGCCGAGCCAGCATTAAACGGTAGACCAATCAGAATCATCAATCCCAGCAAGAAAAACTCCCTGAACCGACGGAATGACCCTGGTATGCAGGAGGTGCGCTTTGAGAAGTTGAAAATGCTGGAGAAGGAAATGGATGACGAAGACGATGACATGGACTTGATGATGGAGAAATGTAATCTGAATAACGCTACGCATATGGGATTCAGGCAACAACTGCTCAAAGGTAACTGAATTTGCTCCTGATTTATGTTATTAAAATTACTTTTATGATTCCTTGCTTCATTGCAACAAAAGTGTGGAAAAACACTGCTTATCTCCCTTTGCTATGCTCAGCGTTTCTCTCTCCGTGATATGAACTTTCTTTAATTCATCCTGTAGCGTTCGCCAATTGTTGACTATTGAAAAAGAGGGCAGCTATCCACCAAAACAAAACACATGCATGAAGTGTACAGTAACCTGGTACCATTGTTGCACCAGGCATAACTTATGGGCGGGGTTGGAAGAAGTGGGGTTGTACTTCTCTTCTGGGGAAGTGGGTAACAACATGAGCGACAAGAAAAATGTTTTGAAGTTACAAATGGCAAATAAAAGATAAATAAGGTGGAGTCCATACAGCTTTGAGGAGAGTTGTATGGCTTTATTGTCTTCACCGTAGTTCAGTGTCAATGAGTAAATCACCACACGTGCATCTATGCAGAGGGTAACTCGTGTCGTCTCATATCATCTCATGAACTGCTTTAACTTTCAGCTGACGGAGATGCTTGCAGGAATCTCCGTCCTCAATCCAAAGAAATCTCCCTGGAGGAAGAAAAGGCCGAAGTTCTCGCAGAGATGAGGAAAATCAGCGAAAGTAGCAGTGAATGAGTGCACGGTGCCGTGCAGGGTTAGGAGCTATATCGTGGCACCTGTAACATGATTTTGTTAAAGATTTTCCGCATTAAAAAAGAAGCCATTTACAACTGATATATTGGGCGCATTTGAGGTTCAATTCCGCCCTTTTCAACCAAAAAAAAAAAACAAAACAACAACAACCGTGGGTTCCTAAAATTGCTGAAAGAAATCGCTAAGAAGTCAGGGACCGCGGAGACTATGTTAATGTGGTAGGGCTAAAATATCTGGCTAAGACAAACATGCACTAGGAATCACTGCTCCGTCATTTATCATGCATTTGCGCGCCTTAAAATATCAATCCAGGCAAAAAGCAGCCCCTCCCCCACCGCGGTCCCTGAAAGTAGTGATTTGTTCCCCCCTTCGGACCATTATCTTCGAAATAGCCAGATTATCTCTCCTTAAAAGCTCCCAAATTAAAGCTATTTATTTCAAAGAAGTTTCTGATAAATTTAAGTTTGTTTAGGTTTATTTCGAATTCTATGTTGCGTGAAATTTTCTCCTGTCCTGCAAGTAGTATTGCTACGCGTTAGATTGTGTATGCGTGTTCCTAACTGTTAATAGTTTTCACATTAAGTAAGAATGTGTAAATCGACTTTAGACTTGGTAAGAATGTAGAAACCGCGTTATCGTTAATTGGGCCAAGATTTAATTCAGCAAAAAAGAAAAACTACTGGCAGTAATAAATATTTATTTGATTGTTTTTAGTTCGAGTTCGGACTGCAGGAGTCGATATGTTTAGCTAAGCTCCTTTATTAGCTCGACGCCGAAGCATCTTTCTGGGATGTACTAGTTATTTTTGTGATGTTTCGAAGCCCCGTAGAGGTAATTGTATAAAAGCTTGAACAATTAAGGATTTACACTATTTGTGTGTTTGAAATTTCTTTAAACTTGCGCTTGCCGTTATGCTCTTTTATCAAACGACTGAGGAAATTACGAACGTGCTCGCGAAACTTTTTATAAACATTTGATTAATTCAGCCCAATCGGGGTTTTCAGAATTGATTTACAATTACATAGGTTTGATCATGAAAACATCTCATACACTAGTAATAGCTCATATGATTAGATTGTTTTAAGCATTGTATATACTGTTACTTCTTATGTTGCTGGCAACGGAGAATTGCTCGGGTTATCAAAATAGCTAGGGACTCGATCACTCAAGCTTCTCTACAGTATATCATGTATATATTTACAAATATCTTTTTTATTAGAATGTTAACATTGCTTCTAACTTCCAATAAAGGATTCCCCTTTTTTGCTAAACTTTTGTGACATGACTATTATTTTCTTTGAATTTCTAATCTGTTTGTATTTGGAAACGGCCAGGTTTGTGCATCACGCCGCAGATGTGAGAGAGAGAGAGAGAGAGAGAGAGAGAGAGAGAGAGAGAGAGAGAGAGAGAGAGAGAGAGAGAGAGAGAGAGAGAGAGAGAGAGAGAGAGAGAGAGAGAGAGAACCCCTATGGATCGCTTCACGGAGTCTGTTCACAAGCTATCTAGTTATTTGAAAACTTACTCATTATCCTACTTCTGTTCATAGTGCCGTAAATCCACAGCCCTGAGTAAACAATACACGTTAATCAAAACAACGCCTTTCAAGCAAATCATAAGATGTTGAATATAAGGACTTAATTATGCCGCTTAAACTTTGAAGGAACACGAGGGAAGGGTAGATAGGAAGGTGAACCCACCCATCTCCTCCCTCCTGAGATTGAGATAACCTATCACACGGAAACATTTTAATGTGACGGCCGCTAATTCCACTGTTCCTATGTTGACATGGCAACCGTGTTTTAGCATACCTTTCTACCAAATTGTTTCATCGTACTGATATTTTTCACGTTTTTTCTCAGTAATTGTGACACCTTTCTTATAGCTTTGGAATATAAGCTCTCGTTTAACCCTGGTTATACGACACGAAAATATGTTTAAGATAAATAATCAGAGAACTGACGATCAGGTGAAACACCTGCCAAATAAATGTTGGTAAATATGCCAAGACGCTCAGGTTGGTGTCAAACAAATCATCTTGCTAATGGAGAAGAACAAAAATGCGATATTCCGTGGACTCATTTCCAAGACTTAGACGACTGAAAGGCGTCTTATTGCCACGCCATAGAGGAAGTACAAGGATTTTGATATGATGTTTCACCAGTTTTCATTTGGTCACTACAAGAGAGACAGGCCAATCTTAAAGACGAGGCGATCCACGATACTATTTCAGTAAAGATCAATATCACTCAAGTTTTAGTAATATCCCGATGAAACTGGCATAGCTAAGAAACCAAAAAAACACCTTAAGCACAATACGGTCCGGTCTTCCTAATATATGGATCCACTCTGTACAAACGACAAAACAAGCTGAATTCTCAGCAGTAAAGTAGGGGCTTATGGAAAGAAGAATTAAATAGTGTGAAATTATCCTCTTAATTTCAGAGCAGGACACCTGACAGTTAAATAGCAGACAAGAGCAAATATCTCCGAGCGAACAAACACGCTGGTAGATATCATTTGGTTTTCTAATTCCAATCTGCTTAGCAGCGGGCGTCAGTTTAAGCTTGAATATCGACATTTTTTTTCCCTCTTTGTCTCTCGACGAGAGAAAATTACGTGTTAAATTCTCAGCCATAGGGCTCGATGTAATCATCATCCAATGCTACAACTGAAAAATTAAACTCAAATGCAACACACTTCAGAAATGTTTTGTTTATTCCGAGAATAAACCCCTTTTGTCTTTAACATCGCCTATTCTACCGCTTTCCAGGTTGTCTACTCTTTGAACTAAGCATCTCTTCTTACCAAGAGGACAGAGTCAGTACAGCAATACTGAACACTTCTACTGGATGTATAAGCCATTTCATTTCTTCTTGATCAATATCCTAGAATATTCAAGTCCTTACCTTGAATTAACTGGCGTTTCCTCAAAATAATTTTCCGCGGCGAGAATCGTGATAGCTAAAATACGACTGCACTGAAGGCCAAGAAGAGGCCAAAAACTGTGTTTATCTAGCATGCTGCCAATCATTGTGTTACATGGAGGATTTTACTATCTTACACGACAAGCGAAAACTGAAAGATCTGTTTTTGAGAATTTAGTGAGGCGGCTTACTTATATTATCCTTTAATATGTCTTGTAATAACCCCACAGAACGAAACTCAAACGTAATTTTCCCACGTTATTTACAGATAATTCACACGGGAACTTCAATCAAATACGGACTTTCCTGCAAGTTAGCACCTAGGGCAAATGAAATTGATTAGAAAACAAGAATTATTGATTTTACTTGCCTTTTGGTCGGCAATCCAGAATGTAATTTAAAATTTTAAGGAAATAGAAACTTTTAAGAAAATAAATCAAACCATTTTTAAACATATCATTTCTTTAAATAAAATATTTTTCAATTTTCGCACTAATGCTTATAGCTAAACTGACGTGAAGAAGAAAGCTTCTTTCTCCTGGTACTTACGAAAAGAATGATTGTTTTTCAGTTTATCTGGGAACAAATAATAATAATATTCCAGTGCTATTTTTTTTATTCCTGTTCTTTAGATTTCTTTCCCGGTAGACAAAGTACTTTGTAGATTCCCGCGCAGCATTCAGCTTCCTTGTTCCCTAGCGATGAATAACCAGAGAGAGTCATCCATATTGTGGCGCGTGAACTCAGAAATGGAATCAGCAGCGCTACAACAATCATCACCAGAAAATCAATCAGGGCAAAGTAGCGAAAATACGACTCGGTACCGTAGCTGTGGATCAAGATGCCTCCTATCAGCTGCCCAAGACCCCTACCTAGACCATAGTAGAGTCCGTGTAAGATACCTTGTAGGGTGGCGCCAACACGGGGAGGGGTGCCGACATAGGACGCCAGCGCGCACCACACAGATGCCGAGCACAGGCCACGGAGAAACTCGATCGGTAGCACGAGCCAGGGATTCTGTATCGCGGAGAAATAGTAAAACCTCAACGCGTAAATCAACAGACCGATTGTGAGCATCTTTATGTGGCCGAAGCTTTCGAGGAAGTAGATGGAACCATAGTATAGTGCAATGTTCGATATACAATGTACTGCCACCAATGCGCTGAACAGCGACGGTGTAGCGCCAAGCTCCACCAAGTGAACAAACAGAAAACTTTCCGCTGATCCCAATGCGACTCCAAGGAAAAGAGCCATGGTACCGAAGATAGAGTATTCCAGCTTGGTAAATATCTGCAGACCTTTAAGCAGAGCACATTTTTCATTGACATACTTGTCTGCGTCTTGAAAATTAAAACGGGTTGAGACAAAAAGAGCAACCGCCATCAGAATGGCATTCACGTAGAAGAAAGGACGGTAAATGTCAAATACGTCTTCAGGGCATATGTCTGTCTGTTTGCGGTATTGATGCTGAACTATAGAGCCGGTGATGAAAGCCGTCAGCCCCCAACCCACTTCACCCCACAAACGCTGTTCTCCGTAAAACTGTGGACGATTTTCCAGGTTTTGAAACGTGGCCACATCGGCTAGCGTGTTGGACGTAGCGCCAATCAGTTCACCGACTATAGTGATCACCAAAACAACGACAAACACCAATTTAGCATTCTTGTAGATCTTCGGATCCATTTCGGTGTAAAGGTCAAAAAGCCAGGCTTCTTGCCACATCTCAGTATTGCCAGTTGTCGAACCATTTTGTTCGTTTCTGGGTTTTCCGCTGTAACTGACATGACGATGAAAGGAAGTTGTATTTTCGTCTGTCATGTTTAGTTTGTTGTGTACTTCGCTCAGACAATCCACGGTCACAGGAGGGACAACAGCCACTAGAAGATTCATGACAATGTAACTGAAGAGTGCAACCAACAGAACCGATCTGACCTTGTTGAATTTGTCTGCGATGGTTCCCAGAATAGGCGCGCTGACAAACAGGCACAGTGGTTTCACAGCCAGTATAATGCCAACAAAATGAGCTGGCAGTAGCAGAGAATGTTTAAAATACAGCGATAGGTACGGTATGAGGCTTCCAAGAGCGGCGAAATAAAAGAAATAGAATACCTTGTATACAAGAAGGTTTCGGTTGATAGTAACTGTCGAACGAATCCTATCGAAAAATGCTGGCTTCGCGTTGGGCTGTTCGCTTTCCAACGGTTCGGGCGTCATGGCTTCTTCTTCGGGATTGAATAAATCTCCATCGTTTTGTCCTTCTTCGTTGGATTGCAGAAGTGTCCCTTTCTCAGACATATTGGAAGTCAAAGTAAGTTTTTTTCGGCCTTGGCTAATACCACGAACGTCAACTGCCCATGCCGGGAGCGCTGGAGTTTTAAATTCCCGTCAGCGTGCAGTTTGAATGTTTCGCTTGGGCCACTATGTTGAGCAGATGTTTTTCGACTTTAACTCTCAGAAATTTGCATGAGATAGCACACGCATTCAACCGCCTTCCGCGGCGAGTGATATTTTGATGAAAATTCAATGGCATATTTCAAATTTCTTTCCGCTGTACTTAAAAATGATTGACGGGCAATATATTAGACACAGGTGATTGCGAGAGAATAATGAGTTCTTTGTGCGTCAGTGTGCTATTGTTATCAATGTATTTGTGTTCTTGATGACCTCGGGTGATGATAAACGATTAAAACAAACTTTATTTTCTCAAATATTCATTTTAAAAGTCTCTAACCTTGCGGATAATTTGCCATATTTAATTCGCAGTCAGACCCTAAAAGCCGTCCATGCATGCCAACAACAATCAAAATGTTCAGATTTTAATATGAATGGTCCAGCTCTTTAAGTTGTTTTGTACTTAAACGTTTTTTTGACGAAATTTATGAAATTCAAGGCCGTTTAGTCTGAATATTTATAACTTGGGCACCTCAAACATATTTAGAAACTGGGAGCAAATATTATCCATTTCTCGAGGTGAAAACCTCACCAAGCAAATACTTTAGATATACAAATCAAAAACTGTACCAAACAAAAACATACTTTTTTTTACGCTGGTAGCCTTGTTTGGTCAATTTGTGCGACAAAAATAAGTTACACGTGTAGACCCTTTTTCATACAAAAAGAAGCTATTAAGCCCTCCATTAAAGATCATTGTCGACTTTGCCGTCGTTTTACATCCATTTGAAAGAGGGCAGGCCAAAAAAAATTAGTTATCTAAAATCGCAAAAACATGTTATCAAATTTGGTGGCCCAAAATAAAATTGGCGACCTACAGTGCAAATGTAAAAATGGCAATAATTAATTTATTACACAGGGGTAGCGTATAGCAAAGTAGAAATGCTTTTCTTATCTCTACCGGGCAACACACAACAACACAAAATATTCTATTAATATCAGTAACCTATTGAAGCACTACTGAACACGTTTAAAGTAGGATTACTGAGGTTAATATCAAGATTTTAAAAATACATGTTAACCCCCAAAAAATATTATGAAAATTGTTTGTAAAAGATTCGTCGGAGAATAGAATCCGGTTGATATTTGTAAAGTGCAAATAATCAGCATAACCTAAGGATATATCATATTCTACTCAACTTTTCACGATGGTAATAGAAAAATCTTGTAAAACTCGAGCGATAAATTTTGGAGAGCAGAAAGTAGATTGATCCGGGCTCCACATAAATTCTGAAACTACATGTCAGGATAATTCACACTAACGAAACCGTCAAGTGTTCGAGGGTGTCCTGCATCAAATTCCCAATTTCGTTATTCCTCAAGTCAATATTTTATTACCGTTATATTACCAAGTAACAATTTTTTTTAGTTATCTAGTCAAACAAACGACGAGGAAAAATTATTTTCCACCAAATTCACTTAAGCATAACCAAAACATACAATGCGGCAAAAGTGAAGAGAAAATTGACTATCTTGACAAATAAAGCGATACTTTGCTCTTCGCCGCTCGCGCGCGTGACTCAAAGGCGAGTAATAAAGGCTAATTGTTACAAACAAGACGTGCGATACAGACTACGCTTGTGTAAAAAAAAACAAAGAAAAATTGGAGACTATCTATGGTGGATCAAACTAGGATCCTTGCATGTACATCTACATGGTACTGCATATCTGCATCAAGATGGAGAAGCTTCCATTAAATTGAGGAGAGAAAATATAGCCCTCTTCCCATCTTTCGTCCTCTACTGATGTCAAATGGCTAACAAGATTTAGCCTGCCTCGCAGACGCTAACAACATACCGTCGTTAACAAGATTGAGAAAAAAAAAGAGTTCGTAAGGCAGAGTCGTGATTTTGTTTTTGGCATAACTGAACAAGAAACACGATTAACGCAAAAAGGAAAGAAGGATAAAAACAGAAGTCAGAACTGAAGTCTGTGTGTGATAAATACACAGAATGACTCGATTCGTACCAAACGTTTTATGCGACTCTTTGCGTCAAATGTTTTTTGTACTATTTTTATCCTTTTTTAACACTTTTATCACTGTTGTCTTTGCATTCATGTCTCCCAGGAATTCTCAGTTAATATAAGTATTCGTTCCATTTTCACTGATTCACTCAGTTGACTTGAAAATGACGTTGAGCAAACGTCCAAACGTCGTCATAAATTTTCAACCAAAATGGTTTTAAGTTTTCCTATTTTATCACTCTTTTATATTGAAACTATTACGGAAATCTTTTCTTCTACGTACATTAAAGAAAGGTAACTAATTTTACAGTCATTCGTCAGCTTATATCAGTTGTCAGATTTTATTTGTCATACATGTTTTACAACGTTAATGCAGAAGCTTTCCACTAATGACGCCAAATGGCTGGCTAGGAAATGGAAAAGAGAAAAGAGCTATTATAAAAGTGTAAGATTATTTGACCTAAAAGGCTTTATTGGAAGATAGTGAAGAGCTGGATAAAGAAAAAAAGAAGTAAATGGGGGGGGGGGGGGGGGGTAAAAATCTCTTCCAAACAACACATAAACCTTGTTTTATATGTGAACATATGGTATCGACTCATCATCTCGATTCCAAGAGTTATTTGTTATTTTCTGTATAACCCTGATGTTCTTCAAGGCTGATATTTTAGAAAAATAACGCAGTTGGTTGCGAAAGAAACGTTCTTGGTTTCACTTATGTATTTTCAGTATTTTGGAAAAAGCAGTTTCCTTGTTGTAAGGGGTCTTGTAATGGTTTGGTAGGCTGTCCAGTATTAGATTAAAGCACTTTAATTGACAACAATGGCACAAAAAGATATAGCACTCCCCAAAACCTTGGCCAAATTAATGGCAACCCTTCCCTTTGTAACTAGGATATATCTAAAAGATAGTAATGCCATGGTACATTCTGTTGATAGTGACATATTTTATACAGTGGTTCATCTACAACTTCATGCACGATGAGGCATCGATGGCGAGGTGTGACAAGGGATTTTGACAAAAAAGCACATAGTGACCTGAACTATGTTTGGACATAAAACGATATCCATCAACCTCCCCTTTACCAGATCGCGAAAATCGAAAGATGAGGAAATTGTAGGAGCAGAAATCTAACTCATAAATTCTGAACTGATACGTATTAAATGTCTCTCGAATGTTGACAGACTGTGGGACGCGTCCATCGCGATGTGTGAAAATGCTAAAGTTTTTAAATTCATGTTTGGATGAAAAGGAATAGGTCGCAGCATATATGAAGTGTTCTACGGCTAATTATTCTACAAGCTTTAGTAACGACGATTTCTCTTCGCCTAAGAATTCGACCTAGGAGTTGAGCCTGCTAAGAAAGGGCATACTAAGTTTAAAATTAAGATGTCACAATTAATCGTCCAGATTTACAAACTTTAACAAGCACGATCTCCTTCACATCGTTTTACAGGTAAATCAGAGCAAAACATAACTCCTAATCTTTCTCACTGGAATCCGCGCGAAAAAGGACGACGGCTGGACGTCTTCGTGTTGTTCGTGGGGCGGCGCATTGCATTCTGGTAAAAAGTGGCGCAATGCACTCTGGTTAAATGCAATGCATTCTGGTTAAAAGTGATAAATTCGAGAATTCGTACCCCCTCCTATACATTCTTGTTGCTGCTCGCTCGCTCCGCTCGCTCCGCAGCAATTACATCAAATCTAATGACTCTCTTTCCATTTTCCACAGCCCTCCCCCATGAAATAATTGCGGTGTCCCTTGTGAGTGTACATTCATTCAATTGGTTTGTGATCCGTTTTTTGTTGCCTCACTGATTCGTCTGTTCCAATGGTGGTACACTAGTGCTTTTTAGTAGTACATAACAACCATTATAATACTGGAAAAATGACTTCACAATGATTGTGATTTTGTTACCTTTTTCTGTTCCAAGCCATTCGTACCATTCGTTAATTAGGTTGGCATGGCACAATATCGAGAATATGAGGTGAAAATAATGGCAATTAAGGTCGCGGGAATTAACGCCCTGCTTAATCTATGAGTACTTAACAAAATTTAAGTAAGCAAGTTTACCCAGCAGGTATACTCTTCCTTCTACGAGGCAATCAATATTTTGGCTAAATTTTACCTTACCCAGCAACCTGTTTGCAAATAAGTCCTATTGTCTCAAACTACCTTGTTGTTTTCCCTGTTAGCTCCGGTTGTTTCTCACAAATACATGAAGATACATGTACTTCTCTGAATCTTTTTTTGTGTTTATTTCTTCTTCCCTGCATGCAGCATTGTACGTAACTCATATTCCTGTGCAACTGCTAAGATTTTTATACAAATGATACACAGCTGGCACTATTTATGAATAACAAAGCAGATCATTGTGCTTTGCTTTTGTTGGAGAGTTCCTGTTCTTACATACCAATACACCAAAATGATGAATCTGGACAGATTATGAAATAACCATATTTCATATGAGAAGAATAAGTGACAAAGTTCATCTTGACTCTTGTATAAAACTCTACAAAAGCCTGCAACAAATTAGAAAAGGAAGACAAGTAATTCAACATACTCAAACGTGACTTGATGAGCTGACTATATCTAATGATAAGATGGCTTAAGGTGATTCCTCAGCATTGCATTGTGCATCCCTGCTGCACAATTTTCGCATCATTAGTGCCCGCACACGAGAACAAGCATATACACGACATCAAGAGATTTCCTTCAAGCTTAGCTTAACAGTGAAATAAATGCTTGTTTTCTCGTTAACAAGCATGGTGACCTATATTTTTCATTACATAATTTTGGTGTATAAATTATCTTTCCGAGTTAAAAAATTAAAAAAATTGTTGGGAAGGAAAAAAAAAGATACAGCTAAAAGTGTGACCTTCAAAACAACAACTCGAGGAACATTCTGAGTTGATGCCATTTAAAATTGTGTGATTGTTGTGCTGTGTTATACCTGCAAACTAGCTGATGAGTTTTCACACAAAAGGCAAGTGTATATACACAATAAACTTGACTTATTAACAACTTCGGCCACTTACATAAGTACGCAATAAAGTTGACAACCATTTGGCAGTAAATGGGACTAAGGTTGTTGGGTGCTCCCTGGTAAATCTAAGGGTGGCAGCAACACATCCTGTAAATA
Source organism: Orbicella franksi (assembly GCF_964199315.1). Classification (NCBI taxonomy): domain Eukaryota; kingdom Metazoa; phylum Cnidaria; class Anthozoa; order Scleractinia; family Merulinidae; genus Orbicella; species Orbicella franksi. Next base: position 20,634,342 of record NC_138149.1, on the reverse strand, counting down.
GGTACATGATAATAGGGGTGGTAGCAACACACCCCGCAAGTGATGGATGAGCCAACAAGTGTGGCGCGTGCCACACCTGGAAATAAGGGATGAGCCAACAAATGTGGCGCATGCCACACCCGGATAGATATAAGCCTGAGGTGGGGTCAGGGTCCCACCCGGCCTGCTACGTGCGAAGCTAAGTGGCAGGTGTGCACCCAAATGAATTCCCAAATACTGCCTAAAAGAAAATAACTAATACTATTATGTTAAATGAGTACAACGTCCTTCCTGAGGGTTCCAGATGGACTGTGTTCCGACAGCAGCATTGGCTAACAGGCCTGGTACTTTCTGAAGAATAGACAAGGGAATCTGGATGTAAAGAGCAAAGCAATTGCTGGACCATCTACCAAGAGTCTGAATGAGCCGCAGAGGTAAGCCAGCCTCGGCTGCTGTTGTAGCTGCCCTGATTCGAAAGCTGTGGGAAGCATAGAGTTCTGTTGGAATGTGTAGGCGTTTGAGAAGAAGACAAAGTGTTGAGGTGACTTGGGCTCTGGTGAGGTAGAGGCCAGACTGGAAAGTGTAGAAGGGGCCATCCGAATTGAAAGGATGATGAGCCATGTATTTTTTAATCGCACGAACTGCGCAGACGGAGTGGCCTGATGGGGCAATCAGGAGGGAGCAACCTTGGCGATAAGGGTCTGTTTTGGAAGACTTCAGGTGTAGACTTAAGGAGCCATCAGAGTTAAAGGATATATCATTGCTGCTGAGGTGTGACAGTGCATTGAAGTGAGAGGTGGATGGGGAAGTAAACTCACTTGAACGTAGGAAAGCGAAGAAGGCCACTGTGAAGGCAGACCATAGCATGAGTTTGTCACGTGGAAGGATGCCAGGTGCTTGTGCCAGCTCAGTCTCGAGTTTCCGAAGGAGGGACATGGTGATGGGAAGGCGGCGTTTGGAGGAAAGGCCCACACTGCATTTGATGCCCCGCAGAAGTAGATAAAGTAATGGGGCGTCCTGGAATGGGTCAGGGATGTTGTTCTCAATGAGAAAGAAATGAATGCTGGCCATGTACAACTTGACAGTTCTGTAAGAAACCTTGTCGGCCAAGAAGGCAGCAAAATAACGCAGTATAGGTACTGTGGCTGGAAAACTCTTCCATCACCGAGAGTGAGTGCGACGAGTGGAGTCAGCAATGGCTTGAGACTGGAGGAACGCTAGACGACGTTCCAGAGGGTCCTGGCTGATGGAGGGATAAGTGTTGGCGTTAGGTCTGCTGCTGGGGTGAGCTGATGGAACTGCACCATCTGTAAACGGGATTAAGAGTCAGCAATTGAGTTATCGGTACCAGCAATATGCGAGACTAGGATTGTGAAATGGTGACTAGCACCACTGAAAAATATGGAGCGGACAAGGTGCATGATGTCGGAGTCTCGGGAAGTGCCAGAAGCCCACATATCAACCACTGCCGGATTGTCGCAGTGAAAGAGGATTTTCTCTCCCGACCACGAATGACCCCACAACAGGCAGGCAAGAGCAATAGGATAGAGCTCCGTCCATTGGATAGAACGACCTTGAAGAGGAGGTGGCCAGGTGTCAGCAATCCAATGACCAGAATAGTAAATACCATATCCAAGGGTCCCAGACGCATCTGTGAAAAGGGCCAAGTCTGGGGATCTTGACCAGCGTGGATCAGGAATAATCGCTCGGCCATTCCAAGTGGGAAGGAATCTTTGCCACCAGGCGATATCGCGGTGAGCCTCAAGATTCATGGAAATGTGATGGTGGGGGAGCCTACCAGTTGTACTTAGGTCAATAAGGCGACGAGGAATATGCGCCCCGCAGGGATGACGCCACAAGCAAAGTTAAGTTTGCCGATGAGGGACAGCAACTCACGCTTAAGGCACTTTTTATGAGACAACCAAGACTGAAGTTCAGAAAGAAGCTCCTTAAGTTTATCATCTGGTAGGGCAGTTTCCATACAAGTGGTATCAATCAAGATGCCAAGGAAGACTAGTGATGTGGTCAGTCCTTCCAGCTTCTCAGGAGCCAGAGGAATCCCAAGGTGTAAGGCCATGTGGATTATTATTTTGACATTGTTGGCACAGGTCTCGGAGTTTGATGGCCCCACAGTGAAGTAATCATCTAGATAGTGCATGAGATCTGTAATCATGTAATTGTTTTTAAGAATCCATTCGAAAGCATCGGCGAGACGATTAAAAAGGTATGGAGAGGAGCGCAAGCCAAAGGGTAAACGAAGGTCGATGTAGTATTGGCCTTCCCAATGAATGACAGCAAGTGCCAAGTCAGCCGGGTGAACTGGACAGAGGTGAAAGGCGTGTTTGATATCAAGTTTAGCCATCAGAGCGTTTTGACCGTGCCAGGCAACAAGAGCAAGAGCTTGATCATAGGTGGCATAGTGTAATGTGTAGGTGTCCTTAGATATGTAGTCATTCACAGAGGAGCCATGAGGGGAGGAGAGATCCATGATGATGCACCATGTTCCACCTTTCTTTGGTACAACCCCTAGTGGGGAGCATTGTAGATTTTGAATCGGAGGCTCTTGAAAAGGACCGGCAGTGTGACCACGAGATACTTCTTTAACCAGTGCATCAGAAACTGCTTGAAGTTGGAGTGTAGCCGACTTAAGGTTAGGAGTGACTCTGGGGACACGAGGACTAGTGTAACCCAGGCGGCATCCCCACTGAAGGTCATGGAGGAGATCTGAAGCAAACTTCTGGTTAGGATGATTTTTTAGTTCTGTAGAGAGGTTAGGGATAACAATGGGGGTAGTAGGGGGACTGAGCAAAGGTGGTGTGAAAGTCGCATCAGACTGGTTTAGGACACTGGAAGCCAGGGTGATCTCCACCGCATTTGGACTTATTACAGATGTGCTGGAACTGGCAATTAGGTCTCCGGCAGAGGCAACGGTTGAAGTTGCGGCAGATTGACCATCTGGCATTTGGCTGAGGCTGAAGGGCTTGCGAAGGCAGGTTGACAGTGCTTGCGCTCAATTTAAGAGCCCATTAACTGATTCATGCGCGCGCTCGCGCGCATTGCTAAGGAGGTGAAATTTCACTTCTGGTCACTTACGTCAGCCTGAGTGCGGAAAATAAAAACAACTCAAAAACTTGCAAATTTGCTCACATTTTAGACGTTTTTCTTTGTGTTTCGCAAAATGCAAAGTAACAAAAGTACAAGCAAAGACAAAATAAGAGAAAGATGGAAAAACAAGAGCAATAGAAAGAGAAAAACTAACTCCGTGTGGCCTTGTTTGATCTTACCGAAGTGCGCTGGTAGTGTAAATTGCGCACACGCTGATAGGGTAACTTCCAATAGATATCAGGCGCACTTCCGGTTTCTTTAAATGCTAAAGGAAATGCGGTTTTTCATAAAATTCAGCCTTTTTCGACGAATTTTGATTAAAGCCAACGTTGGCAACATAGCTATGCATTCCTTTTTCAAAATCATACTTTTTTCAGAAAATTACGAATTTTTCAATATTTTGAAATGCTCTCAAAATCTGACCTTTTAGAAATTAAACAAAATCGATACATAGTGTAATGGGGATTTAAATTAAGATACTAAATCAATGAAAAAAATCCCGGGAAAGTAATTTGCCTGGGAGCCTTTGCATTTTTTCTGTATTAGTCACATGACCATGGGCGTGGCCTGATGACGTCATCACTAGTGTTACTGATCAGGAAAAAGTTAAAACACATGAAATAACTCTGAACTAACTAAAAATGATGAGGTTATACGAGACTAAATTTTCCCTAGCAACGGCTCAAAAAGATCGGTTAATGGGCCCTTAACAGGGTCAGGCATGGTAGAGGTAGAGGAGACATTCGCAAAGGGTCCTCCTGCTGAGGGACGAAAGGGCTGGGTTGTTTTAGAACGTGAAAGACAGGCAACAGTGCGATGGCCATAGGAGTGGCATGTGATGCAAAAAGGAAGAGTTTCTTCCTTCAGAATGTCGTTGTAGAGCTGTTCATTGATCGTAGACCAGGATGTGGAGAGGTTGGAGGCAGCCATGTGAGCCAGGCAGAAGACTTGAATTTGCGGCTAAACTTGCAGATCTGATCCTGATATGCTAAAAGATCAGGGGCTAAATGAGGGAAGCCAGAGAGGAGGGTACAAAAGTAGAGGTTCCAAGCCTCAAGCCATGAAGAAGGGCCATTGATGCGACTCTTCTTTTGTTGGGGGGGGGGGGGGGGGGACAAATGAGAGTGTGGAAGTATCATCAGGGTTGATGGCCGCGGTAAAATTATCAGATGATGAAGAAATATGGACAGGATACATGTTGGAGGAAAGAAGATCAGTAAAGTCAACGTACTCACGTTTTAGGATCTTGTTTTTAAGCTTCTGTGGAAGAGACAGCAAGTGTGGCCACTTACTTACTAATTGTTCTGCAAATTATATCTAACATTGTTCCATATGCTCGAGACTTTGTACCAGTCATGTTTTTTTCAGGTATTTCTTTAAAAAACTCTGCTTCCAGTTACTGCAAAATGTAACATGGACCAGTGAAATAATGCAGATGACTAGGCATAACTGGGGGAAGATTGGCCCATCCATTAACATGTATATCTCTTGTGTGAACATGGTGACTTATCTTTTTATAATTGTAATTTTCGGAACAATTCAGGGAAAGTTAAAAAAAAATGGTCCAACAATTTTTGTTTCTGAGGAATTACCTTAAGCTTGTTTAGTGTGATCGTCTGGGTGAGATATATGTAGTTCTAAAATGAACTCTTATTGGTAAATGACTTTTCAACAACCTGTCTGTTCAGACTGGGTGGTCAGTTTAACGATGAATTGGTACAGGCTGTAAATACTAGTGTTAGGTTCGTCAACAGTCATTGGTCATGCAGATGATATTCAACTCTTACTCTTGTGACATACATGTAAAACAACTTTGGAGTATTGCTACTCCCGGATGGGATGCTTAAGTCCCGTAAGGGGGGGGGGGGGGGGGATACTCCCTTATATAGGTGATACAGGTATGTGCGGCCCCAAGAGGTATGGTTTTTCAGCTGTTTTGGTCATAAATAGGGTATCGATTTTGGCCATTTTGGTCATAAATAGGGTATGATTTTTTGTACCCTAGTCTTGAACTGGATATGTTTTTTAGAAAAAGCTATTTTTTTCATCATTATCAATAAGACCATCAACAAAATCCTTTCACAGTGCCTTTAACATTGGTCTGAACTAGGTAACTAATTATAAGGCAGGTCTGAGACAGGGTATTGATTTAGGGTCAGGTCATAAATAGGGCATCAAAGTTTTGGTCAGGTCATAAATAGGGTAGGGAAAATTGCAGATTTTGGTCACGAATAGGGTAATGGTTTTGGGAAGCCGGCTGCACTCCCCGACCCAATTTTTCTGGGAGTACCCCTCCCCCTGAGGCTTAAGCACACAAGTAACCTAATGTAAGTTCCTACATGTGCATGCTGGTTTACAGCGCCAGTGTCTAACATAGAGTAGCTTGGTGTATATATCAAATTAGACTTCTAAAGCAGGATTGCATGTAAGAAAATAGTCTCCCAACTAAGATTTTCATTGAGCCGGTCACAATTTTTTGTGAGAGACCTGGAACAAAATTTTTGTCCCCAATCTTTTGCAAACACCTGGAATGCAGGGCTACCAAGATTCCTGTTTACAAGATGGCGGATCACCTCTTTTTCAGGTGGTGAATTTTGCCTGCAACAGGCGCTTAGCGACAACCTTGCTAAAGTACCTCTCACCAATCAATACAAATGAGCACTCAGCCTTGCAAGATACATAATATGACATAATATTGTAGGTAGTTTTGAGGTAAATCAAAACGTTCTGACTGGTTCTTTCTTGCTCAGGATCTGCCATACAGTAAAAAGCCCTGTATTTTTTTTTTTTTTTCAAAAGCCAGCAAATTCAAAATTTGCAACTTGCTCACTTGCTCAAGCCGCACTGGGGAATATTGGCCCTTGGTCATTTCTTGTATGGACCTTACTGTGCTCAATCCATACTGCCATGACCTCCTACCAATGTTCCCCAAAATGGCCCTTGTAATTAGTTAGTAACAGGTTGGTACTCACCTTGAAACATAAAAATGAATTCACTATTTACTGTTAGTTCAATTGTTAGAAGCATCTCGAGGGCAGGTGCACCTATTAGCCTCAGGGACATCCCTCATCACTGCCTCAGCATGTAAGCCACAGCCTTAACCAGTAATAAAAAGAACAGATTACTCTATACCACCAATTACTCTACAATGAAGAAAAGTCATAACCTAAACATGAAGATTAGGTAAGATTTTGAAACACTGAATTTTTATGGCTTCACTGGTTTGTGGAAAACCCAATAAACAAGTTACTTACTGGGCTACGAGAAGTTTGAAAGACTTTATAGTCATTTACTTGCAAATAATTATAATTACACCAAATTTGAACATGACATCGCTTCCAAACGATCAACAGCACCACAGTAAGGTATACCCTTAGCTCTCAGTATTAAAGATGATTTCCAGTCCGTACTGAGCACTCCTGAGAGTTTATTTGTGTTTTTTTGTTTTGTTTCATGTAAGACCACAAAATGTAAACATTTTGCAACTACTTACATGAAGTAAATTTGAAAGTTTCAAAACAACCACCATTATGGATGCAAAGCTAGAAGCTTTGTGCTTCATTCTATCTCATATCACTTGATGAAACAACTTCACAGCTGTAAAAATCAATGAAGCTGTTGGAAAAAGAATTTGAAAGGCCTCAAAGATAAGGTATGTGGTTCATAACGAATAACATCAGATAACATCAGATGCTGAAGCCCTACTATCTTGACTGAAAGTACTGCTTCCCGGAGCTAGCTGTGTTTGCATTTGAGTCAATAATCGTTTGAAAAATTGAAGGTCAAGAAAGTCGCAGGACCTTTTGTGGCCAGTAGTTTTCGCCACCTTTACCTTTTTTCATAGAAAAAATCTGCGCAGCCAATTATTTATATTTGGCCTTGGTGTTTCCAGAATTTCCAGGATTGGTTCTGTCCTCACTCCTCCACGTGTCTAGCGAACACTGAGCTCCAGGTGGCAAAGGTCGAGTTACTTGTTAAGTTACGTATAAATGAAAACAGCTTTGGATTGGCAGCCGAAACATATTGCAGATTGACTAGAAAGTGATGATCTGCATTTTGTTACAAATTATTAACCTCAATGGTACGCGTTTGTCATAAATTAGCATGGATTAACGAATTTAGGTTTGAGAAGGTAAATCAAAAACCCCAGCACCGCAAACAATTTCATTCCACCGAACACCGCAGCGTGAAAAACACAAACATCGCACACCGTAGGGCTTGAGATCACCGCAACACCGCAAGTTGAGATTTTATTCACCACATCACCGCATTAGAAAAACATCAACACCGCAACACCGCAAGTCCCCATGTCCCCCTCTACAATGTTTATAAACATAACGGTGCTGAGACTGCGCATTGCGGAATGGAAATCATCTTTAAAAGCAGATTGTCACGTCAACACGACACATAGTGATAAACGTCCTAGCCATCTAAACAAGGATAACATAATAAAGATTGAATACATCGAGGAGATGGACTCTGAATTTGGAAAATCCTGAGTGCAACATCCTGTCATTTCCTGTCTGGCCGGACATGCTCTCCTAGATACTCGGCCACAAGGTAGAGACAGACTGTTTATAACGTGCTTACCTTTCCAAGTTGTCTTTTGACACTTACTGCACTTAACCTTGAAACACATTTTGTCTTCAAAATAAAACTGTTTTCGCTGGACTTTCTCGCTGCGCACTCGAGCGCGCAACTACCACCTGGTAACCAGGCCGGCCGGGGCATCACGCCACGATGAGGCTTGCACGCTGCACTGTCACGCAATAAAGAAATAATTCGAAAACTATTCAGTGGATAAAGTCAAGAAATTGAGATGTTATAGAAGATTGATAAAGAATACACTTTTTCAAGATTTAAGGGCCTGTTTACAAGGAGGGAGGGTTACCCTAGCAAGCGGGTTAACCCTAGCTGGAGGGCAAGAGTGCAAGCAAAATTTCACAGGTAGCCTGGGAACAATTAGAAAGTTAACTCGGGTAGGCCGGTTAACCCTGCCTGGAGTGTTTACAAAGGAAAAAGTTAACCCGCCTGCCAGGGTAACCCTAGCACGCAGATAGGGCAACCCGCCTACCCGGGTAATCCTAGCTGCCTTGTAAACACGACGAAGAAAAAAACGAGGAAACGTGTGATTGCTAGGGTTGCAGAGTCGCGTACGATCTGGGAGCAATCCAGCCCATGCTAAGTAGGTAACTCATTGCAATGTAATATTGTTAAAATATAGAATAAAATGAGAAGGTCATCATAGCACACCAAAGAAATATCTCACATTTCCGTGCAGTCGTGATTTGCATAGAAAAAACATTTTGGGCAACAAGAGAAATTTGAGCAAAAGGTTTTTAAAACGTTTTCATTTGTTTCGAGAAATTACAATGTCACTAAAAAACAGAGAATAACAATATTGTTAATCATATACAATAAGGTGAGACTCAATACTCAAAAGTAGTGCGAGTCGGCATTATTTTTTCGTGTATTTTCGGCCTCGCAATGGCAGAGACAGTTATTTCTTGTAACGTGTTCTACTTGTATGTGATCTTTATGATTTATATACAAGAATATTCTCACTGTGGATTCAAATGTAAGATAATTACAATGGGCCTTACTGACAATGTATATATTGCACCTGTGTACAGGCTCGCAAATGATAATTAATGATCCCGGCCCGCAAATGATCCTGGGACCGCAAATAATCCCAAATAATAGGAATGGCGTGGACTCTATGAAAAGTGTATGGATATATATTTTTAATTACGCAAAGTGAAGAAAAGACTAAAAAGTCAAGCGTCTCAGCTCAGGCTGTTTTATTGGTCAGGCACAATAAAACACGGGAAACATACCGCGCAGAATAAATATAATTAATTTTTGGTTTAAAAAAAACGCACCGCAAAAATCACATGAATCTTCGAAGATGCCTCTGCAATTAACCAACCCCTTAGAATTTTTTCCTGAACACTACTTGCGTTCTTAGTTGTCATGGGCGTCCATTAAGCGTGCACGATTAGTCTACGTGCGAATTCCGGAAATTATGTAATATTTGCTTTTTATTCATTTTTATTGAAAAATGCTTTTTCCCGTTCACAACTCGCTCTTGCAGATATAAGATAAAATATAGTAAGAGCTTGAATTACCTTAGTGGATTTACTTGCATACCGTACGTACGCGTAGATCTGTCGCTTTTGCACGAGCAAATTTTTTCCTGCCAATCACATCTCCGCCTCTATGGATGTGAGGAAAGCTGCGCAAGAGATGTAAACAAGTTACTCAGGAGTTCTCAGTTGTCTCCAAATACTAGAATACAGCAAATATCCTGAGTTATACAGTACATCTCAGGTGACCAGATTAAGATATTTGAGGAAAACCATAGCAATTGTCGCCCAGCTTCGCCACAAATCTCTAACACAGGACTTCGCGACGCTAGATACATGTTTAAAGTTGTCAAATTTGTATTCAAATCGTTTAAGTACTGTTTCTTTTGATTGTGTAACCTATTGTAACTGTCGTACCAAAATTAACCACTGTATTATTTACGTAAAATAAAATGGATTACGTAAATTTGAACGCACGATCCAAATTCCTGAGTCCATTCATTCCATCCTTTATGGCGAGGAGACCATTTCCGGTTCGGGAATCATTTGTGGTACAATCTGGGGAAATTTCCGATCGTGGGATCATTTTACGGTCCAATTAGGACTCATATTTCCCTTGTAACTTAATTCTCTCTCAAGATCACTTTCTGCCACTTTTTAAACTTTTAGAAGAATTTTATATTAGTATTCTGGCCATACCTTGACTGAAACAAATGTGTAATAAGCGAGATTTTCATTGTTAACGTAAAGAATTTCCACTGTAGAAAAGCTTTTTGGTGTGTTTATTCAGTACAGTTTGACAGGCGATCAAGCCAGCGCTTTTAAAAATTATGCAAAGTATTGTAAATAACGTTCAGCTTTCAGCCTTTGTCTTGATTCACTCAGAGATCAGCCTGAAAAAAAAAACATTGTCTTCCTTAGCACACAGAACTGAACTTGAATTTATTATTCTTCACCCGATGCAGTTTACATTCAAACGGCGGAATTTACTTGAATGTAAGGGTGGTTGACATGATTTGACAAATTAATTTCTTTTTTTTTTTTGACAGCATTTAAAACGCATTTGCGTTACATATAGATTGAATTAAATAAAAATCTAACTCTAACGCACAAAACAATATTCCTTCAAAATATCAGTAGAACAAAGAGTACAAGTTGAAAAGATGAAAAGCCATAGGAACTAAAAGCATAAAAACCGTAACTGCATGCTACTAAAATTTTCTGACATTTTTTCTATATACGTCCTTTTTACGTGACTTATGTGGGATATTTGTATTAGCTTTAGTTTTAGAAGAAACACAGCTGGCGCGTTTTCATTTGTTTCCATCAGTTAGCTGGCACGTTCCAATTCTGCACCATTTTTCAAGACTAAAGTAAGAAATCTTCAACAAATATCAACTTGCAGTCATTCATCCCGCTAGAACTGACATCACTCAATTTTAGATCGCAACTGAATCTGGATTAACGAAGCGAGACCTTTTTGAAACAACGAATTTGGTTTCGTTAAATTTTACAAATCCACTGAAGAAAAGAGAAGACATGCGCGGAGAAAACATTTCCAAAGAGTTTATCTGTCTTGGAGTCCTCCAAGAGTCTGCAAACTCAAGAGTGATATTCACAAACATAGCGTTCAACATCGTTTTCTCGATAATAGCTTCATTAGAGAATCTTTTGGTTCTTATCACGTTATGTCGGAGTTCTAATTTACAGTCGCCTTCGAACACCCTACTGTACGGCCTGGCTTTATCTGATCTGTTCAGTGGACTTATCTGTGGGCCATTTGTCATCGCCTGGCAGGTTGTACTGTACAATAACAAACTTACTTCATGCACGCTTCCGAAAATTAAGGCTGCGATATTCTTCTTGATAAAAGAAGTTGCTCTTTTTACTATAACAGCGATAAACATTGACCGTTACCTAGCGATACATTTCCATCTACGATATGCAGAGGTAGTTACCAAGAAAAGAGTAAAGATCGCCTTGCTTTACTTTTTGCTGACAAGTGGCCTTCATTCAATCACATTGACTTTTGATTTTGTACCATTTTCCCACCAAATGATGGCAGTCATAGGTACGATTTGCCTTCTTGCAGTTTCTTTTACTTGGATTAAGATCTACCAAGTGATGCGACGTCACCAAGCTCATATTCAAGTCCACATGATTGCACCAGGACATCAGTTTAACATGGCCAGGTTCAGAAAAACTGTGGCGAATGCCATGATTATTTTGCTTATTTTTGTCAGTTGTTATCTTCCTTATTTTATTACTGCTGTTGTTTTTGCTTTTAACATTTATTCTCCAACCTTCATGTTTGTCTTAATCGCTCAGTCTCTTATTCTTTTCAATTCATCGTTGAATCCTTTGTTGTACTGCTGGCGGTATCGTGACATCCGTGCAGCAGCTAAACAAACACTGATAAAACTGCGCTCTCGAATGCCGGCAAGAGTAAGACCTGATGCTCAACAAAGTCAACCAGCGCACTAGCTGCATTGATATGCCACAAGAGGGTCTTTTGTATTTTACTAAGAGAGGAAGAAGAGCGAGTTGTTCTCAAGGTAATCCCTCTTAGGTTATTCTTAGTCTCCCGCGGATAATGTTACCACGGGAGTTGCGTAGTTGTGTTCTTGGAGGATGCAAATACTTGTATAAAGAGTCTTGTAAGGCCTCCTGGGCTTGGCGGATTAACTCTCTTATCATTCATTCTCATTTGATTTTATTCATTTTTTGTTCTTACCAGTACGCATTCAACTATTAGTCAACAGTAGATCTCTTTTGGTTTCATTATAACCGAAAGTTTTCGAACTCATACTTTGTTCATCTGAACAGTTGTTCTTCTGTTGATATGATTTCTTGCTTGCTAGACAATCATTTTGGATTGAACCTTCAACTTTTTTTGGGGCTGTCTAACTATAAATTACTGATTATATCGGAGATACGTTTAGCAAGGGTCTTTTCAAGGAAAGGTGCTAAGTTTACCAACAAATGAAATATCGGTAGTAGCAAAATTTGAATATGGTCAGCTCCTACTGTTTTCTGCACGTAATCGTATCACTTGTATGCACTTAATCAACATACACTGCCCAGCTGGACATTTACGCACGTACAGAGCTTAATTGATTTCGCCTCTGTTCTTAGTGCTACCAGCTATACTTCTCCATTTTCCAATAGTCCCCAGTGTAAAAACGCATCGTCATTATTAATTTAGTGCTGGCAGATCTCTAAATTTAAAAGGAATGTTAGAAGAGAATTAATCAGTTAATACAGAAGCATATATAGTGGTTTACACGGCGGATCCACATTTCTTCTTTATGTATAATCCCGGGGGGGACACTGCCATATATGGGCTATATAGGTATGTGCCGCTGTAAAGGGTATGGTTTTCAAGCAGTTTACTCTAGGATAGGGTATAGAAATCAGACCGTTTGGGTCTAGAATAGGGTATAATTTTTCACAAAACTGACTGGTTAGTTGAAGATTTTATCTAGACTAAGGAAACCAGAAATTGCTACTCAAAAATATAAAAAAAATCAAATCGGCAAGTTTAAATTTACGCAAATCAGCCTCAACAGTGTCAATAGATGGGGGGATTTGGGGAGTTTACTCTCGTATAGGGAAGCAAAATTCAGCTGAACTAGCTCTGGTAGAGGCTAAGGGTTCCAGGGTCCCAGCGGCTCATCCCCACCCAGAAATTCCCAAAGTACCCCCCCGGGTGTATAATGACATTTCAGTAAACTAGGAGAGGATAATACACAAACCGGAGAAGATTATCACGACTGTATCACAACTCTATTCCTTTGTTGAATCAGTCCCAACGGATTGTTTTAGTAACCAAAGTGCTGTTTCACCAGCAACCATCTTCTTAAGTCTCAGCCTGGGTTACACTACGACAAATTGCTTAGGCCGGGTGGAACACCGCTACCACATGGTGTAAATCCATGAATATCGTGTGTATTCGTTCGTTTAAAAGATGTCTTCGGTGTCATTTTTCAAAGTCTCACATCAGATTCATTTATTACTAAGATTTAGAGCCATGTGCACTCTTCTCCATATAACGACGGCCACGTTTCTACAATGGTCAGGTCACTGTCTCACTGAAAGTAAGTTGTGAGAGCCCCTGACCAAAATGTTGTCGTGGACAAAAGGGAGTAAGATGTTGCTAGTCTTACAATCACATATCAAATGGAGCGATGTGGAAGAAATAGATCAAAAACATTTGATCAACATTTCAGCCAGGGATACGAATACTGAACCGACAAGCTTTATCGTGAGACAATTTTTGACAATAATATTATTTCCAGTGATCCTGGACAAGTCATTGTGTTGAAATTATCCTATTAAATTACGTTTTCACTTGGTATGTTATTATTCAGCTACATGTGTGATCAAGAATTTTACTTTCTGGGATAAGTAAGATTAGGAAGATTAATTATTATTATTATCATTATCATCATCATCATCATCATTACTATTATTATGTTAAAAGTCCGTTTCAAATCGATAATCTCCCAGACACGTGTGCTTTATGTCAGGTACTGCAAGGAAGTACTTATCTCCTACTGTGATAGTGGTTTTCTCGTCAGCTGTGCTTGATTATTTAGTGAAACCCTTAAGGCGGCTGAACACAGTTTTTGATGCCTGCGTTTCATTCACCTTTTTCTCTAAAATCCTTGATTTTTTTATGGTTAAGCTGACGTATGTGCCTTTGCCATGGCAACACGAATAAAAATAAACAGGTTTTTAAAATCGGTTTTGTTTATTTGTAGAAAATCTAGTCATTAGATTTTCTTTATAATTTGCATGTAACAAGCTTGTAACGATTCTCACAAGTTAACACCATTTTGCTAACAATTTAACAGAGTGATCTTTAATTGTCCCTTGTTGAAGGTTTACTGGAATATCTAGAGTTTCCTTTGTTCAAGTTCAATTATTTTCAATACTCCAATTACTTATTTCCTGAAGTATTTTCGTGCCAAATTCCGTGAAATTCTAATGAGTGGTTCTCGAGAAATAGGCGTATTTCCGAGAGTGCAAATTTTCATTCAATCGCAATTTTTTGACTTACTACGCATGCGCTGCATTTAACTGGGTTCTTTCGGTAACAAAGAAAAAGCTGAGAATTGCCGAGTTCATTCCATCTTTACCTTTTTTTAACACATATTTGTGATAAAAGACTAAAGCCATCAATACAATGCGTTCAATTATAGAGAAAAATAGCACAGATAGTGCGGGTGTTGAGTAAATAAAAGGATCGCTCTATTGACGCCATGTTTGTTTTTTGCAATCCTTGTGCGCGCTGAATTGCATCAGCAAAAGCGCGCGCGAAAACTGTGTTTGGCCACCTTAAGAGAAATTCCATGTTCATTGGTCTTAAAAATCAGTGCTTACATTTCTTCCATTTAAAAATGTCTTTATTTCTATATAAATTAGATCAGACCGTACATTAAAATGGCTAACAAAGAAAATTATCTTTAATTCTTAAAATGTCCCTTTTTGAATTGTCTTGTCCTTGTGTGTTACACAGAATGCTTAGCATGACTTGGTTTTAAAAATACACTAGCTTGTATTTCCGCCATAATTGTCAATACGATAGTTAGGTGTTCTACATAATCTGGCAAGGCTAATTCACAGAAGGCATTTTCAACACAGTCACATCGACTCGCTGACAGAGTTTCAAGTCGCTTAGTTAACAAAAAGGAAATCAGCCCACCCATCCAGGCATTGCACGTTCCTCCACCACAGGCTAATGTGATTCTACCTTAACTACTCACAACAGTTACTTAATACTGACAAAAATTTCTTGAGGTGGGATATTGATGCACAGACGACGGGGAATTTGCAAATTACTGAATATCGGGATCCTTGACTTTTTACAGCCGATCGACTGACAGATACCAACAACTAATACTTTTTACAAGTTACAAAATCTAACAAACGCAACGTTTGAATTTAATTCCTTGCTAGGACTGGCAGGCCAAATTCGTCTACTTGTACTCCATCCTAAAAAAAATCAAGAAACAAAACTGCATTACTACCAGCAAACAGTACCATCTACCAGACCAGCAAACTGTACAATCTACCAGACCAGCAAGCAGTACAATCTACCAGACCAGCAAACTGTACAATCTACCAGACCAGCAAACAGTAACATCTACCAGACCAGCAAACTGTACAATCTACCAGACCAGCAAGCAGTACAATCTACCAGACCAGCAAACTGTACAATCTACCAGACCAGCAAACAGTAACATCTACCAGACCAGCAAACTGTACAATCTACCAGACCAGCAAGCAGTACAATCTACCAGACCAGCAAACTGTACAATCTACCAGACCAGCAAGCAGTACAATCTACCAGACCAGCAAACTGTACAATCTACCAGACCAGCAAACAGTAACATCTACCAGACCAGCAAACTCTACAATCTACCAGACCAGCAAGCAGTACAATCTACCAGACCAGCAAACTGTACAATCTACCAGACCAGCAAACAGTAACATCTACCAGACCAGCAAACTGTACAATCTACCAGACCAGCAAGCAGTACAATCTACCAGACCAGCAAACTGTACAATCTACCAGACCAGCAAACAGTAACATCTACCAGACCAGCAAACTGTACAATCTACCAGACCAGCAAGCAGTACAATCTACCAGACCAGCAAACTGTACAATCTACCAGACCAGCAAGCAGTACAATCTACCAGACCAGCAAACTGTACAATCTACCAGACCAGCAAACAGTAACATCTACCAGACCAGCAAACTGTACAATCTACCAGACCAGCAAGCAGTACAATCTACCGGACCAGCAAACTGTACAATCTACCAGACCAGCAAGCAGTACAATCTACCAGACCAGCAAACTGTACAATCTACCAGACCAGCAAGCAGTACAATCTACCAGACCAGCAAACTGTACAATCTACCAGACCAGCAAACTGTACAATCTACCAGACCAGCAAGCAGTACAATCTACCAGACCAGCAAACTGTACAATCTACCAGACCAGCAAACTGTACAATCTACCAGACCAGCAAGCAGTACAATCTACCAGACCAGCAAACTGTACAATCTACCAGACCAGCAAGCAGTACAATCTACCAGACCAGCAAACTGTACAATCTACCAGACCAGCAAACTGTACAATCTACCAGACCAGCAAGCAGTACAATCTACCAGACCAGCAAACTGTACAATCTACCAGACCAGCAAACTGTACAATCTACCAGACCAGCAAGCAGTACAATCTACCAGACCAGCAAACTGTACAATCTACCAGACCAGCAAGCAGTACAATCTACCAGACCAGCAAACTGTACAATCTACCAGACCAGCAAACTGTACAATCTACCAGACCAGCAAGCAGTACAATCTACCAGACCAGCAAACTGTACAATCTACCAGACAAGCAAACAGTAACATCTACCAGACCAGCAAACTGTACAATCTACCAGACCAGCAAGTAGTACAATCTACCAGACCAGCAAACAGTAACATCTACCAGACCAGCAAGCAGTACAATCTACCAGAACAGCAAACTGTACAATCTACCAGACTAGCAAACAGCACAATCTACCAGACCTGCAAACTGTACAATCTACCAGACCAACAAACAGTACAATCTACCAGACCAGAAAACAGCACAATCTACCAGACCACCAAACAGCACAATCTACCAGACCAGCAAACAGCACAATCTACCAGACCAGCAAACAGCACAATCTACCAGACCAGCAAACTGTACAATCTACCAGACCAGAAAACAACAATCTACCAGACCAGCAAACGGTACAATCTACCAGACCAGCAAACAGCACAATCTACCAGACCAGCAAACTGTACAATCTACCAGACCAGCAAACAACAATCTACCAGACCAGCAAACGGTACAATCTACCAGACCAGCAAACAGCACAATCTACCAGACCAGCAAACTGTACAATCTACCAGACCAGCAAACAGTAACATCTACCAGACCAGCAAACTGTACAATCTACCAGACCAGCAAGCAGTACAATCTACCAGACCAGCAAACTGTACAATCTACCAGACCAGCAAACAGTAACATCTACCAGACCAGCAAACTGTACAATCTACCAGACCAGCAAGCAGTACAATCTACCAGACCAGCAAACTGTACAATCTACCAGACCAGCAAGCAGTACAATCTACCGGACCAGCAAACTGTACAATCTACCAGACCAGCAAACTGTACAATCTACCAGACCAGCAAACTGTACAATCTACCAGACCAGCAAGCAGTACAATCTACCGGACCAGCAAACTGTACAATCTACCAGACCAGCAAGCAGTACAATCTACCAGACCAGCAAACTGTACAATCTACCAGACCAGCAAGCAGTACAATCTACCAGACCAGCAAACTGTACAATCTACCAGACCAGGAAACAGTAACATCTACCAGACCAGCAAACTGTACAATCTACCAGACCAGCAAGCAGTACAATCTACCGGACCAGCAAACTCTACAATCTACCAGACCAGCAAACAGTAACATCTACCAGACCAGCAAACTGTACAATCTACCAGACCAGCAAGTAGTACAATCTACCAGACCAGCAAACAGTAACATCTACCAGACCAGCAAACAGTAACATCTACCAGACCAGCAAACTGTACAATCTACCAGACCAGCAAACAGTACAATCTACCAGACCAGCAAACTGTACAATCTACCAGACCAGCAAGCAGTACAATCTACCAGACCAGCAAACTGTACAATCTACCAGACCAGCAAACAGTAACATCTACCAGACCAGCAAACTGTACAATCTACCAGACCAGCAAGCAGTACAATCTACCAGACCAGCAAACTGTACAATCTACCAGACCAGCAAGCAGTACAATCTACCAGACCAGCAAACTGTACAATCTACCAGACCAGCAAACAGTAACATCTACCAGACCAGCAAACAGTAACATCTACCAGACCAGCAAGCAGTACAATCTACCGGACCAGCAAACTGTACAATCTACCAGACCAGCGAGCAGTACAATCTACCAGACCAGCAAACTGTACAATCTACCAGACCAGCAAGTAGTACAATCTACCAGACCAGCAAACAGTAACATCTACCAGACCAGCAAACAGTAACATCTACCAGACCAGCAAACTCTACAATCTACCAGACCAGCAAACAGTACAATCTACCAGACCAGCAAACTGTACAATCTACCAGACCAGCAAGCAGTACAATCTACCAGACCTGCAAACTGTACAATCTACCAGACCAGCAAACAGTAACATCTACCAGACCAGCAAACTGTACAATCTACCAGACCAGCAAACAGTAACATCTACCAGACCAGCAAGCAGTACAATCTACCAGACCAGCAAACTGTACAATCTACCAGACCAGCAAGCAGTACAATCTACCAGACCAGCAAACAGTAACATCTACCAGACCAGCAAACAGTAACATCTACCAGACCAGCAAACTCTACAATCTACCAGACCAGCAAACAGAACAATCTACCAGACCAGCAAACTGTACAATCTACCAGACCAGCAAGCAGTACAATCTACCAGACCTGCAAACTGTACAATCTACCAGACCAGCAAACAGTAACATCTACCAGACCAGCAAACTGTACAATCTACCAGACCAGCAAACAGTAACATCTACCAGACCAGCAAGCAGTACAATCTACCAGACCAGCAAACAGCACAATCTACCAGACCAGCAAACAGCACAATCTACCAGACCAGCAAACTGTACAATCTACCAGACCAGCAAACAACAATCTACCAGACCAGCAAACGATACAATCTACCAGACCAGCAAACAGCACAATCTACCAGACCAGCAAACTGTACAATCTACCAGACCAGCAAACAGTAACATCTACCAGACCAGCAAACTGTACAATCTACCAGACCAGCAAGCAGTACAATCTACCAGACCAGCAAACTGTACAATCTACCAGACCAGCAAACAGTAACATCTACCAGACCAGCAAACTGTACAATCTACCAGACCAGCAAGCAGTACAATCTACCAGACCAGCAAACTGTACAATCTACCAGACCAGCAAACAGTAACATCTACCAGACCAGCAAACTGTACAATCTACCAGACCAGCAAGCAGTACAATCTACCAGACCAGCAAACTGTACAATCTACCAGACCAGCAAACAGTAACATCTACCAGACCAGCAAACTGTACAATCTACCAGACCAGCAAGCAGTACAATCTACCAGACCAGCAAACTGTACAATCTACCAGACCAGCAAGCAGTACAATCTACCAGACCAGCAAACTGTACAATCTACCAGACCAGCAAACAGCACAATCTACCAGACCAGCAAACTGTACAATCTACCAGACCAGCAAACAGTAACATCTACCAGACCAGCAAACTGTAACATCTACCAGACCAGCAAGCAGTACAATCTACCAGACCAGCAAACTGTACAATCTACCAGACCAGCAAACAGTAACATCTACCAGACCAGCAAACTGTACAATCTACCAGACCAGCAAGCAGTACAATCTACCAGACCAGCAAACTGTACAATCTACCAGACCAGCAAACAGTAACATCTACCAGACCAGCAAACTGTACAATCTACCAGACCAGCAAGCAGTACAATCTACCAGACCAGCAAACTGTACAATCTACCAGACCAGCAAGCAGTACAATCTACCAGACCAGCAAACTGTACAATCTACCAGACCAGCAAACAGTAACATCTACCAGACCAGCAAACTGTACAATCTACCAGACCAGCAAACAGTAACATCTACCAGACCAGCAAACTGTACAATCTACCAGACCAGCAAGCAGTACAATCTACCAGACCAGCAAACTGTACAATCTACCAGACCAGCAAACAGTAACATCTACCAGACCAGCAAACTGTAACATCTACCAGACCAGCAAGCAGTACAATCTACCAGACCAGCAAACTGTACAATCTACCAGACCAGCAAACAGTAACATCTACCAGACCAGCAAACTGTACAATCTACCAGACCAGCAAGCAGTACAATCTACCAGACCAGCAAACTGTACAATCTACCAGACCAGCAAGCAGTACAATCTACCAGACCAGCAAACTGTACAATCTACCAGACCAGCAAACAGCACAATCTACCAGACCAACAAACTGTACAATCTACCAGACCAGCAAACAGTAACATCTACCAGACCAGCAAACTGTACAATCTACCAGACCAGCAAGCAGTACAATCTACCAGACCAGCAAACTATACAATCTACCAGACCAGCAAACAGTAACATCTACCAGACCAGCAAACTGTACAATCTACCAGACCAGCAAGCAGTACAATCTACCAGACCAGCAAACTGTACAATCTACCAGACCAGCAAGCAGTACAATCTACCAGACCAGCAAACTGTACAATCTACCAGACCAGCAAGCAGTACAATCTACCAGACCAGCAAACTGTACAATCTACCAGACCAGCAAACTGTACAATCTACCAGACCAGCAAGCAGTACAATCTACCAGACCAGCAAACTGTACAATCTACCAGACCAGCAAACTGTACAATCTACCAGACCAGCAAACTGTACAATCTACCAGACCAGCAAGCAGTACAATCTACCAGACCAGCAAACTGTACAATCTACCAGACCAGCAAACTGTACAATCTACCAGACCAGCAAGCAGTACAATCTACCAGACCAGCAAACTGTACAATCTACCAGACCAGCAAGCAGTACAATCTACCAGACCAGCAAACTGTACAATCTACCAGACCAGCAAACTGTACAATCTACCAGACCAGCAAGCAGTACAATCTACCAGACCAGCAAACTGTACAATCTACCAGACCAGCAAACTGTACAATCTACCAGACCAGCAAGCAGTACAATCTACCAGACCAGCAAACTGTACAATCTACCAGACCAGCAAACAGTAACATCTACCAGACCAGCAAACTGTACAATCTACCAGACCAGCAAACAGTAACATCTACGAGACCAGCAAGCAGTACAATCTACCAGACCAGCAAACAGCACAATCTACCAGACCAGCAAAGAGCACAATCTACCAGACCAGCAAACAGTACCATCTACCAGACCAGCAAGCAGTACAATCTACCAGAACAGCAAACAACACAATCTACCAGACCAGCGAACAGCACAATCTACCAGACCCGCAAACTGTACAATCTACCAGACCAACAAACAGTACAATCTACCAGACCAGCAAACAGCACAATCTACCAGACCACCAAACAGCACAATCTACCAGACCAGCAAACAGCACAATCTACCAGACCAGCAAACAGCACAATCTACCAGAGCAGCAAACTGTACAATCTACCAGACCAGCAAACAACAATCTACCAGACCAGCAAACGGTACAATCTACCAGACCAGCAAACAGCACAATCTACCAGACCAGCAAACTGTACAATCTACCAGACCAGCAAACAACAATCTACCAGACCAGCAAACAACACAATCTACCAGACCAGCAAACTGTACAATCTAACAGACCAGCAAACTGTACAATCTACCAGACCAGCAAACAGCACAATCTACCAGAGCAGCAAACAACAATCTACCAGACCAGCAAACAACACAATCTACCAGACCAGCAAACTGTACAATCTACCAGACCAGCAAACGGTACAATCTACCAGACCAGCAAACAGTACAATCTACCAGACCAGCAAACTGTACAATCTAACAGACCAGCAAACTGTACAATCTACCAGAACAGCAAACAACAATCTACCAGACCAGCAAACAACACAATCTACCAGACCAGCAAACAGCACAATCTACCAGACCCGCAAACTGTACAATCTACCAGACCAACAAACAGTACAATCTACCAGACCAGCAAACAGCACAATCTACCAGACCAGCAAACGGTACAATCTACCAGACCAGCAAACTGTACAATCTACCAGACCAGCAAACTGTACAATCTACCAGACCAACAAACAGTACAATCTACCAGACCAACAAACAGCACAATCTACCAGACCAGCAAACAGCACAATCTACCAGACCCGCAAACTGTACAATCTACTAGACCAACAAACAACACAATCTACCAGACCAGCAAACAGCACAATCTACCAGACCCGCAAACTGTACAATCTACCAGACCAACAAACAGCACAATCTACCAGACCAGCAAACAACACAATCTACCAGACCAGCAAACAGCACAATCTACCAGACCCGCAAACAGCACAATCTACGAGACCCGCAAACTGTACAATCTACCAGACCAACAAACAGCACAATCTACCAGACCAGCAAACAACACAATCTACCAGACCAGCAAACAGCACAATCTACCAGACCCGCAAACAGCACAATCTACCAGACCCGCAAACTGTACAATCTACCAGACCAACAAACAGCACAATCTACCAGAGCAGCAAACAACACAATCTACCAGACCAGCAAGCAGTACAATCTACCAGACCAGGAAACTGTACAATCTACCAGACCAGCAAACAGCACAATCTACCAGACCAGCAAACTGTACAATCTACCAGACCAGCAAACAACACAATCTACCAGACCAGCAAACAGCACAATCTACCAGACCCGCAAACTGTACAATCTACCAGACCAACAAACAGTACAATCTACCAGACCAGCAAACAACAATCTACCAGACCAGCAAACAACACAATCTACCAGACCAGCAAACTGTACAATCTACCAGACCAGCAAACAGCACAATCTACCAGACCAGCAAACTGTACAATCTACCAGACCAGCAAACAACACAATCTACCAGACCAGCAAACTGTACAATCTACCAGAGCAGCAAACAGTACAATCTACCAGACCAGCAAACTGTACAATCTACCAGACCAGCAAACTGTACAATCTACCAGACCAGCAAACAGTACAATCTACCAGACCAGCAAACTGTACAATCTACCAGACCAGCAAACTGTACAATCTACCAGACCAGCAAACAGTACAATCTACCAGACCAGCAAACTGTACAATCTACCAGACCAGCAAGCAGTACAATCTACCAGACCAGCAAACTGTACAATCTAACAGACCAGCAAACAACACAATCTACCAGACTAGCAAACAGCACAATCTACGAGACCAGCAAACAGAACAATCTACCAGACCAGCAAACTGTACAATCTACCAGACCAGCAAACAGTACAATCTACCACAGCACCAAACAGTGCAATCTACTAGGCCAGCAAACAGTGCAATCTACCAGACCAGCAAACTGTACATTCTACCAGACCAGTTGACATGTAAACTTACTGTATTAAAAGGAATGGGTACACTGAATACAACCATCAAATGTAGCGGGTTCAACGATGGCGCATTGTGTACATGCTATTAAACAACTGATTGTTACCTGAGCAGTTAGGTTTATTCATAAACAAACTGAAGATCTTTCAGTATAAAGTTTGGTCCACCATCACCAAGAAAAAATACATGGCAATGAGCATGGCCATGTATAGATTTATGTACCTCATGTATCAACATAGTGTAAGATCCTTCGAGCTATTACTGAATAAACCAAACTGCTTGCAATTCTTGTTTTTAGCATCAGCAAAGCCACTAACTGTCATCAAACTCAAAATCTGACTAGCTACATGTGTATTCAAACACTCACTATTGACAACGATGCAAATAACCGTAGATTGCACACAGACAAAGAATGCCACCAATTGTGGTTTGTAGCTGAATACCACCTGAAAACTGAGATGTACTATATTCAGAGGTACTTTACAAACTGACTCATGCAGTGTGATTAACAGTGTCCCACACCTGTGTTCTTGCTTCTCCTATATCTTTCTCCCCTGGTACAGTATCTGATGGTGCAGGAACTTCATCCAAGTAAGAAGTGTCTTCATCAAGAGCAAGGTCATCTCCAAGGGCTTCCAATTCTGTTAATTTAAAAATTTGAAATATGTGGTTCAGGGCACAAACACCAACAAATGTAAATAAAAATCTGCTTTTTTATAGCAACAGGAATCTACAGTTGATACTTCAACTGTTTTTCTATCCCTCTACAACTGTACCTCACCACTGCTCTTCAACAATGAAAATGGCATGTCAATGTAAATATAATTATAGTTAATCAACTGTGCCGTTTTATTTGCTGTTACATGTAGCTTAATTTAAGAGTTCTTCAAAATAATCTCTTCATTTAAAGTAGACTTCTTTGGCAATCTAGGACAATCAAAATGAGGACCATGCAGTGTTAAACAACTAGCAAAGGTTATGCAACACACATCATGCACCTCGAAGGAAATAAGGTTTTCTAAACAATCAGAGTTTCTTTTCATGTACAGTATGCCACTTTTGACTTACATGAGTAGAATTTCACCAGACGTGTCACAGGATCTAATGTATCCAGCTGGATCGCATACAGTGATTCGCATAAAAAACAGACTGACATGCTGCAATTGTATGGTGAATTTAAATGGAAAGGTGGAATAGGACTCCTCTGCTCTGATTTCAGATGCGGTAATCTGAAGGTTGTGTTTTCAATACTGGTGAGGGAAGGTTTTCCTTTCTTCATAGCTACTAATGGATGATTTGCAGTTGTATAGAATTTATTAGGCATTGGAAAATAAAAATGTTCAAGCCATTATAGTAATGTAATTATATATTAAGAAGAGGAGACACTATTGAGATTTGAAATAATTTGCAGAAGAAAGAAACTTTTAAGGTGTGAACCCATCGCACATGAGGTTAAAAACTGTCAAAGCTATTTATGGATCTAATCATACTCCCATCTCTGTTGTGTACCATTTAAAAGTCTTCACTGTGGAAGCACTTGTTTGACTCAGCAGAACTGGCCAGCACAATTACTACTTTACCGATGATAGACCGACTGCTCATTTGCACAACCTGATCACTACAAAAATCTCCCTCTAGCTATGCTATCATTCTTTAAAAATAATTATTGATTACACTCTGGAGACAAAAAAAACTCAATAATTTACTAGAGCTGTAATAGACCATATTCATATTCTCAGTGTTGGACTGGAACTAGCTTGGTGGCTGATGCCAGAGAATATCATTAAAAAGAGATAAATTTTATTTACATTTGAAAAGACTCCCTGCATTAGCCTCAGTTGCAAGCTAGTTCCAGTCCAATACCGAGATTACAAAAATGGTCTATTGGTGCCTCCCACAAAAACACATGGGCTAACATCACTAATCAAGCCAGCTGTAATGGGACACACTTATTAATAGCGATTAACCTGCTTCAAGGTCAGCCTCATCGATGTCCTCAGGCATTCCGTATGATCTGCCCAATGTGTCTTGGACTTCGTTAGCAATCTCTAGCATATCTGCCATATCATCTTGAAGGTCCTAATAACAGAGAGGCGAGTAATGGGTATATATCATAGTTACAGTTAGTTACAGTTGTAATATTTCAAAAAGGAACATGTGACCATGTAATAATACAGTTGCAGAGTATTACATCTAACAGGCCACGTTCGATATATCAATATTCTAACATGGCTCCAAGGCTTTTAGGACAAACTTCTATATTTGGTGTTGTTTTCTTTGTATCCAAGTCTCCTTTGGGAATTGAAAGACACAGGAAACTTAAAAAAATTCCAATCTTGACCCCATATTGATATATCAAACAAACATGGCCTATTCAGAGTACAGAATTCAGAGTATATAACAGAATTCTTAGTGACTAAAAGGGGAGTGCAGCTGTCCTGTACCATGGTGCAAAAGATTGTATCTTGACCTGAGCTTGCAATGTCCGGATTTCAAATTCTGCACCCTAACCACTTGGCTATGCTGCCTCCTTATTAACATATTAATATTTTACTGTATGCAATATTTAATTCCTAATTGCACTTGAATCATATGATTACCTCCTTTTTGATAATATTCCCTTAGACAAAATCCATGTCAAACATTTCTTGTCTGAATCAAATTTCTACTTACTCAACTGTACCAAAGACAATCAGATAGAACCTTCCCTGGGGGAAACCCCATGTGAGAAGGTTGGAGAAGCTCATTGGGAGATTTGAATGGACATGGCTCAAGCTTTATTTGGTCCCTAAAAGATATCACTTACAGACAGTGTTTTTTTAATATTTACTTCTTCAAGTGCAACCCTAAAAAATATCTTCAATTGATGGCTGAAAATAGTGGCATTTCATCCTCAACATCCTAAGTTTGACCAAAATCAAATTGATATAATAATAACATGTGATTTACAACCCTAAGCGGGATGACAAGCATTCCTGCCGTTTTAAAGTGGCGTTCCCCACTTGGGAGGTTTTTGCACAATCTTATTCCAATTCAGTTAGTTATGTGGTGAGGTATGTCAAGTGGGCTATATATTGTTTGTATACCAATGCTTCAGCCAGAAAATTTTACTTGAGGGCCAAAGTGGCCCCTGACGACCTTTTTTAGGGGCCAGTGTTTTAGGAAAGAGGTCAATAAACTGAAAGCTACAGAGAGAAAAAATGCATCAGGGTACCAAGGAAAAAAAAGCAGTTTACTAGGATGTATGATAAAATTTAATAGTAACTGTTTATTGAAGTGTTTCTACTCAATAAAATTTCCTTTGAATCAGATACCAGTATGAAGGATCTGTGCATTATGAGAGAACAATCCATAGGCATACATGATGTAGTCAACGATCTAGGGTTTGCATGCATTATAGGGTGATTTCAAAGACGGTGAGCAATTTGGAAGTTTTCCGATGTGAGACAATCAATACAGCAAAGTAAAAGGATGAATAGACTTCTTTTCTTATGTTGAACATTTTTGAAGCAAAGATCTTTCAATATGATTTTCTAGAAGGACATACATGTAATGTGTGAGAAAACAACTGTTATTGATCGTCAATACAGAGAGATGTAGTCACTATTATGGCGACTAAACCACAACTTTTGGTCGCCAAGGATGAAATGTTAGTTGCACTGGCAACCGTATTGGTAATTTCGATCCCTGGGATGGCTTAAAATACTATGCCTGTGTTAAGCCTGCAGTCTTGTAAAAGGAGAGGGCCAAATTGGCCCTTTTTCATTTTTCTGGGGGCCAACTCTGATTGTGTTGTTCCAGGAAATATCCATACCCCTCCCATGGAAGGTTTTGTAGTTTCATTCCCCCCCCCCCCCCCCACCGGAAATTCCATTTCAGTGTCATCCTTTCTAATGGGCTTTTGAAACCTCCCTTCCCCTTGCAACGTGGGATTGCCACAATGGCACAGTCTGGCAGAAACAGTGATATGCACTGTACATGGACCACAATAATTAAAATACTAATTAATAATAAATGCTTACAACAAACCAAGGCATACCTCAATTTCATCAATATTAACTTTCTTGTATTCTTTTTTCATCTCTTTAAGTCCCAGCTTCATAGCATCAACCTTAAAATAAGATGGAAAATCTTTGATATGTTCTGTTTTGTCAACTGAATATCTAAAATGTACCTGCACAAAAACTATTTGATATATGGAGTCTGGCAGACAGAACAGGTATGGAGAAAACACGAGTCACTAAACTTCGTATGACTGGAACTGTGGACAGGTTGTACAAGAATCTTGCAGCCAATTCAATCATAGCTAAACTGACCAATCAGTTTCAATGTACCAGGATTACAACACTAGTGACTAACAGACACTTTCCACTTGTCTCAGAAGGTGAATTCTGCTCAGGATGTTGAAAAGATAGTCTTCAAAAACTTACGGTTCTTTTCAGAACTACACCCTCACCCAGAGAATCACACTTGACATACAGTACTGCATAAAGACTATCACAATGGCAATACCTCAGTGAGACCAAGGATGAACACCAAACATGATTTCAACAGATGACAGCAGTTTTGACTTACGTATAAAAAGTAATTTGCATTTGCTGTGGTTTTGCTTGACTACTCTAACAGCAATTGGTATAAAAATCTTGCACTACTTTCTAAACCAATCAGAAGCAAAGCCAAAACCAATTGTAACTTGCTCGCAGGTTTTCCTGCACTTCACACCAGCTACAAGTATTTGCCTTGGGTTTTGACTGGTTCACTTGATTCTGTGTCGTTTATGACTGGCTTGAGTGATTACTTTGGTTTTTATTTTTCAACTCTCAGGTGAAAGCCACTCTTAGGATTTTAAACTTAGGATTTTAATTTTAAAGTATTGTAAAGTGCCATGGAATATTAATGGAAAATGGCGCTATATAAATGTATATTTATTCATTTATTTATTTTATGTATATTTCTTACTGGTACACTGCATGTACACAGTTCTGCTACATGCAGTGGTTTTGCAGACTGCATGTTCACCTTTTCAAGTGTCAAACTGATGGTCAAATAGTGCTGCAATTCAACACAAGTTTTGAAACATTTTAACTTGTATCAGAATTTGAGCATGATCATATGCGAGAGTGAAAGTTGTTGCAAGCTGTAGTTAAGTCAATGCGTAATTTTCTAAGGTATAGTGGATGTACAAATGTAACAGCTGCACATGGAAAACACCCACCGTAGTTTTAGTGTCTTTAAGTGTCTGTGTAGCATAATTTGTCTGCTCCATATTGAAAGACTGCTGCCGGAGATTTTCAAGTTGACTTTCATACCTGCAATATTTAGAGAAGAGTACAGGTAGTTAAATAACTAGAACTCACTAAGTTGGTAAATTCATCAACTGTAAAATTTCATTGATATTTTTTTTGGAACTTAATATACATTCTGGACCAAGCATAATAACATAATCACACATGTATTCTCAAGATGAACAAGGTTAGTAACAATTTTAATTTGAGATACATGTGTAGCAAGTCTCTCCTTGTAGAGAAACAACATGTTATGAGATTTAAGTTGAGTACATTCTATAGTAATAAATAATATATTATTTGCCAAGGGCGACGTGAACATTGTAGACATAATCAATGATCCTGATGGTAACAGTAAGTTTTTTTGCTGAGAATTGAGAGAAGCATCAAGATTTGAGGGAAAACACGACTAACTGTTTCCCAAGGGACCAGTGATTAAGTGTTTGGTTATACAGCTCGAGCTTAGTGTGAAGTTATAAGTCAAGGAGAAGTAAAAGTAACCTCTGGTTAGTCGGAGAGTGGGCGACAATTGCTTGGTTGTTGCTGATGTCAACAATTAGATATAGCCATTGTCACATGACCATAAATCAGCCAATGATAGCATGCATTAGATTCAATGTAAACTCCAGCTATATAACAATGGTGAATCTTAACTGAGATGAAGTCAAGGTAAATATTCATCTACTTAGGCCATTGTGTTATGTGTTAAAATGTTTCATTATCTATGTAATCCATGCAACTTACTGTTTCTTTTGCTTTAGTACTCTAAGAGCTCTTTGCTTGATCATATTCTGGAATCAAGGACATGTAAGGTTAAGGTATTGAATGACATCGACTACACAGTGCATTGAACCTCAACATAAAATTTGTCAAGGTAAATGTCAAAGGTCTGCTGATAACATAATAGTTAAAAATCTATCTTTTGAACAAATAAACAAATTTCTTCACAATGTTTATCGCAGTATGGAAACAACACCATCTCCTTCACCTTCTTATTCAAGTACCCAATGCAAGTAACGCCAGCAGCAGCCCAAACAAAAATGTCAAGAAAGAAAAAAAGAAGGCAAAGTAACCATTCTTGCATAATCTGTGGGGAAGATGTTTCATCATCTCTAGTGAAAAATGCTTTTAACATGGGATTGTGACTAGCGTAAAAGTCAACAACAAAGTTTGGTTAAGACATGTTGGTTTGATGCGACCACTGCCAAATTATTTGCAAATTTGTTTTTTGCCAAACATTAAGAAATATTTGAATTTGCTCTACTGCAAACTAGGCCTAATAAGCTTACAGTGCCATGCAGATGCACTCCAATACATGTTTGCTAAATAGGTTAGATTTAAATATACATTTCGCCGATATAACGTAAAATGTAAAAAGGTAAAAAGCTGTTAAAATTATGAGTCTAAACACCCTAACCACAAGTTCATGTGGGAAGTTTTAACCACTGCCCAATCATGATTAAAAAGGAGAATAAAAGAAACGTTCTACATCACACGCTTCTGTCCAGAACTAAACAAACAAGTGCAATTACTGGACCTCACCTTGTTCCCATGGGAACAGGTATTACATAACTGGCATTACCTGAACTATAAGAACACTGAGTGTATGTATATTATTTCACTCTGATGATGATTAAACAGATCGAAAATGTTTAGACTCATAATTTTAACAGTTTTTTACCTTTAAGTTTTATATTTAGGTTAGATTTATATTTAGCCATATTCTAACTAACATACAATTTCTTTATGATTTCTATTTCCCTATTTCAAGAACCAAACGTTGAATAGTGAGACTAACAACAATTTTATTTGTATGAATAATTATGAAAGGAGTTATAGGGAAGATAAGGTTTTCTTTACTACCAAAGAGTTTAACTGACCACTAGTTTCTTTTAAATGCATACTAGTTTGATGTATGATTAACCAGTAACAGCCATCCTACAATTCTGTCTTAATTCATATCTATAACAAAATTCTTGACCGTGATTGGTTCTTCGCACACCTATTTGTCACGTAATCAGCAAGCGATCAACTTGTTGTAATTTGGGCCTTAATGGCTTTCTTCTGAATATTTCCTGCAGTTTTTGAAACTTGTGGAAGGCTCCATGCACCTTTTCGTCCAAGAGAAGTTCTCAAAAGACTTTTAATTCAAAATTTTGTTATTGATGTGATTAATTGGTAATTGCAACTTGTGTTGTACAATTCAGAGAGTAATCGTGCTCGCAATTTTAAATTGGCCTCACAATATGCACTCGTTCAATTTTGAAATTACTCACCCAGTTACTCCCTGAATTGTACGACAGGTCTAATTACTATTACAATCATACTTGAGAAAGTCTCATTCTACTTGTTACAGAATGAAGATATTACAAATGAATAGACTTCACTAGGTCCTGTCAAACGTTTTTAAGAAACTAGGAGATAAGCTGCGAAGGAAACATAACGACTTAAATGCATTTCATTGACATAAAAGGTTTAGGCCAAGCTGATTTCAACAAGACCATAGTTAGTTGGTCTAGGCCACTTTCCCAAACAAACCTTCGATGGTCCATCCCTCATTTTTTTCATTTGTTCTTTGTATTTCAGGAGTTCAGCATCAAGTTTGCTGATTTTTTTCTCTATGGACTCTCCTCTACTGTCAACCTAAAGAAAAGTAAATTAACTTAAGTTTCTGTTACAAAAACAGATAGGACATCGAGTTCGATTTTGAATTACTCACGTTAGCAATAGCATCTGTCAGATTTGGGGGTGGTTCTTTCGGTTTTCCTTTCCCAAAAAGCCTATTCATTTTGGAGCAAAGGATGTATTTTCCTTTCCTGTTGACGAGAAAACTACTCTGTTCTGCCCTATTTTCAGCGCTTCCGTCATGAAATTAAGAAGGCCTTCCAGGGGGGGCAAGCAGCGAGGCCTGGAACCGAGTTTCTATGATCGCCCCAGTTAAGAAATTTGGCCGAGCAAGACTAAGTACTGGTTTGTGGAAAACAAACATGGCGGACTTCCGTGAGCGCGATGCGTTTGTAAAGTTTTGTAAACGTCGTGCATATTTCACGTTCAAACATCTACGAAAAAGCTTCAGTTGCCCTGCATCTAAATCTTGGACATTTGATCGAGGCATCGGTGATAAATATTCCAACGTAAACCTGTGAGCCCTCGCGAGCGGGAACTCCACAGTGTGAGCCAGATTGCAGGCATGAATATTTCATTCGAGCATTTTTGGGTGTCCTATGAACGGGATAAACTGAAGTATTTCTCTATTTCCGGACTCCCTGATGGTAAGGGTTGCTTTTTCTTAACAGCTTCGTGACCCTTTTTGTTTGCACTTACTAAACTGACAGGGTTAAAGTAGGTTTCATAGTGAGTGCAGTGGGTACGGCGTTTTTCTGTCACGTTACTACAAGAGGTCTGTTTCAGTTTCAGGCAAAGCATCTGGCATTATTTATGAAAGCGAATACTGGATAGGTCCCTCGGCAGAATTGAGAATTCATCACCATCTCTTTGCTGTTACAACACAATAGTTGCGTCATTGATTGTTTTTGTTTCTTCATAATCCTTAGACTTTTGTTTTAATATTCTTGACTTAACGGCTTAAATAATGGGTCCACTCAAGTCGTTGACATGGGGAGTGTGCAGGAAGTTTGACTTTACCACCTCATTTTGTTGCTCTTTCTGGACTAATTTTTTATGTCACCTCTCAATCAGTTTTCAAAGGGTTCATGCTCCTCTCTTGCACTAAGAATTGTCATTTGAGACAAGTACTATTAAAGACTTCTTCATCTGACTTTATATTAGTCTGCCTTATTGTCTTATTTAGCTATCCTTCCACTACAGGAACAAGCCACTGATAATCAACACGTTGGGCCAAATCATGAGTTGATATATTAACATCCTTACTCATCTTTTTGCCTTAGAGGAATAAAACAAATGCTTTGGTTACCGGTCATTTGATTAGCCCCTAGCCAGTTAGCCCCCAACCACAAGCCGATTAGCCCCTTACTCATGCTTAAGGAAAAAAATATATACAGTTTTTTTATTTCTGGTAGGGGGCTTATTGACTTCTGGTTGGAGTTTAAATGTTTAGGGGCTAATAGACTTGGGGGCTAAATGACTGTTACAGATCCCTGTGCTTGACGTCTTTTCTTGTTATTTTCGAAAGCCTTAAAGCCAAGTCTCAAAATTGGCCTATTTCAAATGTTGTGGAGGTTCTTTTGACTCAGGTTTACCCAAGTTAAAGTTAGTAATTAATAATCTGGATGAATGACCATTTTACCTGCTTACCTCATTACTACCACTCAACTACAGGTAACATGGCCTCATTTTCCTTCCCTGGGTCTATTTCATAAATTATCTCCCTCAGCAGATGAGTATATGGCAGCCCTATTTTGATATCCAGAAGTATTACAGAGCTTTCTCCCACCACACAAATAAAACTGATGCTTATCACCAGTACAAATTATGCCAAAGCATGTGAGCAGAAGCTGCTTTCGTTATTTTCACGGGTAAATAACTTGTAAATGAAATACCTCAACCCAGTAAAGGTTCACATTGAGTCTGTGTCTAGCAAACAGTCCATTTTGGACATTCCCATATGCAGAAGCGGAAAAATGATTTCAAATTTGCGAGTTCACATTGGTACTGAACAGTAAGGGATGGAGGTTTCAAAACATCCATAATTTATCACTGCATTATCGAGACACGCAAACTGGTAGCTATTTTCAATGTTGTTGACTGATCTCCAACTGCCTTCAAGTTTCATGATTAAATTAAATTACTCGAAAGAAAGTCTTCAGACTCAACACACTACAGGAAAATCATACAGTAAATGCAGTCTTTCATGAGAAAGTAAGTTACGACGGAAAAAACTTTAGACAGAAAAGCTTGTTTAATGAAGTCAATGTAAGCTCAAGTTTAAATGTACAACTCTGAACAGTTGAGAAATATATTAAGACTTACGTTCGGAGGCTTCGCGATATATAATGCCAGACATGAAACAGTTCGACATCGGTATTTTCCATAGAAATTTGGGAAGAATAATTGCTCGGTGTGAAGATGGAAAGTAATGAACCTTGAAATTTTCACAGCAAAATAAAAACTTCAGCTTCGTTTTCTTCCTGAGACGGAGAAACCTCTCCAGGCAACCAAGAATGCAACCACGCTCGCCAGGAAAATAGCCCAAAGCTGGTCCTGGATTCCCTTAGTCCTGATTGCCTCAGAGCTGTCGTTAAAAATTGCTAACAGCGAATAAAAAGTTATCGAATCGAAGGCAAACCCTGAACAAAAATGGCGGCGAAACATGTTTCGGTTACCTCGTGTTATTTTCGCGTTGTGCGCATGCTCGTTACGGTTCTCGAATGATTGACAGATTTCTTTACTGGGGCGATCATAGAAACCAGAAAAGCGGAGAGATCAAAGGTAGCTGCCAGCCCCCCCTGAGGCCTTCGATCACGTGATCATATCCCAAATATAGTCGTAACAATGACGTTATGTTGGGATTCTGACCGTGACGTACTGGGCGAAAGAAGCTTGCGAGCAGGCTCTGATTGTTGGCGCTGACTCATCTCTCGTGACTTTGCTGCTGCCGCAACGCATGAGAGCTAACAGGAACAGAGCTACGGAAAATATTATTCATGAATAGGGGTATTACTCGCTGCTATTCTCCATCAAGGAGGAGATCTGAAATGATTAAAATAATGAAGCTTGGCATTTTCACCTTTCGCTTCGCTCGCCGACTTGTTTCTCGCAGCTTTCGGCCTTTGCTTGTGCCGCAACGTACAAGACCGAGGTACAAGACACCGAGTGGCAAGAGGACCTGCGTTTTCAGGGTCCGCGTTTTCGAGAGACCCAGGAGGTCTGACTTTTTAAGGTCTGAGTTCTCGAGACACCCACCGGGTCTGAGTTTTTCAGGTCTGAGGTCTTAGTTCTCGAGGCATGCATGTAGACGTCTGCTAAAAACGCCTTTTCAAGAATTGGTACTAAACTATGGAATAAGATACCAAGTTCTCTGAAAGAACTACCAAAAATATCATTCAAGGCAGAATTAAAAATATACTACAAAGTGTTCTCGAAGAAGGATATTCCTTTACTGAGGTAGACAAGGTTATGAATGCATTGCATTTAACCAGAGTGCGCTGCGCCACTTTTTACCAAAGTGCATTGCGCCATTAACAACACGAGGATTTCACACCGTCAAGCTTTCGCGTGGATTCCAGTGAGAAAGGTTAGCGGGTATGTTTTGCTCTGATTTACCTGTAAAACGATGTGAAGGAGATCGTGCTTGACTTTCACAACTCTTGCTTTTGTTCCCAATGCAGTATGTGAAAGTTTGTAAATCTGGTCGATTAATTGTGACATCTTAATTTTAAACTTAGTATGTCATTTCTCAGCAGTCTCGCCTCCTTGGTTGAATATTAATTCTTAGATGAAGAGAAATCGTCGTTACTAAAGCCTGTAGAATAATTAAAACAAACGAAAACCGTAGAACACGCTAATTTGATTTAGTATCACCCGACTAGTGGACAAATGCAAATCCTGCATTTCAATTGGTTATGCTACTAGAGGATTATTAGTAATAGTCCTCGAGCAGCAAAATTGGCGCAATCGAGCGTGACGTTTTCTTTCGTTTTATTCTCAAATAAATATTTCTTCAACTTGCATTTGCTAACTTTATTATTGCTTTTGTTATTCTTTATTATTGCTCGGCTTCGCCTCATGGGCTATTGACCCGTAGCCCTTGCGGGCTACGGGTCTAATTCCTTTTCATCCAAACATTATTTAAGCTAAAGCTTGAGCATTTTCACACATCGCGATGGACGCGTCCTCGACACAGTTTGTCAACATTCTAGAGATATTTAATGTGTGCCTGTACAGAATTTATACGTTAGATTTCTGCACCTACAATTTTCACATCTTTCGACTTTCGCGATCTGGTAAAGGAGAGGTTGATGTGTATCGTTTCATGTCTAAACATAGTTCAGATCACTATGTGCCTTTTTGTCTCGATTCCTTGTCACACCTCGCCATCGATGCGTCATCATGCATGAAGGTGATGCATACAAGGACGGAGTTTAAGTTCCACGCTACGATCTGACACTACTTTAAGAAATAAAGGTTAATGGAAGTCTTGGAACGCGCAGATGGATGAATTACTGCGTTAAATGTGTCACTATCAATAAATTGTGCCGCAGCATTACTATCTTTTAGATACCCTACTTTCTAAAGTAAAATATCAGTAGAAGTAAAAAAAATATATCTAATTGATCTGATAACCCCTCAATTCTTTTCTCACTCTTTTCCCATCTTTTTCTGTTATTCACTTTTCCCTGACTTTCTATATTTCCATTTATTGCTGCGGAGTGAGCGGAACAGCAGTTCATATAATAAATGGAGGCGAAATCGAGATTTTGTCGTCGTTACTAGCCTCGCTTTCAGCGGACCATAATGCTCGGCGCTGTGTTTGAGCCTCGCTTTCAGCGGACCATAATGCTCTGCGCAGTGGTAGAGCCTCGTTTTCAGCAGACCAGAATGCACTGCGTATTGGTCGAGCTTTGGTTTGAACTTTGAGCCAAAGACAATAAAGAGACGGACTGGATTGTCCACCGGGGGGGGGGGGGGGCATACAAGCGGTGTGTCTGTTTGTATGTTCGAAATATAAAGAAATGTATGGGAATATTGAAGAGTCTTAATACCGTAAACTTACATCGAGTAATGTCTATGTTAAAGCTCAAAATAAATGTTGTGTATTGTCGTTCCTGTGGCTCAAAATGGCGAATTTTAGCGATTTGGTGGGTTTTGCGTTGACTGTTACTACGCGTTATAAGAGGAGAACAAGGTTGCAAAGCTCATTTTCCACCGCTCCAGCACCAGGCCGATATACACCCAGAAATTAGAATCGCCGGACTTCCAGATCGAACACCAGATAAACTTAAAGGTCGACACTTCTTCTTCTTCTCGTGGCATTCGATCGAAGATCCATTCAAAATCTAAGCGCTAACCGCCGGGTTATTTTCGAAAAATGAAGCTTTCGAAGCAACCGACCGGGATTTCGTGTGCCAAGGAGCAACCGTCACGCTGTTTGCTCCACACTGATTGGATGATGCTAAACAACGCCCTGCTACAAATGCCTCATGTGGGGGGGGGGGGGGAGATAGGGACATATTCATCTAGTCAGTAGATGAATCGCCGCTGCGAATATGTCCAATCAGTGTGGGGCAAACAGCGGGTGGTAAATGCAGGACTAACATGTCGCCAGCTGCCAACCCACAAAGATGGCAACTACATGTCTTTTCCATGTGATGAATGACCAGCTAATTCGCCTTGGAAGAGTTTCCCACATTGCCACAAACTGCCCTCTGACCCGGTAAACTCCGAACTAACCCTGAGCCACCCTGTACGGGACTAATTTCACTGAATCTATCAATCTTGGAGCACGGGACATCTATCTGCCATTATATCTCCAGTGGCTTGTGTTTCGTTTTGACAATATCACCTAGATAGATGACATTCAATCCCGTATCTCCTGTTAATCGAGGCTATTTTCTCCTAAGCTTGGTACTATCACCACCGGCCGGGGATTAGGAGCATATTAATTAGGGCCCATACTGAAGCAATACAGTCACCCCACTTGGCACCATAGTCATTCTACCCAGATCTTCACCGCCTCTACGGCTGATACTCACAATACAGAAGACAACAAAACCTGACATACATATCGAAAGCAAGACCTCCCGTCTGCACACATTACGCCACCATTGTCCACAATATCACGCATAACGCTTCTGCAATACCTTCTTTGTTGTTGGGTTACTAACATGAAGGTCACGCACCATAGGAAGACTTGAAAAGAGGCAAATTCACAACTCACGAAGAGTCCACACGGGAAAAGTTGACAACCGCCATGTTGTTACGTCACGTTATTGTTTCGCACATTTCCAAGAGTGGAAACTGCGCGGACTGTGCACTACAAAATGTGAAACGTTCTCCGCCTGAATAGGAACTTTGCCACTGGGTACCCATACTCAGGATATGACCCCTCGGTCAAAATTTGAGGCGGCAATATTTTAAGAATCTGTATGAAGCTTGGAAAGGAAGAAAATCGTAGTAAACGCATAGGCATTAGGTACAAAATTCTTATCATTAAAGGCGGTGAAATACGAGATACAAAAACCCTTAACTTGTCGCGCAACATTGTTTCGTTGCAAGTTTTGGTCGATGTTTCACGTTTTTCACCTTGGTGATCAACTTGTCGCGCGACAAAAACATTTGTTGCGGGTGAAGAAAGTTGTTGCGAAAAGTAGAGCGCGGGTCTACCTTGAGCAACAAATGTTGGCTTTGTTGCTCGTTTTTTATTCGAAACTCACAACTTGTCACGCAACAAATTTGCTCATGCTGCGCCACAAGTTGAGGGTTTTTGTATCTCGTATTTTGCCGCCTTAAGAATAAATCAGTTTCGATTAAATATGCAAAACAACTAAAGGCAAAACAAAAACGAACTACGAAGACCCTGGAGACCGAGATTTTAATGCTTGAACGCAAACTTGAAAATAACCTTTCCGAAATTGAGAAGCGTGAAATCCGCACGAAACTAGAGATTAAGAAACAAAGCCTAGAGCAATGGATCAACTACAAAACCCAAGGTTCGATTATCAGGTCCAGAACACGTTGGTACGATGAAGGGGAGAAAAATACAAAGTATTATTTTGAGTCGGAGAAAAGGCATTTTAACAGTAAAACAATAAGAAATCTGAAAATCGATGGCAACATCACTCTAAACACAGATGAAGAAATCTAAATGAAGCGAAACGCTTTTATCAAGCACTGTACGCATCAAACAATACCTCTTTTCAAAACGTTTCTGGTCAAGACCTTTTCTTTCAAAAAGAGAACCACTGTACAATAAGTGATGAAGAAAGAAAACTTTGTGAAGGTCTGTTAACGGCTGCAGAATGTCTGGTAAGTTTAAAAGCTATGGAATCGAACAAGACACCTGGAACGGATGGAATTCCAGTTGAATTTTATAAAGTCTTTTGGAATGACATTAAGCCCTTTTTTCTCGCCGCTATTAACGCTTCCCATGCTAATGGCCTTCTCTCCATATCACAGAGGAGAGGATTATTAACGTTGATTCCAAAAAAGATAAATCTCTATGTTCGGCATAAAAAACTGGAGACCTATCTCGCTTTTGAATTGTGATTATAAAATTGCTGCAAAATCAATCGCTAACAGAATAAAAAGAACTTTGCCTTCGGTGATTGACAGTGATCAAACAGGCTTCCAAAAGAACAGGTTTATTGGTGAAAATATAACGCTGTTAAATAGTATCTTAAGTTACACTGATATCGAAAAAATTCCAGGACTTCTCCTTTTCATCGATTTTGAAAAAGCCTTTGACACTCTTGAATGGTCTTTTATTGAAAAAACTCTAAAATATTATAACTTTGGAGATTCTCTTGTACTCTGGATAAAGCTCTTTTATACTGACATTAGCAGCAGTATACAAAACAATGGCTGGTCTTCAGATTTCTTTAATCTAGGTAGAGGTGTGCGTCAAGGCTGTCCCCTGTCCCCTTACCTTTTTATTTTGTGCGCTGAAATCCTGGGGGCAGCAGTAAGTCGAGATAAATTAATTCGTGGTATTCAAATTTCGGACAATGAATGCAAAATAAGCCAGTATGCGATGATACCACGCTTATATTGGACGGTACAAAGTCCTCTATAGAAAGATCCTTTTTGCTACTTAATATCTTCGCCAAATTGTCAGGCCTAAAAGTCAACTACGAGAAGACCGAACGGATAAACTAGAAATAAATCAAAACATCAAGTGGAGTTCTCGGAAGGTCAAAGCCCTTGGAGTATGGTTTTCGATTAGCAAGGAAGAAGCTGTCATGCTAAATTACCAGGAAAAGAAGGAAAAAATCTCTAAAATCTTAAATTGCTGGCAGCTTAGAAGATTAACTCTGCAAGGGAAAGTTACGGTTATTAAAAGCTTAGCTGCATCTCAGCTTGTTTACATCATGTCATCAATCTTATCTGAAAGAAATACATCAACTTCTGTACAATTTTCTGTGGGATGGGAGAGGGGATAAAATTAAAAGTGTGATATTAAACGAATATAAAGATGGTGGATTAAAAATGTTAGACATTCGATCCTTCAATCATGCTCTGAAATCAAAATGGGTAAAGAAGTATCTTGATGACAACGATTAAGCAAAATGGAAACTATTTTTTGACTTTTTTATTAAACAACATGACGGTAAATTACTTCTGAATGGTAATTTGAAGCAAGCTGATGTAGCTGGTTTAAACATTCAGGACTCTTTTACCAAGGAAGTAATCGAAATCTGGTTAAATTTAATCCATGAAGAAAACCCAACACACTTCGGCAATGCGCCAATTTGGTACAACTCCCTTATAAGAATTGAAAACCGGCCAATCTGTTATTCTGATTGGTCTCGTGCGGGAGTTAATCAGGTCAAAGACTTGCTAGATCAAAAGTTTGACTTTTGTAAAGTATCAGGTTTTAAAACTCGCCACAAAGTTGATACCACCTTTTTAAGGTACTATGGTGTAGTCTCCGCCTTGGCAAAATTAAAAAAGTCTTTTCAGGACCAGGCTGCGATGAACTCTGAAGACCAACGTACTCGTAGTCAAAAGTTACTATCGTCCTCAAGCTTTTGCAATGAGGCGTATAAGTTAATTGTCAAAGGAATCACTTCATCACCTGATAAAAGCCAGAGTAAATGGATAGCTGACTGCGAAAATTACGAAAACTTCATAGAATGGGATAAGTCATATATTTTGCCTTTCTACTGCACGAAATAAACCAAACTTCAGACTTTCCAATTTAAGCTTCTTCACAGAAGAATTGCAACGAATGATTATCTCTATAAAATAGGTATCTCTTTAACAGACATATGTACTTTCTGTGAACAAAAAAAAGAAAGCCTGATTCATCTCTTCTGGGGCTGTGAATTCGTTCAAACCTTTTGGCAAAACATCCAACACTGGTTGATACAGCATCAGATAAAGCCACAGAATTTTTCTTTGACGCTACCAGTCTGCCTGGGACTAGTTGATAATACAGAGGATATACTTCTACACCATGCACTTCTAATTGGCAGATATCACATTTATTCATCGAAAATAAAGAATAATCTCCCGAATTTACAAGTATTTTCACAAACTTTCCTCAAGTGTCAAGAAATCGAAAAAGGTTATGCTTATAAGACAAACACTGTTAAGAAATACAATTCGAAATGGAATCTATTCAAATGAACTGTGACTTTAATCCACTTCTTTCTTTTAGCAGCTCCCCTTTTGCCATTCAATTCTCTTGCCAATTTTACTCTTTACTTTTCCAAAACCTTACACCCGGACTGGCGGCCTCCTTAGTAGTCTGCGTTCTTACGTGTCCTTGTTCCTTTTCCCTTTTCTCTGTTTTTTGTCATCTTGTACACGCTTTTTATAATGAGCATGCTTCCCCAAATCTAGACACAATATTTCAGATCAACTAGAAACAAAATCATTAAGTCGTTAAAAAGTGTGCACCAGCATTATGTAACAGCGTGTGGTAACTACTTAAAAAAAATTGTGATAAATAGCATTAATTTTTTTTTGGTAGAAATATAAGTAATGTGAATCATTAAGTCGTTAAGAATTACATGAAAGTGTGCACCAGCATTATGTAACAGCATGTGGTAACTAGTAAAGAAAAAAAAAGGAAAACAAAATATTGTAATAAATAGCATTTTTTTTTGGTAGAAATATAAGTAATGTGAAATTATCAACGGTTTTTTTTTTCTTTTAAGTAAGGTAGAAATCCAAGAGGTTATTGTAAAAACTGTAAACGGGGTTAATCGTGCCTAAATAATATCATATACATACAATAGGGGGAGGGGAAAAAGTTTTCTGGAATGTAAGTACTGTAACTATAACAAAGTAAGTAGTAGATAAATGTCGTACTGTAGCATTGTATTGTAAGTATTTTTCATTGTATGTAGTGTTTTTTTTTCGGTCTGTTAATGTGGAAATAAAGTTAATAAAAAAAATAAAAAAAAGAATAAATCGAATCACGATCTCTTGATTTGCTTTCCCTTGTTCCGTCACTAGATATAAGGTCTGGTTGATAAATAGTCGTTGATCATATTTCTTTATTTATCCGTAACATCCTTTCTTAGTTGATTATGCGCTTATTCAGCAGATGCAATTCGCACTGAGCTTTCAATGAAACAGCTGTGCGTGCGCATGACATTAGTCATCATTATCATTTGCTCACAAACTTGATTGAGAGAGTTTATTTGATGTTGGTAAGCATCGAGAGGATCGCAGATATCACACGTCCCTAGCAGAAGTAATAGTTAATTCATATCGTTTTGAAGTACAAGCTCCTAAGATAGAACGATCACGTATGACCGTGTAGGTTAGAGGATGGTCGGTAGGTTTAAAAATTCACAAAACTGGGGGGCTGGAGCGATTCCACTTCTGACCGGCTGCATAGGCTGCATAGGCGTGTTTAGGATCGATACCTGAGAAGGATATTAATAAATGAAGGTTTAAAGGCAGGGCAAGATTAGTCATAGAGAGCTACTCGAAAGGGCTAACGTGGAGAGGTTGAGTGGAGATGTAAGAAGAAGAAGATGGCGATTCCTAGGACACATCTTCAGAAACTACTAAATTCAACAACGATCAGTGATACGTCTGAAGGTTATCTAGTCTAATACATACATTTACCGGCGGCTTTAGTTCGTTTCAGGGGCCCGTTTCTCGAAAGCCCCGGAAACTTTTCGGGCCCGTAAAGCCATTTTGTAGTCGATCTGTATCTTAAAACGGAGAAGTGTACACGCCTGAAACTTCTTGTATGAAGGGAACGTCTCTTCATATTAAGAATATGTGAATAAAACAGCTCTGTAATCTAAGGTTCGAGATTTTGCCATCGCTTTACGGACCCGAAAAGTTTCCGGGGCTTTCGAGAAACGGGCCCCTGATCTATCGAATACCAAAGGACGTTCACGCTAATTGTTTTGCAAAATCAGACTAGTTTTCCACGCCCTTTATCTCGGAAACGAAGTCCGTGACCCCCATTTTTTTTTTTTTTTTCATTTCTGAAACAAGTAATTCATATCTGTCCGCAGTAAAAGTTTGAAGAAAATCTATCGAGTGGAACATTTTCGCGCGCACGTCCTTAAGGCGGTAGAGCCCAGTGAAAAACAGTTTTCTAAGGTGTAGACGTCCTTTCTGAAGGAACCACTGAACTTCAGTACATACAAAAATAAGCCTTACAAGCAAAGTCCATTAATTTTACGCTTGGCTTTAGAGATCTGAACGGTATATCAGCAAAATAAAAATGATAAAGTGATGTACACTGGTTGGCGAATTAGCAAAGAAGTTAACAGGGATGGATCGAGTGACCGAGTGAAATTCGTCCCACACAGCAATACTTCTGAATGCCATCTTCATTGGCATTCGGAAGTAAAAATGAGCCTACACACGTGACGGGTGTGGATATTATTAAAAAAGAATTTAAGGCGTTGTCTATACTTTAGATGGGTGTAGATACCGTTGAAAAAGTATTAGCCATTGTTTCATGTGACGGTTGTAGATATAGCTAGATATGGTTGAAAAAAATACTAGCTCTCGTCTAAACCCGGGTGAAGGGTGTAGGCATTGTTAACAAAATCAGCTCTCCACAACGGGAAAAATCATTCCACCAATCAGATGACAACAATAGAAACGTGAAGGGTTTTTTTTTTGTCAACTTTGTGAGCAATAGAAGCATTCAATGGCCGTGATTTGCAGTGAACCCGAACGGTGATCAAGAGTGGTCACATAATCGTATATTAATGATATAGAGCGGTTTTCAATTGAGTGTCGTAAAACCAAAACCAAACCAATTACTTACCAATTAGACTACTCAGCCAATCTCAAACCGTAGTAAAACCAAAACCAAAACCAAAGTAATTGTCTAGTTACTTTCCACACTCAATTGAAAACCGCTCTAATAACCAATGAAATACCAGGTGAACTTTCGCGTGGAAACATGATATCTTCACTAGTGAAAATAACTTGTTCTCTTCACGTGTGAAAAAAATCACCGTTGCTTGGTTACATAATAGATGGCGCCTTTCGCAGCGAAAGTGAAATTTTTTGGGATTTCATTAGTGTTGATATAATAAATAGAACATTACATGTCCACTTGAAGATACGAAATTTCTCGCCTCGTGTTGAAGAATATTTCACTCGTTCACTGCGCTCACTCGTAAAATACTTTTCAACACTCGAAGAGAAATTTCGTATCTCCGCGTGGCCATGTAAGCTCATGTTATATTCTCTATATTTTTGATATCATATAGAAAGTCACTGGTGGTGAAGGTGATATGTGCAGGATATTTTCTCTCCCTAAAGTAAGCTGTTTTGAAAGCCTTGCTCAACAGGGAAATGATTATTCAACCAATCAAATTGCAACCATAGAACGCCAGAAGGCTTGATTTGTTTGCTCTATTGCTTGTGAGTGTTCGCGTGATTAAAATGAACATTAGGAACATTCAGCTCGGACGGTTCTTGCAGCACGTTATCTCTGTCAAATTGAAAGCCACAAGTCATGAAGGTGATATTTGCAGGAATGAATAAAACTGGTACAAAATCGATCACCAAAGCTCTGCGCCATCTTGGGTTTACGGTGTTTGACTGGGAGGAACAAACTTTCGACTTTCTGGATCACTGGGTTGATGTTTTTCAAAATGGCGCCAGGCCAGATGTCAAGCGAGTTTATCAGAATGCTGATGCAGTCGTGGATATACCGGGAAACATTTTCTACGAGGAAATACTGGAATCA
The DNA here is from genome assembly GCF_964199315.1 of Orbicella franksi. Taxonomy (NCBI): domain Eukaryota; kingdom Metazoa; phylum Cnidaria; class Anthozoa; order Scleractinia; family Merulinidae; genus Orbicella; species Orbicella franksi. Next base: position 20,589,812 of record NC_138149.1, on the reverse strand, counting down.
TTTCCTGACTGTAAAGTGGTTTTGAGCGAACGAGAAGAAGACTCGTGGGTCAAAAGCGTCATGAATCATCTTGAAAACGTGGCAGTTACACCATCCTACATACGCAGCATATTTTCCATGTTATCGCCAACGGCTAGAAAGATCTCACACATATCGGATTCTAACCTTACCGCCGTATTTGGCTCGCTCAATACCAAATCCACGTATGTTTTCAGAAAGCGCTATCGTCTCCACAATCAACGTGTTAAGTCTGTGGTTCCCGCTGACAAGCTGTTGGTGTATAACGTAAAACAAGGATGGAAACCATTGTGTGAATTCGTGGCCTGTACGACTCCGGCTATTCCCTTCCCGTATGAAAATATTGATGCTGAAATAACTAAGGTGCAATTGGACATGACTAGAACGGGTCGGCAGGCAAAAAGAGAAATACAGCGCAGTGTATTCATAATTTTCTGTGTGCTTGTAATGGTCGTAGCTATAATTATGGCTATTTGTGTAAGTTATTGACGATATGAACCGATTCCATTGAGACCAAAATGTAAAAGGTTCTCTGACCAATCAGAACTTACTCATCGGTCAAAATTGTGGCTGCAATATTTTAAGGATTTGTATGACGCTTCAAGCTAAAATTGATAGCGAAATAAAATGTTAATAAAATAAAAAGCTCGTTATTAACGCCGTTATTGGGATAATTCACTAGATTAGCCTTTACCATTTGGATAATCTCGGCTCACTCCCTACTTAGATGTTCTAAACTTTATTCTTTATTGAGAATGTATTTAAGTCACGACGTTTCGACCTCTCTGAGAACATTCTCAAGTGCAAAGAAAAAATACAAAATTAGCATAAATATAACCGCAGTAAAAATAATTGAAAATGTCACGAACGGTAGAATGCAATGAAAGATGTGTTGATTAGTGATAAAAATATTTACGAAGCTAAAAAGGGACTTAAAACAATGAGACAATAAAACATTACTGATACACTTTTAAAGAACTTATTTAAATAGACCAACTAAATGATTCAGCAGGAATTGAATCACACTGTTTGTCCAGTGTTGGTTTCCCGTTTCAGTTAATTGACAAAAAACATTTCGAAAATAAAACAGTCAACAAAATCGATTTCTAAGAAATTACTCATTAGTATTCCTTAATTTCTAATCTGTACTTGTATAAATCAGAGCCGAGTTAGATAAATAGGGATATCAATATTACATGGCCAGGCGCAGATACGAAATTTCTCTTCGAGTGTTGAAAAATATTTCACGAGTGAGGGAGAAATTTCGTATCTCCAAGTGGCCATGTAATGGTCTATTTATTACATACACCAATATAATTTATTATATGCACCAATGAAATCCCAAACCATTTCACTTTCGCTGCGAAAGGCGCCATTTATTATGTAACCATAGCAACGGCGATCGTTTCACGTGAAGATATCATCTTTTCGCACGAAAGGTCACCTGGTATTTCATTGGTTTTTATAATATAAACTAGTTTACCTAAATGGTACAAAATGCTGCCGAAGGGAAGGAGGATGTAAGGAGTGTCAATGCAGAGAAGGGTTGTTCCCATACCGTCGATAACAGTAACAAACTGGTTTATTTAACTTTTCGGATTACTGCACTCAGCAGCACTAAGCTTCATTACATTTTTCATTGCTCATCGTACCGACAAAACGCACGCTCTTATACGGCCGTCGATAAAACCAGGAACATGGAACATTCCGGAACATCCCGGAACATTCCGGAACATCCCGAAACAGCGAATAATTATCATAATTACGCGAAAAATATGTAAAATAAAATTTTAAAAAATTAAATCAAACAAAAATAAACTGGTATCGGCTCGGAAAATAGAAATAAACGAAAACATGAAAAAAGGAAAAAAGAAAGAAAAATGAAAGTGACTGCAATGAGTGAAGGCTCCTCTTCTTTCCCGCCAGTTGCGTCACGTCGCTTTTCAGCACTCTGTTTTTCAACACAAGCATGGACGATTCTGACGATGAATGCCAGGTAATTCATTGCGTAATTGATTTCTTCAACATCCGAGGTGTTTGTCTGAGCATCATACAGTTGCTTGTTAAGTCAGTATTCATAGTTTTGTCCCTATCCCATCTTCACGTTGCTATTTATGATCCCCAGTTTTCGGGCCGCTCCGCTAGGAACGCCTGGCACTACGACCCACTAAGTGCAGACTCGGCCTTTCCGGAAGCCCGAGTAACAAGCAAGTTATTATTAATAAACTGGTGGTAATTGTAATGTTATGGCAGAGATCAGAAAGATAACTTTTTATTCCAGCTAACGAGTACAAGCGCACGTGTATATTCTGTCTCCTCCTACTGCGCATGCTCAAAACCTGATATGTTTACATCTCCACCCTAAAAACTTTGCCGGGTGAAAGAAACAAACTTGGTCTCTAAATTGGAACCTAAATAACGCAAGTATTGTTCAAATTGAATCCAACGCAACAAAATTCTCAGACGGCTAAGCCGAGTTGTTCTGATTAACAAAGTTTAAAGGTCCAGCCTTAATGGCTTCTTTACAACACGACCACTTCTGGTTGTCAGATGTTGGTCGGCACTTCCCTCACCAACTGTAGCTGGTTTCTGGGGTGTCTGGGGTAATCCTGGTGACGGGACTTGGTGAGATGTAAATGTAGGTGCACTGGGCTGTGGTGGATTGTCTTGGCTAGAGAGCAGTTGACCTTCAAGGCTTGGTGCTACTTGGCCTGACGGTTTTAACTGTATTCTGTTGCGCCTTAGTTCAGAACCACTGTTTGTCTCTACAATGTAGGATCTTGGCTGGTTCATTTGCTCTTTCAGTGTTGCCGGAGTCCAGGTCTTGGTTTTTGGTTGAAACACCGATACTGGTTGGCCTGGTACTAGCTTTTGTAGCTCACGTGTGGACTTGCCATCATGCTGCTGTTTCTGAACATCTTGGCGGTGCTGCAGCTGATCTTGGTGGCATTCTTTTGCTTGTGACCGTTGGAGTCGTCCACTGCTGGGTAGTTGTGTGCGATATTCTCTATTGTTCAGTAACTTGGCTGGTGATGGTAAGTTGCTATCGACAGGCGTGGCCCGGTATGACAAGAGCGCAAGATACGGGTCCTGTCCTGCAGCCTCGGACTTCCTTAGAAGGTTCTTTACGGTTTGTACCATCCTTTCTATGAATCCATTGCTCTTTGGATACACTGGTGAGCTAGTAATGTGATTGATACCCCATTGGTCACAGAACGCTGCAAATTCCTTGCTGCTGTATTGAGGGCCATTGTCAGATACCAGGGATTCTGGTATACCATGTTCTGCAAAGATTGATTTGAGGTGGTTGATTATTGCAGCAGATGTCGTTGAGCTCAACTTTCTAACGATGGGATATTTGCTGTAATAGTCTGCGACTAGTAAGTATTGAGCACCTCCATAGTCGAACAGATCGCATCCAAGCCTCTGCCATGGATAACTGGGTACATTGTGTGGATGCAATGTTTCTTTTGGTTGTTGTTTGGAGAACTGTGCGCATGTCGGACAGTTCTCTGTCATCTGTTTGATGTCCCTTGATATGCCTGGCCAAAACAGGCTGTCCCTTGCTCTCAGGAGACACTTCTCTGTTCCCATATGTCCTTGGTGTATGATTTGTAACATCTGTGGGCGTAGCTTACTGGGAATTACGAGTTTGTGTCCCTTGAGAATGAGGCCATTTTCAACACTCAGGTCCTCTCTGAAGTTCCAGAACTCTTTCAGGTCTTGTGGGCACTCATTTGGATATTCTGGCCATACATGATGCACGACATCTTTTAAGTGACTGAGTACAACGTCTTGATCAGTGTACTCTCGTACTTCATCTAGTTTGGCAGGGCTGGCTGGCAGTGTTCGAGAGATTGTGTCCAGTTCCACCACGGGGACTTCGTTGTCTTCTGCAGGGGGCTCCATGTGGCTAATCCTGGAAAGGGCGTCTACTATCACGTTGCTTTTTCCTTGAATGTACCTGATCTCCACGTTGTATTTGGCCATTTTAAGTAGGAGCCTCTGAAGGCGTGGTGGTGCGCTCGATATGCTCTTCTTCCAGATGCTTTCGAGCGGCTTGTGGTCAGTTTCGATGACCACCTTACCAAATACGTAATGGTTAAGCTTTTCAAGCGACCAACAGGCAGCGAGTAACTCTCGCTCTATGTTGCTGTATCGAGACTCAGTTTCAGTTAGTGATCGACTGGCATAGCACACTGGTTTGCCCTCTTGCGTCAACACACATCCAATGCCTTTAAGGCTTGCATCAGACTGGATTAGGTTCTCCTTTTCTGGGTCGTAATAGGCTAGGACTGGTACTTCAGTGATTGCTTGTTTGAGGTTCTGGAATGCCCTTTGGTGTTCTGGTTGCCACACGAATGGTACATCTTTTTTCATCAGCTGTCGCACAGGTTCTGACACTTGGGCTAGAATGGGTGAGAACCTGTTCAGGTAGTTAATCATGCCCAAAAAGCACTGCAGCTCTGTAAGGTTCTTCGGGGATGGCATATCACGGATTGCTTTGATTTTGGTTTTGCCAGGGCGGATCCCGTCGGGGGTCCATGTGAGCCCGAAGAAGGATGCTTCCTTCACTTTAAACTGGAATTTGTCCGGGTTAAATCTCACATTGTTCTCTCTTGCTGTGTCAAGGACAGTTAGTATGTGCTGATCATGTTGTGCTTCGCCCGTGCCATAGACAAATGTGTCATCTGCAATACCGCTGAGCCCTTCAAGTCTGCCAAAGACCATATCCATTTTTTCTTGAAACACATCTCCACTGCACGTAAGGCCAAATGGAAGTCTTGTCCATCTATGCTTTCCCCATGGGGTGTTAAAGGTGCACAGCCTACTGCTTTCCTCGTCAAGACTAACTTGCCAAAATCCACTGCGTGCATCAAGGATACTGAAGTGGGTGGAGCCGCTGACTTTCGGTATCACATCATCTATGGTTCTCACATAGTAGGGGTTGCGCTTGATTGCTTTATTGAGATTCCGAGGGTCCAAGCACAGACGGATCGACCCGTTGGGTTTGATGGTGACCACAGCAGAGTTAACCCAAGGGGTATATTCATCTTGGACCTCAACCAGAATTCCAGATTCTTTTAACTGGTCTAGCTCTTCTATGTAGGCTTTCTGTAGTTGTACTGGAACCTGTCTTGGAGCATGCTGTACTGGGGGAATGTCAGGGTTAGTTTCGATGTGGTACGGGGGTCCTGGAAAGCAGCCAATTCCTGTAAAGATATCCTGATATTCTTCCAACAAATAGTCCTTTGTCAGTGGGAAGGGGTGTTGTTTGCCTCTGATGTCAAATAGTTTGACAGTATTTGCATTGGGCATGGGCTTTTCACTTTGTGCAACATTCTGGGTGGTTGTATTTGTGCTGGCTGTGACTGGCCAGTTGAGCTTTAGGAGGTTCAGATCTTGTGCAGACATGTTACCAATTATGGCAGGGCCATCAACGTCAACAACTTCTGCTTGGATAACTCTGGGGTTGGAATTGTTAGGACCCTTCACATATATTTGGCAAGATCCAAGATTTGGGATCTCGGCTCCACCATAAGCAGTTAACTTCACTGTAGGTTGTTGTAAGCTTAGTGTCTCAGGGCTTAGTTGCTTGTATAGGGACTTGGGTATAATGTTTGTTTCAGCACCTGAGTCTATCTTACAGAGTGCATTCATTTGTTTTCCTTCTGGCTTCAGTGCCAAGGAGACTTCTAGCAGAGCCTTTTCTCTACAGGATACAACGTTTACACTCATGGCCAGGGGTGTTGCTTCAATTGGGCCCAGGAACACATAATCATCTAATGATTGGGTAGGCTCTGACTCAGGTATGGCATTGTTATTACTAGTAGCTTCAATCTCATGCACATCCTTCTTTTTAAGTTTTGAAAAGCATACCTTGGCAAGGTGTCCCACCTTTTGGCAGTAATGGCACGTTGCATTTCTTGCTGGGCACTGTTCATGAGAGTGAGGGCCCCAACCACAATTCCTGCAGAGCTGCGTTTTTCCTGACTTGTTGCCTTTTGGGTTTTGCCTTGATCCACCGGCTACTGGGTTCAGCTGGTCGCTTTGGAATTGGTTTCTCCTGGTTGAGCTAACAGGGTGTACTGCTGACACTACTGGGTTCATTAGCTGAAGCTGCTTGTCTGCTGATTCGTCTGCTTTTGCCATTTCTCTAGCTTTACTAAATGTCAGAGCATTTGCTTCTTTGAAACACTCCTTTCTGACATGGTCTGAATTCATGCCGAGTACAAGGAAGTCTCTCAAGAATCGATCATGATGTTCCGATGGATAGTTGGCTTCTTTGACAAGGATTCTAAGCTTTGCAATAAATTCTTCTAACGATAGTGTACCTTGTCGAGGATTGTGTAGCTCCCAGGCGGCGATCAGCTCGTTTGAGTGAGGTTTCACGTAGTTTTCGAATTTCTTCCAGTAGTTTTCCAGTTTCTTTTGTTCGTCTGCCGAGAGGCCCCAGCTGTTGAACAGCTCCAAGCCGTGCTCACCGGCCCAGTAAAGCAGGTGCTTACAATGAATTTCTTCGTCAATTTTGGCCATCGGCCCCGTAAAGAGCAGTTCACAGCGTTGTTTCCACATTTTGAAGCGTGAGTATAGGTTTTCATCCGTGCTCCAGTCCATGGTTGGACCCTTGTCAATGAATGAGGCGCTGGCGTCCATGTTGTTTTCTTGAATCGATCGTACACGTGTCGTTCGGAAATTACTTCACTCTTCCACCTTCTCCAGTGTATCGAGCTAAATGGTATGTTTGGTTACTTCGCGATCCCACTTCTGACACCATGTAATGTTATGGCAGAGATCAGAAGGATAACTTTTTATTCCAGCTAACGAGTACAAGCACACGTGTATATTCTGTCTCCTCCTACTGCGCATGCTCAAAACCTGATATGTTCACAGTAATCAAAGATTTATAGAGCAACGCGTTCACGCGAGGTTTTCGCATGTCTGGTTTACTTTGGTGGTGTTCGAATAGCTCGATAGAAAACTAAGTTTGATCGAATGTCAGATAACGATCTGCACGTGAAGTGGAACTTGCGATGAATAGATTATAACCTGCGGTAAAAGTATTTTGAATTAATTAAGTATTAACTTGTACCGGACAAACATTTTCCAGGAGATGCATTTGAACTGTTGGCGACACTTAGAATTCAATTTCAGATCGCCAACACTTGTAACAAATATTTCTAGAGACAATGAAGTTTTGACCAGCGACTCCGCAAGACAGCGCGCGCGTCGCCAAATGTTTTTAAATTTTGTGTTTGTATTTGTTTACACTATCATCAGAGGTCGAGCAGTCAGAACTAGTTTAGACAAGAAACTCGACACCGAAGAGTTTCTATTTCTATCTCATGGAGAAACTATTTCTTCATGAGAAATCGTGTATACGTATATCTTCGTATTGACGAAATGAATTGAATAAAGAAATCATACTCGTGTACCCATACTTTTAGGTCTAATTAAGGAGTTCGAACGCCACCACCTTAGTGTTTTGTGAAGAACGAAATCTGGGAATAAAGGACAGTCACGTGATTAAACTGACGGTGAACGACTGGAAGGAATGGATTACTCTTCTTAGTTGCTAGCCTTCACTCATTGCAGTCACTTTCCTTTTTCTTTCTTTTTTCCTTTTTTATGTTTTTGTTTTTTTCTATTTTCCGAGCTGATACCAGTTTATTTTTGCTTGATTTAATTTTTTAAAATTTTATTTTACATATTTTTCTCGTAATTATGATAATTATTCGATGTTCCGGGATGTTCCGGAATGTTCCGGAATGTTCCGAAATGTTCTATGTTCCTGGTTTTATCGACGGCCCTCTTATACAAGTACAACCGGAATTTTCAGGAAACTTTTCTAAAGAATTTAAAAATAGCATTAGTGCAAGGTTTCTAAATTCCAACATTACTTGAGAAATAGAACATTCCAGAAGGTTTTAGGTCACGGATGAATAACTTCCAGTTCGAGATTTTAAATAACAGCAACAAGCCGTATTTTGCGAAGGACTGGAATGAAGTATATTCTTCCCCCGTGTGATTTCCAAAATGTTGACTACAGTTGTGCAGATAAAAAAATATAAACGGTACCACTACAATCTGTGATTTTTAAAATGATTTTAACTTCAACAGATCGCAAATAACACTTGCTGAGAGGGAACTCTGCTTCAAACTATAAAACAGATGCCTGGTTAAAAATAAAAATTTTGCTTGCTGTTGTGGCAATTGACACAGTTAAACATCATCAATAGAACAATATAACGTTGAACCTTTTCAACGAGTGATTACAACTGGTTTACCTCTACATTTCTGGTTTTGAGACCTTTAACACTTACGGTAAGCTGACGATAAAATTTTGAACTGACTTGGTTCTCTATCCGGCGGCGGGCGCCTTTGACCTACACTAACCTCTTCGTTTCTGTAATTTTTCAAATGACTTCTGTTATAGTATTAGATGAGACTCCACAAGAGTGATATTCTGGACTGATGTTCTTGTTGTTACCGATAGCTTTCTTCCTCATTCAGTTTCATCGATCGATTACTTTATCAAGTAAAGTTTACCTTACCTTTACCTAGAGCACATGGAAAACAGCGCAGACTAAGTTTACAAAGAAAAGAGGAACGATAAAAGAAGCGCCAAAAATAGCAATACACACAGCAGAAAACTGTCACTTACACTGCGACCAACGATACACGAGAAAGAGCACAAGATCAGACTGCGCATCACAATTCTTCCATTCGCGCATAACCACAATTCCTTGCGCTTCGCAGAAACGTGTTCAAGGCCAATACAATGTGACCTTTTCCCGATTAGCTGTCTCGTTCGTTCGCTTCAGGCTCACTCACTGCGGCAGCAATTATCTTGTCTTGTCTTGTCTTGCTTCAGTGACACCAAATCTTAAACACGTTATTAAAAGGCTGTGTATAAGCCTTCGCCAGTCTTGCGGTTAATTATTGATTTAAGAGAACCATTTATTCTAAATTTCTTTCCGGCTGACTTTCAGGTTTTCCGCAATTTTTTAACTTTGGTTTCGAGAACACCAGAGAAAATTTCTGGAATGTTTATTGTTTCGCGACCAATCAGATGGGAGATGAAACTGTAAAAAGATAACCCCCAAACCGCAACATGGATTAAGATGGTTCGATACAGTTTTTTTTTCTGGACCATACCTAGCATTTTCAATTGGCGTTTTACCAGCCTTCCCTTACTCTGATCGATACGTGGAAATAAAACAAGTTTTTGGAAAAAGATTGAAGTTTGGTTGAATGTGTTTTGTAAGGTAATCGATATTTCCATGGAAACGAGAAACCAAAAATATGAAAATCGGTAAAGCATGAATTTTGTACGAACCAGCTCTGTTGTGGAAAATCTGATGCCAATTTCTGAAATTAAGATGTATGGCAAGGGGAATATGCAAGAATAAAACAATTCTGTATGGTTGATTTCGAATAAGTCGCAAAAACATTTTAAACCGTGCTTTTTTGGTTAATGAACTTAAATGGACTGAAAGGAGAACGCTATTTTAATGAAATTGCTCCAAAAGACACCAAAATGTGTCTTAAAGTTCTGTTTTGAAGCCGTGAGAGTTTTGTTGATTTGTATTTTCTTGATCTCTAGAACGAGACTTTTTCTCAAGGTCACTTCCATAATAAATTTAGAACAATTTTCTATTTTAAGCGTTTTTTCGAAAATCTTGAAAACGGCTTAATAGGTTTTTTTAAAACGTTAACCATGCATGCCTGATAATATTAACAATTTTATTCGAAAGATTCATTAGCATTGATACACTGGAACTTTTTTGGTGGTGTTCACGGTTTTACTGGAAAGTCTGTAACATTTTTAGGCGTGAATTATTTTAAAAAAGCTACAGTGTGCTTATAAAGTTGATCTTATGAATATTCGCTTTTTAGGTGAACGCACTGTTAACCCCTACACATAATATGGATTTTGCATGTGCAGCTTGAAATCCTCCAAAATTGGGCTCGCCATTGTTGTAGCTACCCACACAGAACGGCCACTCATAATATAAAGATTTAGTCAAGCCTAAAAGCGGAGTTCCTGGGCCGGGTTCTTCAAAGTGTGATTAAGCTAACCCAGGATAAGCGAGAATTTTGATTTCAGTTTTTTAACCTTTCGTTGAGGTTTTCTGTTTATATTGTTTAGCTTTCTGAGTTTGAATAACCTCAAACTACACAGAACATAAGCAGTGAAAAACATTTATATCCAAGAAATATTTATACTTAACCTTGAGGCCGCCACCTAATCAAAAGCCAGTATTTTGGACAGCGGTCCACTTAAAAAAACACGTGATCTCACTGAGTTCCCGATTAATAACGATGATAAACCCGCGATATGGTCTCGTGATACAGGTCAGCGGATACCTTGATATTACAGGTTTCAATTGACCATGACATGGATGTCCAATATCAAGGAAGTTCGCTATAATCCATGCCAAAGCTCGGTCAACCTATTAGCTGGGGCATGGCTGCCACGTTGCGCGACGTCGCCGTCGTCGTCGTCGTGCGTACGCGCCCACGAGCAATACCGCTTGCCAAAATGACGATGAGAGAAGCGATACACGGGTTCCCATGAGTATGGTACTCCGCTTGTGGCAAGAGTTCTTAAACAAGTTGTTATTATTCTTGGCGTTGAACAAGTTTCGTTTCCTAGGGTGCGACGAGTGAGTGAGTGATGAGGGGCGCGGGTATTCTCTCCTCGTTTCTTTCCCTATTAAATTTGCATATTCTTAACTCAGTCCCACGTGTCCAGGATTTCCGGAACAAAACCCAACTACCCGTAGTCCAAGTTGTGTAAAATGCTCATAACGCTTTCACTTTTCCCAGTGAAGTTCAAAATGGAGAGTTTACTTTGTTAAATTCAATATTAAAAGAGTGATGGTTTCCACTGAACACCGAGGCCTTTGTACTTTACAGGTCAGTGGACGGTGAAACTCAGATGGAGGCTTAGAAATATCCTGACGTGACAACCTCGGACTTAAGGTGGTTCAAAACAGTTTCCATCACTTTCCAAGTATTAGATTTTGATGGGCCATTATAACCATTCGTTATCAGTTGATGCTACAATCATGGTAGCAAAAAACTGCCTAAACATTGATAAACACGTTGCAATACGTTTCGTGACGCAATAGGTTACCATAGCAACACACTTAAAACACCCTTAAGGACGGTGTCTTTCTCAATGCAAAGGTCTTTTCGCCAAATTTAGACTAAATGGAAAAAGTAGATCTTATCAAGGGTTATTGGAATCCACAAAGAAAACTAGTGGTAGACACGCATTTTTCTGAGATAATTAGCCCTGAATGCTGACGTCTATTTTTCTGTAAAAGAAGGGAAAGATATTTCTTCACAGATTTCCATAGAATTCGCCTTTACACACAGAAATGCAAACATATTTATAAAGATCTTTAAACTACATGGCAAATGGTAACATAAAAACCACTTTTGGTATGCTTTTAATTAGAAAATCGTCGCAGCAGCGCTTTTAGCGACAGCCTTCCTCTGGTTTAGCCAAAGTACAGTCTAAATAGCCTTTCCTCACAAACAGAAACTAATCACTTGTTGAATAGGCTTGCCACTTCCATTTCAGAACATAAAATGTAGGGGTAGCCACCCGTTTTTAAACTGATGGAAGACGTTAAAATACCTATAACTTCAAAATATAATTTTTAGCGGGATTAAATCTTTGTATTGTATGGAGAAAAATGTTGCAAAAAGTTTTGTTTTTGGTCAAAACCGCGATTTTTCATGAATTTATTAATTATTTAGCACACGACTGAGGGTAACGGAGATCGGGGCTAGTGACGTCAAACAAGGATATTGGCGCCAGTTTTGAACTGAAGTGAAGAGGAGTAGATATTGAAGAGTAGTAATAAAGGTCGGCACACACGAGGGGACTAGCTAGTCCCTGCAACGAGTCGCGGGGACAAGTCCCATCGTGTGAACTGGCCATTTTTGCTTCAAAATCGAGTCGCAGGGACTAACTTTGGTCTGTGCCACTAGTCCCACGAATTCAAACCAGTTTGAATTTTTGGGACAAGTCCTTGCGACTTGCTCCTCTAAACGTTTCGTGTGAACTGTGCGTGTGACAAGTCCCTGCGACCAGTCCCTTCTTGTAAACTCTTCAGGGGAGAAGTCGCAGGGACTAGTCCCCTCGTGTGTGCCGACCTTAAAGTGCCTATGAAGTGAAAATTGTTTTTATTTAGTTATAATATTTACCTTTCGAAAAACAAGATTCCAAAGTTTGAAACGACTAGCTTTAAAACTAACGATTTTACAAGCGCCCAAAGTTGTGCTATTTTGCCCTCAAAAATGGTCAGGGGAATGGGTCGAGTTTAATCCAAAAATACCAGGACGTCACTTTGGTGCCTCACATTTGTTTTCACAGTCAGAGTTTCTTGTATCCAATGAGTATTTTCAGTACGAAAAGATGTCGAGCGATACAGAAATGAGCGAAATTTCAGAAATATCTAGCAGCCCCGAAGACGAAGAAACCAGTGAGGGAGAGGAAGAAGACTTCGAGGTAATTTACAGCCAAATTAGGCTCTACCAAGACGAACCTCCAGCAGAAGACGCCGAAGAAAACACAGAAGAAAATGAAGTCGATGAAGATGGCCTTACACCAGCGGCGCTGGAAGCGAGAAGAGAAGAGAAGAGAAGTTCCGGTTAACTCGTGGTTGGTATACAGTATTTTTTATCGTAGACTTTTACGCTGTAATACCCGACTTTAAGTTGCGAAATCATGAAGACAAACCCGACTTGCTGTATCAAGCATGTCAATATTTACATCATAGAAGATCGAACTTTTAACTTACACTTCCCGCTTTCTTTCTCCATCCGAAAGTAAAGGATCTTTCGGCATGAATCTCTCAATTTTTCTTTTTTTGCGTTAAGCTCACTTCCATCGTATGACTTCCACTTGTCTTTCAGGTGCCAATGTGAACTATGCAATGACGAAAACTTAGTCGGTGCGCGCGAGTTTCGTTGCTGTAGGGAAGTCGCCAATGCGTCTGGTAAAATGACCTTCGATGGATCGATTGAAAGCAATTCCTGTAGAACACAACACGACGATTTCAGAATCCCTCGTTGGCACAGCGTCCTTCTTAAGAATGGCTTTCATCTTTAGCCCCTGAGCTTCCATGCTGCTAAGAATCGATGGGCTTCGCACGTAGCACGAGTCTTCAAAGTGTACCGAACAGAGCGACGTGTATTTTGAGGCAGGATCTTTGAAATCGTGTCTGTGTCTACGGACAAACTGGACCCATTTTGCCCTCACAGCCGGATCAGACGGGAACTGATACATTCTTGTACCAGACGTGAACGAAGTATTACGGCAACTTTGCTGGTTAGAGGCACCAGCAACGCAATATCGCCCACGCAGTTTCTCTTAGCTTTCTTTACGTCCGCCATTGTAAGATCTGACTGAGGCACCAAAGTGACGTCAGAGGTTATTATCCCGTGGTATTTTGACCGCGCGATACACACTTACGCCGTAAGCCGGAAGTAGCATGAAAGCGAGGCCTAAGGGCCCTCCAGATGTTTCCCGCGAACTTTGAAAGAGTAAACATGGAGGCAGAAACCTCTTCAATTCGCAATTTAGAAGTGGAAAAGTTGAAACCAGAAGATATTCCTGGTGCAGTCATAGAAAATGAAAGTCAGATTGGAAAGTGGACAGTGGAAAAATTAAAGTTTTGGTTGAAATGTAGACGCCTAAACCAGCAAGGAAATAAGAAGCAATTGTTAGAAAAGTAATAACTCGGCCAGTGACAGCTGCAGGTTGATGTTTACATTTTACTATTGCTGCTATTTAATGCACTTACGTTTGAAGTTTCATTTTTATTCCTTTTTATGACAGAGTGCTGGCATTCAAGGCCATACCGAAATACCGTGATAATGTTTACGACCCAGACCCAGAAAAGAGCTACACAAAGGCGAAACTTCGAAGACATTTAGGAAATGTTAAAGAAAACGTGGCAGATAATTTGTCGATTTCTTCGTCAGCCGAAAATCCAGAGGTTTTGTTTCCAACGGATGAAGTGGCGAATGAAGTTTTCAACAATAACTTTTCAGTTCTTCCAAATTTTGCTCCGATGGATGCGTTTCAGCATATCAAAAATTCCGGCAAGTCTATGAAGAAGTATGATAATGTTGATGTTGTTGTGAACTCAAATGACAAAGGGTTACGAATGATGAGATTTGTCCATGACAAGTGTATAAGGATCCACAAAAAAATTATGTCTTTGTGAGAGCCTGTTGTTGGGCCTTTTACAAGAGAGATCGTAAATACAAGATTAAATTAACAGTGCAAGAAGGCAGTACGTGTACTGATAAAATTAAATCAGCATCCTGTGATCGTCAGTGCCCAGCATCCAAAAGCGAATGCTGCTGTCATATAATGGCAGTTATTTGGAAACTGGAAGGCATGACAAGAAAGGGAGAGTTGAAAGAGTGCGACAATAGAGCATGTACGTCAAAACCGCAACATTGGGGCAAAGGAGGAAAAAGAGAAGTTAACTGTTCACCGGTAATGACTACAAGTATTGTAAAACCAAGGCATGCATCTGATGGGCCAGGTAAAAGGTAAAGGGGGATACATAATCAATTCTATGATCCTAGACCGGTGAAGTCAACAAAAATTGACCCTGACTCCATAGTTAAATTAAAGGAAAATCTTCAAGAGATCAATCCAAAACTTCCATTTGCTTTGATGGTGCCAGAAGACAGAAATATTCCTACTGTAAACACCTTGATTGGGCTAGTGGCAAGAGGATCAGTGCTCCACAAACAGCTTCAATGATTTCAAATGGGTAGCACAAACCCTGTCACCTCCTGTGATCCAATTTCTTACCAGTCACCCAATGCAGCAATGAATGGAAGTGGTAATGAAAGTTCCTACCCAAACAAATTCAAATGTTACTGATGGTCATTTTACCAACCACTCAGAAAATTCTACTGACAGTCAGCTCAGGCATACACCCATTGAACCCGAGTGTCTCAACAACAGTTGCCCCAGCCACGGTTTTACTAATTTTCCTCTACTACCCAACAAATGTTGCGAGGAAACTGTTGAAACTGTTGCTAATGCTCCAACCATCTTGAATAAGGTTCAAGTATCCCTTCAAGCAGCACAGTAGCTTTACGCCTAGACAACTGATCAAGCAAATAACAATGTATGGTATGAAGAGAGAAAACACCGCATCACAGCGTCAAAGTTGGGCAAAATTTTGAAAAGAAAGAGTCAGCCAACACCTGAATTCATCCGAGCAATCTGTGACCAAGTTGATATCAGCAACTTGCCCTTTGTTAAATATGGCAGAGAAAATGAGGACAAAGTTGCAGATATGTATGTCCAAAAAATGCATGAGGAAGGGAATACTGGACTGAGAGTGGCAGAAGTTGGTTTATGTGTCAACCCATTCCTACCTCATTTAGGGGCATCTCTAGATCGTGTTGTTTTTGATCCCATGTCAAATGATAAGTTTGGAGGAGTGGAGATAAAAACTAACCCAAAGGCAGGATCCATGGGTCTCTCAATAGCTCAAACTCAGCAAACCATTTTTTGGTTTCAAAAGATGGCAAATTTTTCTGAACACTGACCATTCATACTATTATCAACTTCAGGGTCAGTTGGGCCTTTCTGTGCTCTCATGGATTGACTTTGTGGCACATTCAGGCATAGGAGACATATTCAAACAACGAGTGTTTCCTGACAAAGACTTGTGGTCCAAAACTATGGTTCCTAAATTGAAATCATTTTATTTCAACCATGCTCTGGATTTTTTCTTGTTCAATGAACCTAAAACTTATTAACATTGAGGAATTTGGTTCTTGTACAATGAATTTAGTTCACATGAACTGACCTCAAGTAATCACAGTAACTTTTAAAATGTCAAAATTAGACTGAAAGAATAGGGTTTTGAAAATTGACTATTAATGATGCAACAGTCCACAACTGATTTATGCAGCCATGCATAGACAATGGTACTACTTGATCAAATATGTGCCATGCCTTCACCCGTTTGATTGATCTTTCCACATGGATCCTCACATTAGCAATGCTCATAGTCTCAAAGCATTCGTCCTTTGTGAATTGATCCTGTCTTTTGGGCGGAATATACAAACCTGCACCCTTCAAGGCCATGAGATCGCGTACATCAAATCCTTTGTCAGCAAGGTATTTATCCCCAGGCTCCACAAGACTACAGAAGTCACTCTTTTCCACAATTTCTCTGTCACTTATGCGCCCAGGATACAGGTGGCTGACAAAAGTCACCCAACAGTTGGGAGTGATGCAAATAAAGCCTTTATATGTATTGTGGGATTTGTAGTCAGAGTTCATTTCAGAATGTGTTTGATAGTCCTTTGGCATGTCACACTTAATCTCTGTGCAGTCAAAAATCCCTCGGATATCTTGATACTGGCCTTTAAATCCCTCAGGCAGATACTTCTTGATCTTATCCTTGGAAACCCATATTGGCAGGCTTCCCAGCATGATGTACAGATAGTTTACCCATGTCACTAAAATATCAGAAACTGTAGCTACAGAAACGCCATACCTGTGTGCCAGATCCCTTTCAAATAATCCTAATCTAATTCTGGTCAAAAACATCCATAGCTGATCTATTGGATCAATAATACGGCTCCTTTCCCTTTCTTTGTCTACTTCATGTAGATATGGAAATGTAGCGGTAAAGTTCTCTTCGCTTTTGCTTCGAGCAAAATTCCAACTAATTAAAGACTCTGCACAGGGTTTAACATACTCCCACAATGCCATTAGAGTATTGTAATTTGGAAAACCCGTACAAAAGAAAGTATCATCATCACTATTCTTAAATCTTTCTATACAAAACTTGGAAAGTAACAGTTGACGTTTTAAATCTGCAACGACTTCTGCCAAATCTTCATTTTGATGCTCGTTTTCAATTTTTACTTCGCTGGTTTCCAGTGGATCACCTTTTTTCTCTGAACATGCAACCGAGTATGTGATTGTCGATTTCGCCTCTCTTCTTTCGCATCGCTTTGCCCTTTCGATCTCATGACTTGACGCTTTGGTCCACTGAAACCGTGAAGGAGTAGCAGTAGGCAAAAGATCTTTCCTTTTCCCAGTTAAACTGCGCTTGTAGTCTGTAGAAACAAAATTTTCGGAGCAGCAAAACAGAGACGTGTTCGACTTAAACTTGCTGTCAGATCGTTTCATTTTCACTGCCCATTCCATCCTACGTTGAGAATCTTTCAGAAATGTGTGGAACGTGAGGTCTTTTCTGTTATCCGACCTATTAGTACATAGTGCTGCGACACAACACTTATGCGGGGTCTTTTGTGCAGCACTATTTGATCTTGCACTTTCTAACATAGCATCCGCCATAATTACTCGCGCCGACTGAAGGGCCCTTAGGCCTCGCTTTCATGTAACTTCCGGCTTATGGCGTAAGTGTGTATTCAAAGACCATTTTTGAGGTCAAAATGGTACAACTTTGAGCGCTTATAAAATCGTTAGTTTTTAAGCTAGACGTTTCAAACTTTAGAATCTTGTTTTTCAAAAGGTAAATATTATAACTAGACAAAAACAATTTTCACTTCATAGGCACTTTAATGAATTTCCGTAGTTTATCTTTTTCTCAGTTCATGAGCAGGCCCAATTCAACAAATCCTGCAATCTGATTGGTTGCTGGAGCGGGCGGAATCCGTCAAGTTGATCAGTTTATTTTCGTGAACGAATTAGTGGTAATGGTCAATCTTTCGCCCTTTTTACACTTCCATCGACAATTAATCAACGCAAGTTTATCTCTATTCACTTTAAATGGCAAGGAAAGTCACAGTAAGTAAATTCAATTGAGTTTTTTGAGGTTGAGAGTTTGTTTGGCTCTTTGAAGCTCGGCGCTGTAATGGCGCGTAATCCTGTCTCTCTGTACAATTTTAAGTAAAAAAATGAGTCAATTGCCGTTGAGTTTATCTCTATGATCATTGCTGTATTTGAAAGAATTTCTGTGGAATATACTTAACGAATTTCCTCGCTATGTGCTACTCGATTTACGGTAGAAAACTCTGATTTCGAGTGATTCGCAACGACTGAAGAAATTGTTTTTGTAGTACAAGTTCAATCTTTGAACGAAATTTCACATCGGAAAAACATTTTCGGAGAACTTAACTAGTGAACTACATGCAACTAACATAAACTAGTTCGAAATAAATCTGTACTTTAATGGTCTTTAATACATCTTTCTTTGCCTAGCACCTGAGTTACTCGCTCGTTCGCTCGTTAGATTTATTTTCGAATGGTTTGTGCACGGCGCGTAAGCCAATTCAATGACAAAGTTGCGTAAACAAACGCACTTGTAAGCCAATTTACCGCAAGAAAAAATGATAGAAATGTTATTGTCCGGCTTTGGGTCGGTTCGTATAGTGAAAAACTGTGACCTCGGGCTCGAAAATGGGGCCTGGGGCCTCGGGCATCGTTTTCAAGACCTCGGTCACAGTTTTTCACTATATGGACCTCCCAGCCGGCCAATAACATATACATGTCAATGAAATAATCTTTTCTTGGCGATCTTAAAGTTGTTTAGCTATATTGCACGTTTATCATCCAAACTTCTTCAGATTCTTAACTCTGAAATAATGTTTCCATGAGCTTGTAAACTCCAGTTGATGTAGCGTACTCATTCCACAGGGAATGCAAAGCTGACCTAAATAAACCGGAATCGCTTCGAAGATTTGAAGAAAGAATTTCACAATACCATGACTTGGGATAACTATTTGGATGGCAATTCGCCGACGAAAGTCTCACATATTAATTTTTGCGGTGGCTATTCGTTCAGATCAGTAGACTATACACAAATGCGAAGTGCCGCGAATCGAGTCGATCGTTCGCGAAGTACGTGTAAACAGACTAAGAACGATTTCAAACTTCGACTCAAATCGGCAGCGATCACCAGAATCATTTAATGAATTCAAATAAAGATAATATTTTAAATCGTCAAGATGAATTCTACAAAAATTCTGTAACCCGAACGAACCAAATCCCTTGTAATTATTATTTCATTATTACTCATTCTTCGCTGGAGACTCGCCGGTCGATCAAACCTGACGATGAAATGTTCCCAGATCTTGCTGGCTGAGGCGCTTAATGTACACTGCCAAGAACTTGATCGACTCTCACAGTTTTATACGCATTTTCTTGCTCAGAATAATGTCACGACAACTAGACGCGAGCAAGTATACGTGTGCGAACGTTAATTAAGGGTATAGAATGGTCCTATTCAATATAAAGGTGCCCGCAAAATTTTGCCTTTGCTCGAATCGCTCGCAAAAATTAGATGAGTGCTCACTTGTTCGTGCTCGCACAATTTTTCTAACTGCTCGCCAGTTCGAATTCTCGTTAAAATTGTCTGCCGTGTAGCGGAAGCATAATCTGCATCTTGGAAGCAAAATTTGATGCTGGAAACAATGTTTTCCGTATGGCAAAACCGGGAACGTTGGGGAAACATGCACTCATACGCACGCGCTGTGAATGTTTCTGGAAACATGCTTCCTCGTTTTATTGAAACTGACGCGCGTAAGAATTCTTCGCGAAAGGCACCCGCCGAAAGTAATGATGATGACATGAAAAATGTCACTATTTTTTTTTCGACCTTCAGAGCTTGTCAGAGCTGTATGGCTGCAATTGGTTAGATCTTGGAAGCCTCCAAATGAAGTTTCATTTCGTTGAATCTTTTTTAGTCAATCAGTGGGAACCACTCATTTCACGATATTTGGCACAAAAATGCCTCAGGAAATAAGTACCTGGAGTATGAATTTTTTTTTGAAATTTAACAGAGAAAATCCTAGATATTCCAGTTATCCTTCAACAAGGTGATTAAAGATTGCTGTGTTAAACTAATATAAATTCAAATAGTCTTAACTTGTGAGCATCGTTACAAGCTTGTTGCATGCAAATGACAAAGAAAACCTCATGACTCGATTTTCTGCAAATAAACAAAACTGATTTTTAAGGCTTGTTTCTATTTATATATGTTGCCATGGCAATGGGACGTACGCCATAACTATCAAAACACCAAAGTTTTTGTTAACTTGCGTGTTGCCATTTTTGGCGACCAAAGGATCAAGGGTTTTGGAGGAAAAGATGAATGAAACACTGAGTTTGGCCACCTTAAGCGCTTATAATTCAAAAACGGCACGATGAAATTTTTTTATACTACCAAATTTTGATAAGCAGGATCATGGGCCCTGGCAGGATAAGACGCAACTTGTGGCAAAGTTTAAAAAATCCTGTACTTAGGGTTCATAGCCACCTTAATTTTCAAAACGTCATAAAAGGTGTCTATATATGAATCCCCTGATCGACAGGCAAACCTTACGGGTATTGTTTCGCTATTAAAACAACATAGATGTATCACGGATGCCAACAATGTGCTTAAGCCAGTATTTACGTTATTATCTGTAAAAGGTGTCTTTTTTTATGCCTATGAGTCACTAAGCCCCCCTCCCAAACTCATAGCAAAAGCTTGCGTGACAGTCTCGCGAATACTGCTTAATGCGGGTAACTTGTCCTGTTAGAAGTGACCCGGCTCATGGTCGAAAAACTGAAGCATAACGGAGCAAAAATAACCTAAAGCAAAGAAGCTGAAAAAGAGCGAAAGTAAACAGATAAAAAGCAGTCTTGGAGTAAATGTTTTTTTCTGTGACTCATTCGCAAAGCAATTTGTCAGTTGGTCGAAGTATTATTTGTACAGGCGTCTAAAAATTTGCATCAGACAAATGTTACCCCACTTTATTTTGATTTAAACTGCACCAGCTTTTTAACGTTAAACCGAAATCTTGCATATTTTCTTTTTTGTTGATTACAAGCTCAGTTTATGGAACCAAAAGTTTCGAGGGAAAAAATAAAAATCTAGAAATGCAAAAATATATTTAAATACAAAGAAGATTTCAGTTCAAAGTCTAATATTTTTTTCACTCAATTCTACTTTCACTTATGTTAATTTGTCAATCCTAGCAACCAAAGCAATCGACAAAAATCTGATGATTATATACAGTGTGGCTGTTAATATATTCTTTATTCTTCTTATATTTCTAAGACGTCGTTCTTAGCTGCTACAATCAAGGAAATAATATTTTAAAATCGTACCGCGAAAAAAGGACATTTGGATTGTGAAAATCTTCTTGGAACGCATGTTAAGGTGGTGTTTGGCTCCGTGGAATTGACTTATTGCCTCTAGATTGAGCCCATGATGATTTCTTAACAAGAACCATATCATGAGTTAGGGTTGAAACTTCGAGGAAGGATATACCAAACGTATTCAATCAAACGAAATTGAAAAATAAGCGTCACATCTCGCTGCTGTTATAACTTTCTCCTCAAAATATTTTATGATGGGGAAAATTCTAAAAGGCGGACACTGGAAAGTAAACAAGGCACAATTGAAAACATGGCTACCCACTGCATATTATTACTTTTTCTATGGCGCACTGGGATCTCTTTTCCCGTTTCTGAACTTGTACTACCGAGCTGTTGGAATGGACCCATGGCAAATCGGAATCCTCGGAGGAATTCGGCCCCTCATCGCCTTACTCTGTGCTCCAATATGGAGCTTTGTGTCCAATAAGTATAAGATAAGAAAAATTATACTTGTTTTCTCGCTGGTGAGCTGGATTGCTTTCACTGTTCCACTCTTGCTTGTGCCACATTCGTTTGCAAGTGATCAGTGTCCCAATCAAGGAAATAACACCAGTTCGGAACTTAGCCTTACAGATGAAGATTCCTTGACAGATCTTGAAAAGAGAGAGCTAAAGAATATTTCGCTTGTAAACTATCGACTAGTTTCGTTTGAGGAACCTAACGATCTGCCAGAACACGAACAAAACGGTCGCAATTTCCAAGGACAAAGGTTACATGGAAGGGCATCCAAAAGAGACGTTGGACATACTTACGTGAAAAGTAGATCCTCATCAAGCCATTTACGATTTGCTGCTTTAAAAAGGTCATTTGTCAATAGTTTTAGTTTATCGGGAATGAAATTGGAAGTTGTGACGAGCAACAACGCAGCAAAAAGTCAACGAAAACCATTTGATTTTAAATCACGAGGTGCGCCATACTACAACAAGAGAAAGAACCCTTATTCTGATACAATATTCACCGAGTTGCTGTTTATTGTATTCGCCAGTGAAATCTTTCAGTCGCCAACAGATGATCTCAACACTCATTTTGACGGAACTTTCTTGGAACACTTGGGGGTCCTATATCAAAATGTTATTAACAACAATATCTACAGTTCTATTGGTATTGGACTCATAGCTTTTGCTACAGGTTTAACGCTCCGTTTCGCACCTAAAATAACAATCTGTGACGTCGAATACGCCAATTACCATATCGCCTTCATAATCTTCTCACTGCTCATGGCCGTAGCCCTAGTGATCTCAATCAAATTTGATTTCACATACAGAAGGCGCCGTCGCAGCTTCGAAATAAAAGAATCACTGGGGCAATTGATACCAGTGGGCAACGTCATGTTTTTATTCATAGTACTTATCATGGGTATTCTCCGGGGGGTCCTGTTCAACTTTGTTTACTGGAATATCGTGGATATAGGTGGCTCAGATCTCGTGGTAGGCTTGACGGTGGTCAGTCAGTATCTCTCCGACACCATTATGTCCCTGTCAGCTCCGATACTGATGATGTACATGGGGTATATCGGAATGGTTTATCTCGGCCTTGCCTCGTATGCCCTACGATTTCTGATCTACTCGTGGCTGAGCACCCCAGATTCCGCGTGGGTTACCCCACCGGTTGAGCTTCTGCAAGGAATCTCCCATTCCACTGCCTGGTCAGCATTTCTCTTGTACATCACCAACTACACTCCGAGATCTACCTTTCCCACAGGGTTATTTCTACTCCAGGGTTTGTATCTAGGGGTAGGAGGAAGCCTCGGAGGGATAATTGGTGGGATCTTAATCCAGGGTTATGACACCAATGTAACCTTCCGTCTGTTTGGTCTTGTCAGTGTATTGACGTGCCTGTTGTTCGTGATGATTCAGCCGTCATCAGAGTACGAGACTCTTCCATCTGAAGCAGACACCATACCCTTCCTCACAGATGAGGATGATTATTCCAGCTACAGTGAAGATGAAATTTTCGATTTCAGCCAACGTGGAATTGTTTACATCCCATCAAAAAACACTACTGGGGGATCGCTGCAAGTAAAGAAAATGGTTTTGCCGTCATACAGTTCTCCTTTAGTGCCAATTTGTATGTCACTAGCCAAGAAAGAGGTGAAATAATGAGAGATGAAGCGGAGTTTCTGAGACCTGAACTTGACCAGTTGTCACTGATTATTCTATTAAACAACTTCCTTTTATTTTCAATATCAGTTGTAAGGGAAATGGTGCAAGTTGCTCATTGCCTTTGAACCAAGGTGATGTAACTAAGGTCAATAAAAGTATCAAATAAGCGATCAGAATATTAAAGGTAAACTTCAAGGCGGACACTCTTCGTGGCTAATATAATAATAAAAGTCTTTATTATCCGGAAGAAACGTACGTGTGAATTGTTTCTCTTACCTTAATGTTAGTCCTGTGACTTGCTACTCTTACTCTTCTTCACGGTTTAAAATTATTGATTGATGAAATCTTGACACATTGCATTCTGCTAAAAATTGTCGGCCGGCCGGTGCCAATAATCGAAGTTGAGACTCTTGCCTGGTCCGTCTCGGAATTCCTGGTCTGTCTCGGAATTCCTCCCAGATGGCTATCAAGCCAGTTGGGAGCTGGTCACATTGTGAGTTCGTAATATACCCGTAGATGGTGACATCATCACTTGTATTCTTCACCATCTACGGGTACATTACGAACTCACAATGTGACCAGCTCCAGTTGGCTTGATAGCTCAGTTAGAAGAGCACTGCACCGTGTCGCAGAGGGCATGGGTTCGAATCCCGTTCAAGCCTGGAATTTTTTCAGGCCTTAATTTCACAACTGAAACAAATTGTGTGTACAACTGTGGCGATCTTTCATGTCTTCATATCTTTCTCTGCAGTTCAAACATGTGATCTTTCATATATTCACTTGTATTGTATCTGTATATGGACCAAAAGGCTAAATATAGCTTTGCATCAGGACATCCTTGTTAGGTATACGTATACCCAGATTGTCAAGAATATCTTACAAGGAATTTCCGTTCTATTTGAGTTTCCTCTCCCTTAAAATTTCCGAGTTTTCCTCCCGGAGAGCTCGCATTTCGAAAGCCGAACAATCCTCTAATTTTATTGGGAAACTTTTCAAAGAGGTTTTTGAGCCATTTGCTCTCCAATTAAGTTTGTTTTCTTGAAGGCAAACAGGGCCTCTTTTGACATACAACAACTTTGACAGGTTACACTTGTCTTAATTGAAGAAAAAAACGCAAGAGAATCGATAATCTTGAGGAAATTAAAAGATTTTCAAGTCAAAAACCAATATGTACTTGCTCGATAGCCGAATTTTTAACCGGCATTTTTGTGGTTCAACTTGAATAAGAGCCGTTCCGATCCCTTTGTAATTAATTTAAACTATTTTTGCAAATGAAATTCTAAAGCTGTCTATGTAGACTCAAAATGACTGCAGTTGAGCCTTAATAGCTCAATTTATCACTCTAGTCTTGATTTGTTTAAATTATTATTTGCGGTGCTAATGTTCATTCAATTTTTTTTGTCTAACAGTTTAACTGAATTTTAGCCTTAGTGACAAGAACAAATTGTAACTTGAGGCCAGCGGTAGGAAAAATTAAAAAAAGAGCCTTAGAAAGAAAGACCTGACTCATTTTATTGAGGGCACGTGAATCAATTGTAGCTTATTTATCTCTTAACCACGTTTACAACTGAATTTTATTACCTTGTAAAAAAAATAATAAATTTGTGAATATTCTTAAAAAAACAACAATCAAAATTGTAAATTTTAAAACAGACTATTAACATTAGTTGCATCCCTATTTCAATTTTTTCATTTTCTATTTGGAATGTTCTTTTAGTGTCCACAATTAAATAATATCAGCTAAACACTTTGACACTTAAATAAAGTTCATTCATTCATTCAGTCATCCATCCATCCATCCATCCATTCATTCATTCATTCATTCATTCATTCATTCATTCATTCATTCATTCATTCATTCATTCATTCATTCATTCAAAGAGAAATCTCATCGAGGCCAAGGGTTTCAAAGAAGAACTATTGTTTTTATCACCCCAGGAACCAAGCTGGAATAATTGCACTATTCAACGGTATAAAATCATGTCAGGAGTCAATATCTGTTGTAATAGCACATTTGGGACTAATTATAAGTGAATGAAACGATCAAGGAAATACATTCGATTTTCGCCAAGGACCAACACTGCCACTAAAAGCGACTGAAAATACGTTTTGACTTTTCTCGTCTGAGTATCAAAGGTGTGTTACTGAGGTACGACTTTAACAGTTACTTTATTTTTACTTCAATTGTGGATATATGTGTAAGAAGGAAAGGTGGGGTGTTTTTGAACTTTGGTGAATTTGAAAAATGAATGAAATAGCCTCTTAGGTTCATTTTACACGATGCCTTTCCAAATTTTTTTTCTACGTTAAGATGAATCTTCTTAGTGAAATTAATTTTGGTTTGTTCGTGAAATTTCGCCAGTTTCAGTGAATATGTTGTTGCTTTAGAGGAAAGATTACAATAGACGAATGGGCTACGTTTTGAGTGACTATCAGCTGACCAAGGAACAAACCCAGCTCCAACACGTTCGAAGACGCTCGTTTTATCAGAGAAAGACAACAAGAAGCGTTTTCAGGAAAAATGGAAGACCATTTAAAATGTTGGTTATGAAGGAGCTGGCCGTTACATTACGAACCTGGCCTACAAGCCAACCAATAAACAAAGGCTCTTCTTGTATTGACAAAAGGAAACTTTGGAGAGAATGGCGACCTCAGTAGGAAATTAAATATCACGAGTTCTTGACAAGACGACTAAACAATGTGGAGATATATAGAACTAAACAACTTAGTCGAAATTAAAGGAGCTCAGTCACGGTTTGCGCATATTGAAGAGTTTAGCCTCAATTTTTCAAATTCGTTGTTTGTAATCCGTGTCAATCTTCTCCATCCTTAGCCATCCTTGTTCCTTTATGGTTTATCATTATCTCTTTCAATTGGTGTTTTTCTATCTTATTAAACTGTTATTTTCAGGTTTCCTACCATTTAGAGGTAATTTTGTATGTGGCCAAAATAACTCAAAATACCGTGACTGAGCTCTTTTAGCTGAGCTGCGAGAACTGGAGAATATTCAGGAAATTAGACTTCATCCAATATCGGAGTGTGCTTTTTAACTGAATAGCATAGTTAAATCTACTTGAAATATTCAATTCGTTCAGTTTCTTTCAGCGTTTTCAGAATTGTACATTTAACTGGTTGCCATAGGTAATATGCTGAAAAATCGATAAAAATATATTCATTTTGTTTTGTCTCAGTGAACATAAATTTGCCAAGCTAAATTTGACCTGTAGCTAATGTATGAAAGCTTGCTAGAATTAAGGGCTAAATTCCTCATTCTGGTATATTAATCGCTATTACAATCTCTTAAGTCTATGGTGTTTCATGCTATAGCAGATGATTCTTATAGACAATAGTCGCTAAACGAATAGAAATGGCGAGTGTAATAAACAGTGACTAAACTGTAGCGAAGCTTGGTCTAAACATCACCGAATGCAATGAAGTTCCCTGATTTTTCGAGTCTCCAAAGGAAACGAAAATCAGAACGTTTGACAGAAGGGAGGGAAACGACCTTTGGTTCGAGTTGTCTGGAAGTCTGAAAAATCGAACCGGCGGACTCGAGAAATCGGGAATCCACTTTATATTTAAAATTCCTTTGTCGATCAGACCCCAGACGAAGGCAATATAGTTTAGTGAGATATTGTGCTTTTCTCTAAGGTATTTCCTCCCTTTCTCTTCTTGCCCGTCATCTTGTCTTGATCCAGATAACCTCAAACTTCTCTGAAACGTACGTCCCTCGCAGACAAATCCACGTGTTTTAAAGACACTCTTTTTTATTGGTTAAATAAACTTCATAATTGATGAGGTCTATAGCACGATAGCGACAACTCTATCAAGGTTCTTTGTAAGCTGAGTACAACAAGTCTGATATATGAAATATAAAAAGCAGTCCTTGTTTCTGAGGCGTTTGTCAAAGCTCAAACGTCAGACGCACTAGAGCACTGGAGTAGCAGCCGCTGAATTTTCGTATTCTTAGGGTGCGTTCCTTTGGGGTGATCTGGATCAGGATCAGTGATCCAAAATCACTCGGATCGTAGTTCATCAAAAGAACCGATGAATCCGTGACCAGAGTGGATTCGTTGATTCCTTAGATGCACCATGATCTGAGTGATCTTGGATCACTGATCCTGATCCTGATCACCCCAAAGGAACGCATCCTTATATTCTTAGAACTGGTAACTCTATCTCTATCAATACTTCCCGTATGCAAATAAAGAAAATGATGTTTTAGTAGATAAATATGCCTAGTAAGTCCACTTTCTTGTTTCAAAACACCAAAATAAATAAAAAATATAGATAAATTAATTGTTCTTACTCCATTAGTGTGGTTTGTTGTGAGAGGACTCATGGCTGTATACTCATACAAATTTGTGGCAGTCAGTTTTGAACCTCTTTGATATGCAACTTATAACCAAGTCGAATAGATGGAATGATTGGCGTAATTTTCCAACAATGAACGATCACTTCTTTCTACCCTTTTGTTCAGTTCATTTGCTGATATACTTCGGTCCAGCATGCCAATGTTACTTCGTAATGTATCGATAGATGTTGTACGGGAATCTTCGACGAGTGTCGCTAATGATTCAGCATGGCTTCGGTTTGAATTACCAGGTAACCCTTCTAAATGAAGATTGTTGGTGGCACTATCAAGTCGTCGGCGGAGAAGATCTGGAGTTGATTGACTCATTCGTAACAAGCAACCATCCGTAACAACATTTCCAGATAAATATTTGCTTCTCTCTATCTTATTTACCATCTTTTCTTTACGACAAATTACACTGTGCAATTTCGGTAAGAAAATTGGGAAAAGCACAACCGAGGCCGCCAGCGGATGACTTAACTTGACCGCTCTTCCTCGAACCAAATTCTGCTCGTCCATGGTGCAAACAATGGATAAGACAATGAGATGCAATGTGGCAGCTAAATAAATTGTGAAAGCTAAACCTTTAGTTTCTCGAAACTGCTTTGGAAGTTTGCGGGTTTTGAATGTGTAGACAGCACACAAAACAAGTAGGGTGAGATAAAATGAATTTGTGATCAACACACACAAATCTGTAACACTGCACTGCACGACGACTTGTTCTGGTGTGTAGATTCTCAATACACTGTCTTGGTATCTAAAACAAAATCAAGAGTCAAAACTGTATCAGTATGGAGAGGTTTTCATCTGAGTATCGTATAACCAAAACCAAAGAAATCTGGCTAATTACAAAGTACACAAACAATCCAAAGAACCAATCAAAATCGAAGCAAATACACTCATGTGGCGGACACAAGACGCAGGAAACGTGTGCGAGTGAAATGGCAGTTTCTCATGTTTTGGTTCACTTCTGATTGGATGTCAATCGTTTAGCGTAGCAATGTAAAACCAAATCAAATGCGAATTGCTTTCTACACTCAAGTGAAAATCGCTGTAAGATGTAAGTGAAGTGCCAAGTGAAATTAAACCACCGTAATATGTAGACAATACAGATACTTACGTGAAAAAACCCCAAATTGTCGAGAAAACTATACTTAGTCCTAAGATGAAACCAATCACCAGTAGCTGCGATCGCGTGCTGACAAATGTTGGATTCATAGTTTCACGGAGGGAAGAGTTAAATAGACGATTCACTCTCAAGGTTTTCGAAAACATCACAGCATAACAAGTTACGTGGCCAAGACAGGTATACCCTCTCATGCTACACACGCGTTTATCTGTATGAAGAAATAACAGTTATATTTTCAACGATATCATTTGGGAGTCACCATCGGGACAAAAGGTGCTATGCTCTCTTTTGACTTTGTTAACAGTTAATACGTACCAACCATGATGTTGTGTATATTACGGGCTCGGCGAGTTCCCTAGCCTACATCTTATACTTAAATCATGAGCTCACAATAGCATTTATTTGTTCCTGTGTTGTTTAAGGCTTTTCGACTTTTTTCCCGTGTGTGCAGAAATTACCTGGTGCTATGAGATCTAAGAAATTTTCGCCATAAGATACCATTATTCCCACCAATAAAACACAACTAAGTCCGCGACTGGACGCTTTGATGACCGGATGATTCTTCAGAGTGACAAACACGATCAGAGTTAACAACGTACAGACGAGTCCAGCCGCTGAGAACAACAAGGTAACCAGGATGAAAGATGGCGACGGGTCCACATTGGCAACAGGTTGAGGCAGGCATTTTGTTTTGTTGACATCTGGCTAAAAAAATAAAAGGTAAACAAATAAATCAAAGCCTTTTTCCCTCCTGATATGATGAGGGCGAGTGAGAGAATTAGTGGGTATGTCGTGTCTTACATTATCAAATTTCTAGCAAACAACTAAACTTTAAATCGGACAAAAACGTTTTATCGCTACGCAAATTTGGTCTTGATTCAATGCTTTGTTTCGGAACCAGAACAATTATTTGAAACTGGCCGAGTGCTCAAATATATAAATGTTCTAACATGGCTCAGGCTTTCAAGACAAACTTCTAAATTGGTTGTGTTTCCTTTGTATCCAAGTTTCTTTTGGGAATTGATGGACGAAAGAAACTTAGAACATTCGCAAATTTTGTCCTGAAAGCCATGTTAGAATATTGATGTTCGAACGTGGCCTGTTTGTGACGTCCTGGATGAGGGTGTTTCTAGCCTGTCACGAACAAGGATATCTTCCCAGATTTTTAACTTTTAGATTTTCAGTCGTATAAATAATTTTGAGATCTGAAGAACTTGAATGAAAAACTAATGACATCATGAAATTGGCAGAAGATCAATTTCAGTAAATGTGAATATTGTAAGCTCTAACGTATTTGTTGCGACAAAATCCTTGCCAGGAAAAGTTGCTGATATGAGATTTTTCGTTTATCAAAGACTTTCTGCAACAAAGAGAAAAGGCCGATACCCTGGTTGCAGTTAAGGTACTACGGACAGCAGAAAGTAAGATTTTCATTTGGTTTCTACAATGCGCAAAAAGTGAAATCGGTCCAAAGAAAAAAAAAAAAAAAAGCAAACCAAAACCTAAAACAAAACCATAGGCGGATTTAGGGGAGGGGCTGAGGGGGCCGCGGCCCCCCCTTTCTTTTCTTGTATTTTCTTGTATTTTCAAAACCGTCCTTTGAGTGTTGTTATAATTATACAATCAGGTTCCAATTTTATTCAATTTCGGAGCTTTCCTTAGTTAAAATATATTTTGTGTTAACAATTATAATATATTATCAAATATTCAAACAAACTTAACCCAAAAATTAAAATTCGCGCTCATTGTTAACGCCAAATGTAACATGCGTTTCTTTCGGTTTGAAATGACGAGTAACACCGGACACGAATATTGTCACGCCGTGTCCCTTGCTGCACTGCTGAAGAGTGAAATATTTTTCTGAAGTTTTCGAGGAAAGCAAAGAAGACACTGTTTACATTTCATCGTGAACCAGGTGAGTACGTTACTTATTTGACCTAAGTTAAACGTAATGGTTTTTTTTTAGATCTGTATCTGCCTTGGAGACTTTGTTTGGTGATCATCCGCCCCAGCAAAAAGGCAAATGAAGTAAAAATATTAAACTTTAGCTTATATTAAGCACTCAATGTAATGATTTGTCGCAAAGGGTTTTGCGTAAATTGATTTATAATCCTGAGTTGATTTCTCGATAGAAAATTCTGACAGAAACGATTAGAATCATTACAGCAATAACAGTTTGCTGACGATGTTATAAAAATGGATCAGTTGTTTCTACTTGTGCCAGGTGAAAGCGAGTTTTAAAGAGCAAGTTTGATTATCATTCGCTGTCTTTATGATAAGTAACGTTTCCCTTCTGGAACGTTTCACTGTAGGACTCAGCCGTTCGTTACAGGGTTCCACACTGAATGTTATTGAGGCAGCAAGCATGTTAACGTTGTGAAGGAACAGCTGAAAGGTATGCGCAAGAATGCTAAAACAACATTTGCAAGTTCTGTGTATGAAAAGATCAAGAAGATGGCTAAGAAGGCAAACGTCAAGGTAAGCATCCCTCGAACTTTTGGTAGGCAGACATTAAGAAACAACACCCGGTAATGCCAGGACACCAGTCGCCTACTTTCGACGGGCAATATTTCTTCCTTTCCTTGACAACTTGTTGGAGTAAATAAATACCCGCTTTAATGGACGATCAGAAGCGGCATTGCTTGGACTGCTACTGATACCTGCCAACTTACAGCAGCTTAACGAGTCTTCTCAAGAGAAACTTATTCAGCATTATTCCCCTGATCTGCCGTCCCCAAGCAGTGCGGAAGTGCTTCTGGTATGTTATTCTGCGTTAATACTATACATGGGTTACCAAGTTTATATGAAACTGTGATAAGCTGAAAAAACCGATTATACCTTGTCTTGAAATATATGTTAATTCTTGCTTTTATTTTTAGGAACAACGCTACCGTAAAATTCACGACACTACAAGAGATTGAAAGCCTGCAGGTCAAGCCTCTACCCCAATGTCCATACAATTCTGCGCCTCCTGTTAATCACCCCAGTCACAAGTGCAACTGTTGAACATAACAACTCTTCACTGCGCTTTGTGAAGAATGTTTATCACAGCACCATGGGAGAAGAACGTCTAAATGCACTGTTGTTGCTCTTTATTCACAAAGACATACCTTTAAATTATAATGCAGCTGTTGACGAGTACGCCAAACGAAACCAGAAAAGGATGACATTTATCAAACCACTGCAGTGATTTATTTCGATTAATACTGGATGTATAAATGCAATGCAATGACTCTGTTAACAGTTCGCCTACCACTAACACTACGATTTTGCTTTGAAAATCGTTTTTATAAAATGCTCTTTAATTCTATCTTCCGAAACGTTAACGTTACTTTACTTTGCATCCCGAATACACCCACAATCATGTATGCTGCATATCTCCTGAAAAGTGAAGTTTTCATTCGGGGGAGGAAGGGTGAGAGACTCGGCCCCCTCTTCTGAATTTTCTGGATCCGCCCCTGAAAACAGCTAACATCGAGTACTGGATCAAAATGAAGCCGTGACAATTTTAATGGCAAGCCTTTCCGGGCGCGGAGTAAATAATAGAATAAATGGTAAAAATTAAGGTAAATGATATAATTCCGGGTCAACTCATTGAAACCAATGACAAAATAAATACAACTATTCATTTTAACTTGCTTTCATTCACATAACTTAATTCAAGCTCACCACAAAACCTCGGGCACATGGCGTACATCCTGTTTGCTGGCTATTCGTGACGTCATTGGGTTTACACGGATCACATTTCCAACAGCAAGGCTCGATGGTAATTTTTCTTTCTCCTCTTTTACAGGGACGACTGCAGAATGTACGGGGCAGTATGTTGGTGTGCTGAAATAGCTTCATCCTAGCAGGACCTGAACCATTTCTCTCAAGACCCCAGTGACCTAACGTTACGAGCCTCCACGTTTTTCCAGAGGCATCTTTCTGTGGTCTTAACAAGTCATATTCTGCTGAAATATCTCCATTTTCGTCAAATTCAATTTGCCTTCCGGTTAGAGTCTCAAACTTTACATCAAGAATAGTGTCAAGCAAAGCTTTTCGCTGTTGTGATTGTTCTTGCAAGCACGATATAGTATTTGAAGAATTTTTGCAAGAGAGTTTGAAGATTTTGTCCAGTGCGTTAACAAAAGTGTACACGGAGTTAATCACGCTTTGAATGTACATATCTGCATAAAATATTTCTCGTTTAATAAAGGTATCAAGGGGATTTTCTGAACGATATTTTGACCTGTTCCTTTGCTGCTTCATTTCTGAAATCCATGGATTGCGACTTCCGTTATTTTCGTCTCTCCATTTTTCAAAATGTGTCGCCTTTTCATTCTGAGGAGAGCATAACACCATATAATTCGCCATGTCTTCGTTTCCAGTTAAATAAACCGACATTTCAGCCGAATCACCTCCGACAAGCCATCGAAAGACGCTCTGTTTTCCGAGCTCTTTTACTGCATTAAAAAGTAAACTTATATCACTTTTGGAACAAAAGAGGACGATAACTTTGGCATTCGTTTTTTGACTTATATCCTTCACTACTTCATCAAAAGTTAACACTGCATCACCTTGTGGAAGTGCCTTTATTGTACCAATGCAGATGCCGCGATTGTTTGCCTGTTGTGTGAAGTATTTACTTCCTTCTCTGCCAAATTCATCGTCCGAATAAACGACAGACACATATTTTGTGCCGTTTAAAAGTAAAAGATCAACGAGGGCCCTTGCGCGCACCTCGTCAGACGGTACTGTTCGTACAAAATACTTGAAACGGTTTTTGTCGCTGAGGAGAGGACTGGTAGCGCCGTAGCTTATGTGCGGCACCTGAAAAAGTCCGAGGAGATTGGAAACCTGAAGAGCAACACTGCTTGAGTATGGTCCCACAACTCCGACGATTGGCGGTGGTTTTGAGGTCGAGCATGAAGGGAGAAAATAAGACGCTTTTTCTAATGCTATGACGTCTTTTGAACAATAATCGAGGATTTTAAATCCAAGAATTATTCCTGGAAGAATGTTTGAATTCTTGTTTACTTGATCGATGGCGTAAATCATGGCCTCGGTGAAATAAACTACATCCCGTGATCGCAAATCACCGCATTTGTCTTGACAAGAACTCGGGCAATACGAATGAACAGGAAACAAACCACCAAGGATGAGATCTCCTGCTTGGAAAGCTTCGCTTTGGCTTGATTGCTGACTACAGGTCGATGACAGTACTAAATGCAGAGCCAAGGCGATCCGGAAAGAGTTGGCTTGGTAAATCATGGCTGATCAACAGTAACTCTGACAGATTGTTTTTCCCAAGCTCATGCCTAAGATGGAAGGTTTTATCGTCTGGGCTTTAACAGTAGCCGTCTATTGCTTCTAAGATTTTCGATACTTGCTTTCTCCCCCAAAAAAGCACTACTTGAATTGAATGAAAGAAAAAAATAAACGCCTTTTAAGAATTGTTTATGTTTTTATGACGCCTACATCCGGAAAGAGAAATTGTAGCACGGCTGTGGCATAATTGAGGCGGCTACTTTGATCGCAAATAATGACACTGTTTCGCCAACAATCGCTTTTGACATATCATCAAATTACAAAGGTCTTCTTGGATCTTCTTTAGAAGCTTTAGCAAACTTGGGGGCGTGATTGCAATTGAGAAATTTCTATATTTAGTATTGATTAATTTTGGTGATTTGCAGATACAGTTTTAAATTTTCTCTAATTTGGGGCTGTAATTTGATTTGCAGAAATTAAAATATTTTAAGAAGCGTGTGGTCTTATCTGTAAGTCGTTTTTTTTCCCGAGATGTAAAACAAAATTTCCGAAACACCTGCTTTCAGACGAGTAATTAAAACCAAAATCCCGTGATTAGATACATTGCATTTAGCTGTGAGAGGGCGCACTTGAACTGTTTGCTTTTACTGAACAGGGAAATCTTTATTTACAAACTGCATGATCAGGAAGTAAAGCTATAAAAATAGCTTTGCGTATTTCACATTAATGCTTACAAAATTTTGGAGTTGTCCTTGCAATATTAGATGGCTAAATTTTTATGTACATAGGATATGATGTGGGTCTACGAAAAGTCGGACATGTCATGGTCGTACATGAAGTTATGGGGATTAGAGTCGTTTTCATTAACTTTGTTTAATCTTAAACTTTATTTTCCTTTTTCCGAAGGAGCTGGTTATTATATATTTTTATAGGGATGAAATAAAAAGCCTTCTTAATCTTTTGATCAATCGATACAAACCGGAATCAGGATGACATTCTTCTTTGAAGCACGCAGATATGCTGTGTATTCAGATTTTACATCAGCAGAT
Organism: Orbicella franksi; assembly: GCF_964199315.1. Taxonomy (NCBI): domain Eukaryota; kingdom Metazoa; phylum Cnidaria; class Anthozoa; order Scleractinia; family Merulinidae; genus Orbicella; species Orbicella franksi. The sequence goes on along the minus strand of NC_138149.1, from coordinate 20,554,729 downwards.
TATTCATTTGTGTTAGTTTTGTCATTTGAGATGTTTACCAGAGATCGCCGCCAATAAAAATTAAATCAGATTTCTGACTGTTCTTAGCTTCTACTTTGAAAAGTGATATAATTATCTCTAAAAATGACGTATTTCATTTCAGAGACTTTGTTCACACTTCCCATACGCTATTCTAAACGTATCCTCCATATATGTTTGGCGCTCGTCGTCATTGCTTTATTGCGAGAAAAGTGCGTTGAAAACTTGATTAAATAAGTGGACAAGAAACGAGTTTGATCGAGAGAGGATGCTGGAAGGATAAGAGAGTTTATCGCCCATATAGGGCTTATTCTCAAGGTAATAGCCCTCAAGATTTATTTAGATCACTCCCGGCTTCATTAAAACCGGGATGGTCCCGCAACCAATCCTGTGATGGACATCTCAAGCGGCTTTTTATGCATTTTCATCCTCCAAAAAAACAACTGCGTGGCCGCATTATACGCGGAGAACTGGATCCCATATCTAAAAGTAACCTGAGAGGGATTACCTTGAGAATATAGGGCCTATATGAGTGATAAACTTTCTTATCCTACATCCTCTCTTGTTTCGAAGGAATCACGTTCATGGAAACCCCGCAATCAAGCGAATAACACATCATTCGGGTCGACGTCAATACCCCCACTATTAGCTACAATGAGGATATGGAAAGTACGCCTCTCTTCGCTATTTTAAGGTTGCCATTGTGTCCACAACACGCTCTAAAGGCTACAATGCATGGAAAAATGGCCGACACTTTGAGTGCGGAAGGAGTCTGATTACAGTAGAGGGTATATTAAATCATGGATAGCGCCAAAATGTATCAAGGCCTAGCAGACATTTGCGAGCGTTGTGTTGTAGCAAGACGGCTGAGGGTTTTCACCTTTCGAGATTCTTTTTAAAACCGCAATAAACCCCCCAACAAAGACTTCTTCTGTATTTTTCTTTATTTATACACGTTATTTCTTCTCTAAGACAGTATCAAATAAAAAATATCACACGTTTAAACATTTAGTCCTTGAAATACGCTGGGTGATCACACAAGGGTTATGTTTATTACATTTATGAATTGCTTCCTACGGATAAGAGTTGTTTTTTATTCGAGTGCTTCTTAAACGATTGTTCCAAGACAATTGTTATTAAAAAAACTGTTTATCATCTTGCAGTGTGTGTCGTAAGAGTCCAAGCTTTATGTCCTCTTCCTGGATGCATTCCAAGTAGCGGCAATAGTAGACTACGACCAAGTTAATCAGCTTCACTGCGTTTTCGAGTGTTTTGAATGTTGCCTTTTTGTCATTTTACTCTAGAGAGGACAAGAAAGAGACAAATTTTAGATAGATGGTCATAGATACAACGCTGAAATTGAGAAGGACCCTTTCTTGCTTAAAAATGGGGGAAGGGCTCATTAAGTGTGAATGTATAATCATTATTACTAAGTTTTGGTTTTTATCAACACATGTAATAAGAGTATGGCATCAACCTTTTTTACCGGTACAGTCTTTCTGTCTTCCAAAAGATGCTTAGCTGGCGTTGAACCCTTTGCAGTAGCATCTTTGTATTCTTGTGAGGTCTTCTTTAGTTTACGTTTGCTTTCTTCCTTCTGATGTGTCTTGGAGCGCTAGGAAATAAACTTAGATTAGAACAGCTATGCAAAATGTCTCAAATGTTGAAATACGCTTGTTTGTTGACAAATCAAGTTAATAGCGAGATTTTTACATGTTCCCTTCCACGACTGGGGTCTTTCTAGTAATTTAGCTGACTCATTTCATTGATGTAATCTTACTGAACTTCCACGAAAGAGGGATATTTTAATTGAGGTTTTACCGCTTTATAATGGAGCAAGAGACGAAAATGATAAATATGTTAAAGAATAAACTAAATTATAAAAGATGATGATGGTGTCCGCCCAACAGAGGTTTAACTTTACGTTTAAAAGTTATGTATTATGAGAACGCCGTCCAGTAACGTTCGTGATGTTATGTGTAGGTAGCGGTACTGTCAGTAGAATAAAGTGATGTCGTTACCTGGAAATCACTTGGTCTTGCTATTGTTGACTGTTTAAGGATAAAAGTAAGTCGTCAGTCGGTAATTGCTTTGTCCATTTGTTAATATTTAGTAAAAAACGATTAAGTCTCATGGCCGTAAGCCTGAAAAGCAGAAGGAGTGGAGCTTAATGCATCAGTCTGGGGGCAATTTTATCAGTCTTAAAGCTCACTATTAAAAGAGAACAAACTGCAAAGCTTTGTATCTCTTAACTGGACACAAGAGAATTGCTAATGTTTGAGGGTTCTGTATTTTTAAAATCTTGAGCTTTGGATTAATTGTTAATTGCCTTTGTTACAAACGCTATGGATATGGGTGGAATATTTTATTTTTCTCTCAGGAAACAAGTGATGGGTTAATCGAGCTATTTTATGTGAGAATATCAGGTATGCCTCTCTATTGTGCGGACAACCATCATCGAACGGCGAATACAAACCGTGGAATACAAAATTACCGCAATACCATAAAATCCAACATATACAGCGCAACTTCTGGTCTTTGTCATTATTAGGAAGCTCCATACAATGACCTCTGTGCCTCGCCGTATGTCTTCTTACTTTTGGGGTTAAAAGCTTAAAACCATTAAATGGAAAACACGTTTTGATACTATTGGATGTTGTAAACCTCCCACTGAGTTTGTTTGTAAGCCAACCCAACCCCTTTTACTAGTTCTATAAGCCAGGGCTTATAGCAGAATTTTAATGTATCATATCTGCATCTTTTCACAGGTCTTTAACCGGACACCAAATTTCAATACAAGAGGCATTAATGATTTTTATACGCTTGGTCCTATTATTATCAATTATCAAAGAATTGAAATACTGTGACTATTATAAGAGATGTGCATTTAGAAAAGCTTTAATCAAAAATAACAGCAGCAGTATGCCTTTGAAGCGCGTCAGGTGGCAGGAAGATGTTGCATCTCCATGTGGGCATTTTTAATGCTGATGTATTGTTAGTCACTTACCTTTTTAAATGCCATTTGTTGCTGTCCAAATTCTCCCCCACCGCCCATGGCCGGAAGTCCCGCTAGTCCTCCACCCATCATGCTTTGTAGACCTCCTTGGAGAGCGCCTCCTTGAAGACTGTTACTTTGAAGACTACCGTCCATCATTCCTTGCCCTTGTAGAGCATTAACACCACCACCATCGGATAACATCCCTCCTTGAACTTGCTGTCCTCCTGTAAAAGCAGATGTCATGCTCTGCATTCCTTCCATTCCTTGAACGCTCTGAACACCTTGCATTCCTTGCAAAGAACCACCACCTCCAAGGGAACCTTCACTCATGCGGCTTACCGCAGATTCACTCAATCTTCCACCTCCTCCCATCGCCCCTTGTCCCATCGCCTCCTGTCCCATCGCACCTGCATCCATGGCCCCTCCAAATCCCGTTCTCTCTGATCCTCCCATGGGAGCTTGTTCCACTGGTGCTGCCTGACCTTGTCCACCTAGTTGTTGCGCTCCTTCAAGGCCTCCAAAGCCTTCCATGCCACCATTTAAAGATTGAGTTCCACGTGCTCCCAAACTACCGAGTTCCATGTTGCTTTGTTGTGAAGATCCTCTCATTTCGTTTGGCAACATTTTGTCTGCTTGGTGAATAAGGCTTGAAATCTCTGCGAGGCAATGTTTCAGTAAACAAAAAAATGATAGAAAGGGCCACTTAACAATGAATTTGAACAATTTATCAAAAGTGCCAGGGCTTCTTCGTATTCGATTTACTTCTTTTACTTCTGTTACTGCACTACAATTAAACGAGAATTATTCAAAGCTGTAGGACGCCAAAAGGAGGGGCAAATGATTTGAAATCACCTCTCACATTTTCTTGTTGGTTAGAAAGTAGAGAACCACCTAATAAAAAGGTAAACCAAATTTGTTATAAATTTTATGAAAGGTCTGTTAAACCAACCTGGCTGAACAAAAGATGATTGTTGGGATGTATAAGGAGAAGCATATTCCTGAAATTCGTCTACGTGGCCGGGATTTTATTGTGTCCGTCATCATGCAGGCATGCAAAAGGAAGACACGTGCAACAAGACGTCCAGTTAGAACATGCAAATGCAGTAACGCAATTCATTTATAGATAGAACTATTTCCTAATCTTGTTCGACGGAAAGAATTTCTTAAAGAAAGTCAAACAGCCAGCTCAAACAGCATGCTACAATGGACACTATCTTTTCCCGTATGTGATCAAATTCACATAGAAGTTAACGTCCTTGTTCGGCGGTCCGGGGACATTCTGCTGAAGGAAATTCTTCAGCATCTAGTCGTACTCTTACCTCCACTTTATTTATACATCATTGTTATTGAGATGGGTTTGATCTTTTTCTCCTTGAATAACATTTGGCAGAAAGAAATTTGCTAGCTAGATAAAGAGTTGGTCAAGAGAAGCGCGAAAATAGTTAAACGAAAACACAGGGTAAGACGGAGAGTAAGACCTATGCTTGTCCACAAAGTCACCAGAAATCCATAAAGAAAGTGATGTGCTTACCTTGGTTCTCTCTTTGTTGACCTCCCCCAAAGGCCACTGGTTGACCTCCTCTTCCTTCTTCTTGAGGGCTAGATATTCTCGGTTGTATACCTTCTTGCTGTGCCTGTTTATTTAAAAAGGTATAAATTAACAGACATCCGTTTACTTCAGTGGCCTCTGCATGCTACATTTCGTGAGAGCTTAGGACCTTAATTGCGCAAAACATGTTTCTATAATCCGTCACCATTCGTGATGACTCATCTGTGATATTGTAAAGCTCTCTATGCTTTTTGATGATAAGAGTAAATCTTTCCCATCTCTGCTCTGTAAGCAATGCTAGATGCATTTTTATACCCTAAGAAATATTATGCGAAATTATATGAGGAAGCTTCAAGGTCCTCTTTGTCACATTTACCATAGTCGAGATCATCGCAAACTCTTTATATCTGTTGTGTCAAAGAAATTGCAACAAGATTCGTGAGAAAACGGCAACCTTTTGGTGTTACTAAAGTACCTATAGAGGCTATTCATAGTACGTAGATGTAAGCATGTGCATTTGTCAACTAAGCAGTCAGTCAGATAAATACACGATGGCAGCTGATTGAACAGCTTTTGCTTTGATTGAATTATTGTAACAACTACAGCAAAACCAGTCCCTCTACTGCGGCGAAAACAGCCAACAGCATGAAAATGTCTCTTTACCCCTGCAGGAGCTCCGCCAACCACAGAAGCACCTCCATTGCCAATGGAAGCAGAACCACGAGAGGACTGGGACTCTGCCGCGATTGCACGTTGAATCTCGTCCAGCTCATGAGCACTTTCAGAGGCGACCTGGGCCTGAATGCTTTGTTTCTGTGTTAGATATAAGAAGTTATCGCGTGACAGCTAAATTGCTACATCTCTCTTTAAGTGTTCTTTGTTAGTACGACTATGCGATATGAATATGTTTAACCTCACTATTTAAGGATTTCTCCACATCCTGACAGAAACAATAAATTTAGGTTGTGTGTGCGAAAAGTGCTTTAGAAAGACGCAGGTTGGCAGAATGGTTGGTTGTAGTTCTTCGCCAGCCCTAGGGATAAAACAAATTAAATTGACAGCATTTTAAAATCTCCATTCCGTACCTCTGCAGCGTCCTGTCTTTGTATATTTGTGGCCCAGTTGACACCTTTTCCCCCATCTTCCCACCCTGCTCCTGCACCTCCTCCACCCCCTCCACCGCCGTACCCCTCTCCTGTTTCGTATTTCTTTTCCTCTTCAGCTTCCATAGCTAAACGATCCTCTAATCTGGTGTCTTCTTTGTAATCATTGTTATTACCTCCGAGGTCTCCTAGCTCACCCAATCCCATCATTTTGCCTATACCACCTGGCTTTCGGTTCACTTTATGTTCTTTTACTCGCTTAATGTGAGGTCCTTCGTCGATGTCACTTACTGAAAAAGTGTATAGCCATAATAATTTTAGCAATACGATAAACATTACAAGCAGTTAGCATTTCATTAGGTCCTACACATTAAGGAGTAAAAGGCAAAGACCTCACAAAACCTATCAAGAAACCAAACCAAAAGAAGTAGCCTTTTGCGCACTTCCACTTGTGTGTTAACAATGAGGGAAGCAAATTGTCTCAGTTGGAAGTTTGTAAATTATATATACGTACATGTATGTACCTAACTTTGTTTCGTAAATTCCCGATGGCGCCAAGAGGAAAAAATACCATGAGCATAGAAAAACCAAAGTAATGTCAGATTACCCTCGCCTCTCAATTTAAAATCGTCCCAATAAGACCTCATCTCAAAACATGAAAAGTACTTCCTTTAGATAAACTAAATAGACATATAAAGCGTGCCTAAAGTCGCATGTTTTCTGGATGTTTGATTTGGCTTGTCGTCTGCAGTCTCATCATTACTTTCATGACTTGGCTCAGCCGACCCTCTGATTCTCTCAACTCTTGATTCGGCCTTATGCCCATGCTTCACTGCATCCTGAGCAGCAAGGCTAGCATCTAACTCAGCTTTTTGCACTGCTTCTTTTACTAAAAATATAAAACATAAGGTTGTTAAAACTTGAAAATCAACGGTGTCTAGTGCGGAGTAATAACATAAAAAAAAACATTACAATGTAACTCTCACACTTGAGGTTTATCTTTCGGGCAGGAAAACGCAAATGGCACATAGGCTTGCCAACAGAAAAACAAACAATGTAAACACCTAATGCAAAGCAGTAAAATTTGGAGGCATTCCACGTCTTATGTACTGTATAGCGTCATTGAATCCCTGGAAGGTGACTATATTTACAATCAAAGCTGTGATGTTGACTTTTTCGTCATAAAGGAAATAAACGGCAACTGTGTGCCACAATAGTGTGTAACTGGAAATGCTCTCTGCATTTGTTTCTTCTCTGGTGATTCAGTGTTTTCCAGACCATGCACGGACAAATCGCATGCATCGTTTGAAAATTCCACTCACCTTTATCTTCCAGATTTACCGACTTTGGAGTCGCCGGATGCGCTAAGAACGAATTAAATGAAAATGTTTGTATTTTGTTGATCTCTGAGAAAACGCTAACCGCTGTTTGGCCTGTTCGAATGAAAACGGTTATCTAAATTAACCAACCCACAAATTCCAGTTTTTTTAAGAAAACGGATTGCTTGTCTTTTCATACGACGGTCAACTTATACTGGTAACCTCAACGAATGGTCCTTTTCCGGACTGGTCTTGGCCTTACCTCTGAAATCTTTAATCAATCTTGCATTTCAAAGACAAACTTATCTAGAAACGTACCTTCCTCTGCTCCAGACTTCACAGTAGAAGTTTCGAGAGGAGCGGAGAAGACTAAAGATAAAAAGATTAATGAGAACAATTTGACAAGAACTCACATGGACAAAATACACTTGCTTTGATAATTGAAACCTTGCCCACAAATAGCCAACAAACAAGCAAACAAACAAGCAAACAAACAAACCGACAACCAAACAAGCTGGAGAAACCAACGGAAGAATAAAGTAAACAAATCAGTTTAAGAGAAATTAACGTGCTTCTGTATATTTATAACATGTACCAGTTGGAAAATGTTTTTCCACCCTAATTTTTTAGCGAAAAGTTTAGCTCTATTGCCACCAAAGTCGCCCAATTCAAGGTACCTGTACCAAGGCGATCGGTAGAAATAAATCTTAGTTTGTACAGTAATTGACTGTTCAATCGACAGCTTTGCATGCCGATAAAGCTACTAATCAGTTAAATCGTACAGTTCAACATTTTAAAAGGTAGAGGTATACTAGCTAATGTTTAAACTGTGATGCTAGTCTTTTGCTTCCGAGTTAGGAAATCAAAAATAAGGTCCATGAGCCACTATTTTATTTTGCTGGCGTAATCTACAAAAAAATATCTGTAGGAAGAAAAATATCTTGGAGCCTTCAATCTGTTTTGTTTTTTGTTTTTTGTTTTTTGAATTTTGTCGTGAGTAAGTAAAGCCACCGCGAATCAAGAAAGACAGTAGTAGTCCTTGAGTAAAAAACACAATGTAACACCTGTTTCACTCTCAATTAACTTTTTGGGTGCAATTTATGATTGCTACTAACACTGGTCAATGGACATCTGACCCATATATGCAGGTTTCCCGTGGAAGTGGTGCAATGACATTTGCACCTCTTTACGATATACATTTACAAGCAAAACTTTGAGGTTCATTTTACTTTCAAACACGTCTGAATCATTGCATTATTACATAAAATAACTGATACTCAGGTGGATGTTGGAAATTTGCATTCTATCCCGTCGACGTACGCCATGTTGGCTCAGTCGAGTCGAAGAATAACAATTTTATTTTAAAAATAGGCAAATAAAATTATTTTTAAAAGTGTGAAACGGGTTCACAATATAATCGGTTTAAAAGCTTTTGAATTACTGATAAAATCTTCAGTACACGTTACTAAGTTCTGACATGGTCAACAGGAAGTCAAATCACAACTCAAATGATGTCGAATGGATAGATTAGGAAAACTGCTACTTCAACGTTGCTTTCCTAAAATGCAAATGAAATTTTCTGTAAGAGATAAACAAAAACAAATTACAGAAGACACATATGGGCCATGGAAGACACATCAAACCTGTTGAGACCTGGCGCACAGCAGGAAGGAAAAGGAACATGTCTTAAACAAATCTGCCATTATGCCAATATACTGTTAGCCAAACGATGTTGAATATCGACTATCGTTGAACTCACCTGTGTGCGACAAACATAATGTAAGGCACGTTAGAAGAAGTCTGTTGTTCATTCCACAGCCTTTCCTTGTTCGATATTGTTTATTTATCCCAAATTTGTACCTGCTAGGCAAACGACAGAAGTTTATCACCAAAGGTTATGAATCTGTTGCGAAGTAGTGGATGATTTTACTCAAGAGCATTTACCAATTTGAAGTGAAAACAAACGGCATCGGCGAAAAGCCTATAATACTTCCTAAATCTTGGATTTTTAAGAGAAATTTACTCTGTTTTTTCAGTTTCTACACCAAATTGACAAAGAGAAGCAGGTCTTCTTACTTTGTTTGTAATGACCGTTCATTGTTTAAATAATATAGCTTGTTTTCACTGCGAACGACCACAGCGTAATGTTCATAACTAAAAATACATTTGTGTGGTCAAAACGTCAATAAAATAGGGACTTACCGTTCAAAAAATAAAAATCCAAATCAAAGGGGGCCTGTAAACTTTTCCTATTTGGTCATTTCCGATAAATGACGTCATAAGAACCCAGAAAGTCTTTAAACTTAAGCAAGATTAAATATTTACCACTCTGCACCTTATCGAGTTTACAAAATATCAGCTCTATAGCTTGAGAATAGCAAAACATCGATGGCAACTGTGTTATCAAAATCAATAGAAATTAAGGTGATAATTGTTAAAATTACTTTAATTGCGGTAGTATTTTTGGTTTCTACGCTTTAGCAACACTTTAACTGTGCTCATTGTCTCGTGATTTCTCACCTGCTAGCTTCAAACTTAAAAACCTATGACCATTCTTGCAGATAAACGGCTTCATCAGCTCGCTTCCGAGATGCTCCAATACTTCTGACATGCGAAACAAGGATTGCTTAAGGAGATTACAGGTGCGGTAATCGACGAGTGTGATTTAAACAGAAGAAGAAATTGGTTGCCTTTGTTTTCACTCTGCCGACCATGGACATCTGAACAGCATGTACACTACCCATCATTTGGATTAATTGTAATCTACTTCCGCTGGATTCATTAATAGCTCAGATATTGGAGTGTTGAATGTTTGCACAATCTCCTGTGCAGTTCTCCTCAATCCTCGAAATAAAACGTCTTGGTCACATGGCCATGTGTCAGAAATGTGACAGATGAAAAATTGCGCGTGTTCAATTTTCAGGAGAAACTTTTCTCAAATTTAAAACTTCAAATATACGTGTAGAAAAAGATCGCCATTCTGAGATAGATCTCTTTTCCCTAACCAATCAACTTAAAAAACTGACCTCACCTTACTTGTTGCAAGGTAAACGCCCGATAAAGATCTTTATCGTTTAAGCATCGGTTTTTTTAAGTTTACTTTCAGCGACTGTGGCTATTTGCCTCAACCCCTCGACCCATATTAAACTACAAGCTTTATCTTTTCATCATTTGTAAAGTTCAACATAAACAAAAACGTGATCTGGGTCAGTGACTCAAGGCGACGACTTGAATTTAAAAAAAAATCAACATTTCGCGAGGAAGTCACATCAGCCTTGGCTGGTTTTCTTCTGGGTCCTCTATCCTGGCTGAATTGGAATTTGGATGTTATAGTGGGTATCGTATAGTACTTCAACATAATATTACTGGACTTGATGCCATTTAAAGGTAAGGAGAACCGTATGGTCGTTCCCAACAATATTTGCTACCTAAATTACTAGAGTTAATTACCAGCAATATAATTAAAAACATAAACAAGTTTTAAGTCAAATCGGCAGTTGGCATGGGTAGGAGCCAAGGGGAGGGCGGGGGGGGGGGGATTATAAGCCATTCAAAACCGCGTGAAAATGAGCTGACAAGAAACGACCAAATATATGCAGAGGCAACCCTGATTAAACCCTTTGATCTACATTCTATCATTCTCTGCCTTTTTGTACTTAAAGTACAATTCAATGCAATATCCAGCGATGGCGTTAGCAAGTCAATACAATTAGGCTTCTCCTTACGGCCACCTCCATAAGGGCTCGTAACATGCCGGTGGAGAGCGTTATTACCGAAATAAGGTTTTTCGTTGCCAAAAAGATGGGTCTCTTCCCTATTTTACGTTAGGGGGTGTGAAAGGGTAAAAGCAATTAGCCTGTACAACCCGTCATAACAGTTGTATAATTTGGGCAATAGGTGAACGTAGTGCGTAACTCCCGCTAAATCATATTGTCTGACAGAACGTTCTAACGCTGACTGTTTTGAGTAATTATGATTACACAAGACAAAAAAAAAAATTTTTTTAAGCTCACGTCTGTTGGTTCAAGTGAATGATTATTGCTTTTACAAAATCAATGAGCATCGCTTTCGCATTCAGACGTCTTATCACTTTACCGATGGAGAAAACACTTTAGATCATATAACTTTAAGAAGAAGTATATTTATTATGGACAAAACATATTAATTTTATCCCAAAAAGGCATCAAAGAAGCTTGGATTATACAGATGAAGCAAATATAGGTGAACTATAGGAAATGCGTATGGGAAATACATGTTCAGGCCCAAAACATATGTCAGCAGGAAAAATTGAAACGTTTTGGGTTGGAACGCAAGGGAGTTGTTTGGGGAGCTGGGGATTGGTGCTTATATATATGAATAATGACAACAGGTTGAAGCAGGTATGACTGTAAGGTGTACCATAATAGAAACCAGGGTTCATACGCCCCCAATTGATAGCAAGTCAAATGGAAAAACGAGGGCCAAACCTAGACAGAACGACTTGCACCTTAGTTTGAGCTAAACAAGAACCAGTTAAGGGCAATAAAGCTCAAAAGTAACCAGAACAAAGAGAGAAAATCAGCAACTGGCTTGTGGTGGTGGCAAAACATTACGTCATATAAACTACGGGGTCTAAAAGTAGCCGGTATGTCGCAAAACGTAAAGGAAGGCATGACAGTGTTTGGGATTACGGTTATGTATTGAAAGCGACTACACTTCGATTAGACGAAGGAAAACGTTTTGGTAAGTGGAAGTACTTCTTTATGTCGTGTAACTGACATCATTTTTTGGTGGCAGGTAATTTGAATAAGTATCCGTTTTCCCTCTACTTACTTCAATCGGTTCAATTTAATTCAAAACTATCAATGCGTGATAGTTTCCGACCCATGAAGATTTGTTGTCGAGCACTAGCCAATGTTACAGTAGAGAAAAGGTTTTGGACAACGGTTTTACAAGTTTAAACACACGTATTTCGTTTCTTCATTTGATACTGGTTGTTATGTAAAGCTGATTTACTTTCGATTTAGGGTACAAAGATTGAGTTGCACGCCATGTTTACAAGGGAATGAAGTGGGTGGTCGTCACAGCAGTTATAGCTTGTCTGGAGGTGGTCGCCGCGGGTAAGATGAACGTACAATCAAGGCTAAACGCCTCATTGATCTTCTTTGTTCAAATGGACTTCCTAATCACAAGATTTTCGACGGGTGCTAAATCATGATAAAAATTCTTTTTAGAGAAGGACTAGCTACTTTATGGCGAGTTTCTTGCTTAGTTATACAAATTTTTGAACAATTTCTGCCCCAATGCTAGTATTCATTAAGTTGTTATCACGTAACAAAGTGAAAGTAGCGATTGACCACTGCAGGGGGTAGTGATAACTGGATCTAAAGTCTACCACAAGCACACCCGTTGTAGCTTACAAGATAACAAAATGTTTAGCCTGCGAAAAGAATCCCGGTTGGGTTTAGTGCGAGCTAGCCGAGTGTGGTCTATGGGGAACGGGGCTAGCCGAGAGCAGTCTGGTGACGAGGTGGAGCGCATTTTCCTCTACTCGCTTCGCGGAATTCTTTATTTCTCGCTAAACGGCTCACTTCGGTCGCCGGATTTTTGTTCCGCCTTCGCCGGGAGCCTGTTTGCAGGCTACAAAATGTTCTTATGCTGTTGCCAGCTTGTATGGCCCTTCATTTTACACATCGTGGGCACAAAGGATTATATAAATGCTTACATAGCAGAGAGAAATAATTTTCATCGAATGTCCATCCTCTCTTACGACTTGTGAAGTTTGTGTGACTGTCGAGATAACCTTAGCTGCGTCAGTTAACCAACGTTACATTTTTAGAAACCTAGCGTATTTTATATTTTTTTATTGGGTGTACCGTCATAATGTTTGGAAATAAGTAAAAAAACAAGACACATAATTATTTTTAGGTTCCAGTAGAAGAGCACAAAAACGCGAGATAAAAATCGACAGACAAAGACCGTGGGAATACGGTAAGTAGATAATCAACAGTAGCTACTGCCATCATCTCTAATTCTTAGAAAGTTGGACGCATATTCCAAAATTGTATTATGGCAGAATTTGTGAGGGTAAGATCGAACGTCAACTTGTATGTTGAGCAATATTTCAAATTATACCGATCAACCAAGTGCCCAGTAAATTTGACAGCATACACGAAGTAATTCCATTCTGGATATCAAGAAGTTGCAATTTAAAGTGTGTCGGCCAGGGCTCAAGAATTTAGATAAGTGAAACCTCTTAGCCTCCTGGTTGTTTGATCAAGCAAAACATACCCAAGAACTGTCTCATTCAATGAATTGCACTTGAAGAGGAACTTCGGTTGTAAAATGATCTTAAAAAAGTCCAGATTCAAGACTGAGTTGACGTTATGCTTTGTAGTGATTATACCATATACGAGTATCTTTTGTGAGCGTTTATTTCAAACGTAGAAAGCGCCAATTTTTCAGTTTTATAATTTAACAACCCCATATGATCAATTTTGTTACAGCTTGGCTAAAATATCTTCTGGGAGACCCTAAAGGAAATCGTAAGTAAAACTTGAAACTCCAGCTTCCCGGTAACTGTTATTTACAAGTTTATTGACTAGAAGCCAAAGATCAATATTGGTTTAGTTAAATGCAATCTACAAGTATAAAGGTTGATTCTGGTACAAAGTCATTTCGTGAGACACACTTTTGAGCAGGATTTTACTTGTAACTCAGGGGCGTAGCAACCATAAACGCAAGTACGCACTCGCGTATACCTCCAGAATTCCAGAAAAATATATGTATTCATTGACGAAAAGCGTCTTTAATAATGAAATGTGTTGGTTTGACAGTCTCTAGTCTCCTGTTAAATCCAATATCAGTTATCCTAAAGGTTTACTCATAAACAACATAAGTCACTAAATACTCAACGTTCTTCAATGCATTGATTTATGAAACTGTTCACTGGAAAACATGGGAAATGGCTTTAAAGATATCCTGAAGAAAACATTTCTTGGAGGGCATTCCCCCAAACCCTGTTAGGTGCGTGTTCCCCAAAGGAAAATGCACACTACGCCTTTGGAACTAAGGCCATTATATAACTGGAAGGTGCCTATTAATTGCGTGACATCCTTATTTGCAGCAAACACAGCAAAGGCCGTAATAGGGGAAAAGAGAACGACAAGATTGCATCGATTATGTTCAGGAAAAATTCAGTTACGCGATAAATGGACGAAAGATAATTCAATTTATGACAAAATCATATGCGGGATGTTTACAAGAAAAGACGAGTACAAGAAACACGAGGAGCACGTGGCAAGACTCTTATTGGGACAAACAGAGAAAAAGAGTTTAGACGAACAAAAGGATGAACTGATTAGAGCTGTCAATCGAATGGTGCACGCTGCTGGTCCTCTTCCTATTCTGAAGTTTAAAGGCGGATGATTGTGAATACGTTACTAATGATCACGTTGTTATAGAGGTTGTATATTCGTAGAATTGTTCAATTTTTAGTATTTTGTGAGCCAAAATGATATCATTTTAACACTGCTGATTTTTGTGGCATTACATCTTTATCCGGCCCGTCAGGCATAGTATAACAATTGCAACACAACATCCAGACATTTGATAATTCTACTATGAAGGCCACCAATAAATACAAAAGTGATATTTCGTCAACTTTGAAATTAGTCGATTGTAGGAAATGAACGTGTAAAACAAGAATATGATATTTTAAAAAAAAAATGCAGAAAAAGCAAATTAACTTGTTTCTAGAAATGAGTGTCCTTCCACGAAGAGTGAAAAGCAGGTAAATTAATGGTTCCATTCATTTTATTTAACTAGTGCTTGGTGGATCCACAGCTATTTCACTATGCTGTGATAACTTGTCTTCCGATTACAAGAGGGGGTGCAAATATATGACGAGGGTCTGAATGGGGTGTGCAAATGTCAGTTGTCAGTTAAAATGTCGTCTATTTGTTAGCTATATTTTGGGCCATTTGCCAGTTGTCATTTATGTGGCTGTTAATAATCTACTCAAGGTCTTTTAAAAATGGCTTTAACCTTTCCTAGTTGACCCCTTGCATAGAGGATACAGTCGAAACTCTCCAAAACGGCCACCTTGGGGACAATAGAGAGTTGGGACGCGTTTAAAGGGCTGTTGCCTTTATGGAGATGTGGCTGTTGTAGAGAGGTTAAATTAAGAGCGAATGTAAGGACCGTTTGTGACGATTCAACTGAAAGCATATAATTAAATGCAAAACCCTTAATGATTTTTTCCTTTACCCACCCCGTACCGCTTCGCATTGCGAATTTAAAGACCCAGTATTGACCATTAGGCTTTTCGCGCGTCTGTAATTGTTGTGGCGTACATGGTAGAGAGGTCTCTATTGTTTTCTGCAATGCTCACAGCGCGCAATGCATCCTGACTAAATCTGGGTCTTTAATCTCCCCCGTTTTTTGTTTCGCATGCGCGCTCGACAATCTTACGAGAAAGTAAAAGAGCTTTGAACAAACAGACTATGAAACTGTATTTTCCTGGTGTTGCGGATAGTAAAACAAAATATTTAAAAGATAACAATGCAAACTGACTCAAACCAAAACACAATAGCTAAATATAATTTTTCACGTTGTTATTGTAAGATAGTTTTGTGCTGGTATGTAGATTCGTTGGTATGCAGGTCATGTAATTATGCTAAGAAGTTAATATTTAAGGAGTCTCTCCGTTAGGAGTTGTCACTTCGACAGCATCTCCGCTTTTGATCAGTTCATTTTGGAAATTTTGTTTTAGTGAATTTCCGTGTTTTGTCTACTACGTTTATTGTGTTAATAACTACCCTAGGGCAATTTATGTCTGATCAATAAACGAGATGCCCCCTCCTATATGACTGACGTTTTCTTACATATACTTAGATAGAAATTATTTTGTTTTCGTTTCACTGCAGAGTGATTAGACAACAACTAACAATAGTTTCCACGACACCAAGAAGTAAAGGGTTTGTTAATTTGCTGTGGTCAGTCAACACCCTGACCATATTCATTACTAAGGGTTATACATATTAAAATACAAAGGTTAAAGTAATAACCTTTCCACCGAAAAAATTTTCAGTGAATTTCAAACGAATGACAATAGCTCAAGCCTTTTGTCAGTTGCCAGTATATCTGACTACAAACGTCAGTTTTCAGTTAAATTTTCAGGTATTTGTCAGTTGCATTTATTTTTTTCGCCGTTTGTCAGTTGTCACTTAACCTCATCCAGACCCTCATGATGCATCACAAAGGTTTACATGTAAGTTTTACTATTCCATTCTCAGGCAGCCATGGCGCAAGCGTTTCATTCATTTCTTGCCCATGCGGAAAATAGGAGTTTCAGTTATCGGACATAATAACAAGTCCCAATAGCTTTCATCCGTTCAATAAATTAAGAGAAAGAATCAGTTCTCAATGTAAATTTATTTATCATACAATGTAGATTTACATTCGAGGACAAGTAATTCTTCATTACATCCCTCCTACTACCCGTTTTAAGACAATTCCAACAAGCATGAACTAAAAGTGCCAATTTCGTCTTCTCGTTATGATCATGATACAGCAATGTTTCATGAAATATTCGTTCTATTATTAATAAAATATTTTGGTTACAGTGGAACTGGTCAAATGTAGTGTAACTTGTCACATACGTAGATGATGTTACGTTCTGGCAATTAAAAAAAACTATATACTAGGATTTCACAAAGCCTTAAAGTTCATTATGCCATTTTAATGTCTGTGATATCCTCAATAAGCAATTTCAAGTTTTCAGGTTTCTAACTTTAATGATACAACTTTCTGGTTGAGTGGTTAAACATATTTAAAGGGATTTATTTTTAACCTTCTTTGCGCTTTTCTTGGACTTTGTAATTTTAAATTTCTGGTAATGATGATTGTATTTTCCTTTAGCTCTGGTTTCAAACTCCCTTCTGAATAAGCCATTAGGCGTGTTACCCATACTTGTCATACCCGGATTACCTATCCCGGTGAATCCATCAATACCTTCCATTCCTCCTAATCCATTCATTCCATTGCCTTGTCCACCACCCATCATCCCTCCGTTCATTCCATCCATACTTGGCATTCCTCCCATTCCATCAATACCACCAGCTCTATCCATATTTCCCATATTTCCTAAGCCTTCTGGCATGTCATTCATTGGTCCCATACCTCCCAAGCCTTCAGGCATGTCGTTCATAGGACCACCATTTTCCATACCTCCAGGAATGGATTGCATTGGTCCCATGCCTCCTGGCATATCTTGCATTTGACCCATACCTCCCATTCTGTTCATACTTCCCATTCTACCCATCCCTCCCATCCCTCCCATCTTGTTCATGTCTCCCATTCCACCCATTCCATTCATAGCAGCCATACCGCCCATTCCTCCTCCCATTACTCCCATTCCTCCCATTCCCCCTCCACCTCCCATGTTTGGTCTTCCTCCCATTCCATGAGCGTTTTTCCAAGCACTGGTAAATTGGTTTTGCATCTGTTTTTCAATCCCTGCCATCGCCTGCTGTTGCATTTGTTTCATTGCAGAATTATAAAACATCTCAGGAGTTGCTGCATCAGTGTTCACACCTGCGAGATTATAATAACACGAAATTACTACTAACAGTGATTTTTAATCCACCAGAGATATAAGGGAATTTTTGACCTTCAACATTTGCCTCATTAGATGATCTAGATGATCTTTCTCCAAAAGTAATGACAAGCCTTGAATACTGAAGGGCCACACAGAATTTTCGAAATTTATGAGGGTCAATATCTCCTTCAATATTACTCCCAAAGAATTAAACATATCACCATTACTAAGCTCTTTAATTGTTTGTAAGAGTCAATCCGAATTGTCGAAAATGATCACTTCTCTGCACCATGCTAATGAGGCAAAATGTAAACAAGGATGCCAGCAACGATCGCCCCAGAGGGGTGTAGAAAGGTAATCTTGACGCTCGTCTTCACGATGAGACCTTAAATCGGCTCATTGAAAAATGTAAGCACGACACTCAAAACCCAAATAATTCGGACCTATAGAATACGGCTCTTCTAAAGTGCCTGCCGAGAGAAAAACAACGATGTAGCCGGTTTCTAGTGTTTATTTATTTAAACTTAAGTTACGTTTCCGCGCTGTTTTGTGACTAACAACAACGTAATCTGGTACCAAGGTACTTTAATTATCAGATTCGAGTAGCTACATGTAGGATAATTAGTCATTTGATTTTACGAATCCAAGATAAACTATGCTAAATATGCCGAAGATACAGTGTACATCATTTTCTAGGAACTATCGAAGGTATGCGGATCCTCCTACAAATAGAGTTGAGGAGAGTGAAAAATTCAGCTTAAGGGTTTTTATCGCAAAATCGTTTTTTTGTTTCGTGTCGGGGAGAACCTGTTGCTTTTAGTTTGAGCCAAATAGCAAGCCTTGAGAATAAGGTATTAGTAGTCTTTTGATACTTAAAGCCTCATGTTCGAAACCTAACACCCGTTTCACTACCCTAGTGATTATTGAGGAAAACCAACCATGGCGTCAAAGAAGGAAAGATGGTCTTGAATGTTTCAATAATAAAACTTAATTTTCAGTGTCCTGGTTTCCTTCTTTCGTCCAGTTGTCCCAAGAAGGTATGATCAAACCAAAACCTGTTTACGAGTTTTCAAACGAAGTACAGTGTTTTTTCTTGCATCTAATTAAGAACGTATTAACGCCGCTCAATCTCTGGGCATAATTAAGAATTGTCTCATGCAGGTTATACGGAGCTCTCAGTGATTCCTTTGGTGTTGTTTACCTGATGTTTTTCCTCGCTTCTCAGTCACATGTTTCTTTGATGCCACAGTTGGTTGTCTTTTGCTTCCTTTGCCTGTCTTATGGCTGATGTGTTTTATCTTTTCTTTCTTATTAAGCTTTCCGATTTTTGCTATTTTTGTTTTTCTATCATAAGGCGCATCGTAGCCGTCATCCATTTCGTTCTCCGGGCCTTCGTCGAAAGGTTCTTCAAAGTCAGCATGTTCATGGGTGGGAACTAAATATGGCTGGTCATCATCGTCGTCCAATCCCTCATTGTCAAAGTCCTCATCGTTGTCAAAGTAACGATGTCTATGAAAACGACGGAAGTAAGGAACTTCTCGATCCTCGTATCCTAATGGAACTTTATCTCGTCCAACTGCAGATTCGTCCACCATAGGAACCATTGGCCCCATAGGCCCCCTTAGCCCCATAGGCCCCCTTAGCTCTTCACCAAATCCTCTTGCGAAATAAGGATTGACATCGTTCAAGTATCCATCATTGCTCCTTAAGTTGTCCCTTTCATAGGCATTGTTAGCAAAGTTGTCCATCTCACCCATTCCTGCCATACGGTTGCCATACATTCCTGCCATTCCCATGTCTCCGATTCCTCCGAAGCCAGCCATTCCTCCCATACCTCCCATTCCACCCATACTGTCCATACCGCCCATGCCACCCATGCCATCCATTCCTCCTCCCATTCCTCCTTCCATACTTTGCATGCCACCCATACCTCCCATTCCACCCATACCTCCCATACCTCCCATTCCTCCCATACCTCCCATTCCACCCATTCCTCCCATTCCTCCCATGCCCGGCATTCCCTTGGCAGCCTGCATGGCAGCCTTGAACTGGTTTTGCATCTGTTCTTGTATAACTGACATAGCTTGCTGTTGCATTTGCTTGACCATGGGGTTGTCTGGCTCTTCAGAATCGTCTTTGTCTAAAATAAGAAAGTAACCCGGATTTTGATAAGAACTTCTCTTGTCTTAAAGAGAGTGACTAATACCTTAACAACTCAATTTGCTAGGAAATATATACCTTCTTGTTGACTTGGTGCTTCACTGGGTTCTGTGGAAAAATATAAAATGACGTTGGTGAATAACAAATAACTATTTACTATATAGTTTAAATTGCTTTCGATAAGTGAGAGCACGTTGAACAGAGAGTCAGCGCAATTCCTTCTTCTGACAAAGAATTGCTTTCCATGGATATCGTAATCACCACTGCAATCAAATTCATGGCATTTAGTTTTTTTTAGCAATAGAAAAGTATTTTTGTAGTTAAGCTACTTGGGAAACATAGTTAAAAAGATTTCGTCGACTCTTCTCACCATCAGGACTCTGAGGATGCGGTCCCTCGTCGCTTTCCGGGCCAGCCTTGTTATCATCAGACATCCCCACAGGCACAACAGGAGGTGCTTCTCCTTCAGCTCCACCCGGAGAGATCTTTAGATCGGGAGGAAGTTTAGGATGGTCTGGTCCAGCAGCAATTGCTGCATAAGGATCTGTTTTACCTTTGCTTAAATCTGCAGGTTCCATTGCAGAACCACTCCCACCCTCAGTATCTGTGTCACTGCTAAATGAATTGTTTCCACCTGCTGTAGTGTTGGGGAGAACTGCGCTGACTAATTTGTCGATTGCTTTGAGTGTTGTTGTAGCGTTCAAGTCTTTAAACTTAGTAGCATTCTTAATTCCATCTCTGACTTTGCTAAGTGGGACGCCCGTTGACACTCCTGGGTGGTTACTGTCTGGGTTCGATTGCGCTGCAAAATTCGTAAATTCCTTTCTATCAGGTATTACACTGCCGGGCTTTGTGCTTTTAAGTTTATGAAAGAGTCTTAGCAGGTTTTTATGAATGCTTGTCTGAAGGCTTTTGATTTTATTTTTGTCTTTCAATGCAGGGGCTTTGCTTTCTTCATCCTCTGAACAATCATCCTGTAGAGATGACTTCTTTACAACTCTCTCAGCTTCACCGGGATGAGGGATATGAGAATCACTGCCCTTTTGACGAGATTTACTGGACAGGCTGCGCACTTGATTAGCACAACCTACAAAATTTAGTTAAGACAGAATAAAAAAAGGAGTATCAGGAAAATAAACACGAATGGAAAGGGTAACGGCTTGGACCTGTTACTGAGTTGCCTATATGAAGAAAAATAAACTGTAACGACAAATTAGTTGGATGATTTTATTAATATTAGTTTTTGGTATAGCGCTTGTACTGTATTTTGACTACTACCTGTATGTGATGTAGCCAGAAATGCGAAAGAATGTACTTTGATGAGTAGACTACAACGTGATATTATATTATGTCAATCTAATAACAGAGCAGCCTAAGAACAGTTCGAAGAAGAGATTTATGCTATGGAAGCATCAAGACTTTTTTGGCAACCCCATCACATACAGCTATACTGAAACATTCCGATCTATGATCTGATCAAGTAAATCTACCAGGAAACGATTATTTCAATGTTGATTGTTTCAGTCAGAAGAGTTACACTGTACAGTAAATTCCTCCCTCTATGTCAGTTTGTTGCGCACTGATTTAATTGGAAGGTGGATGGGGAAGTCTCTAATGGACTAAGTAGTCTATTACGGACTTCCCTGAAAGGGATCTTTCACATGGGAGAGCAAATCTCGCCTGGTGATAATGGTCCGTTAATCACTTCTCAGCAGGGTTTTAGATAAAACATGTACCTCAGCTATTAATTTAATTACTTAAAACATGGAAATTCTGGTTCCTATTGTACGGCAAAACGTTTTTATACCTTTTGACGGTCTGCCACAAATAAGGTCTGCAAGTAGAGCAAAAAGGAATCATTTCAACTTGTACGTTTTAAACAGCTAAAATAGAATATAGCTACAATCCGACTGCTGCTCCTTGAACTGGATTTACAACTGATATTGTGCATATAGCTTTAAGGATTAAATTAACGGGTGTGATAGGTAAGATCAAAATTTGCAATTGTAGTGTAATGGATAACTGGCCGTGGATTTAAAAGGACGAGAAAGTCTATAAGAAAAGGAAAGTAGTCTATTACAGAAAATTGAGGAATGGAATAGCTACTTTGGTAGTTTTTGAAGTCGTGATTTTACTCAGCAGATGAGCATTTCTTTGGCTGGTAACTCTTTATCAAAGGTAGATAGGACTTTAATTCATGAAGAAGTATTTTTGGGTTTGGAATTAGTTCTTCATATTAGTCTGTATCTGAGTGATAAACTACTGTTATATTCACGTCCAACAGTTATATACTTTTTCTCGTTGAGTGCCCTTCTCTGGGATGTCGCTTTTTCGTTTCAGTCGCTTATATTATAAAGAACCAATTGACACCTGATGCCTCTTTTAACGCACCAATACCTTTGTTTTGAAAATAGCTGGTACCAGTTCCTTACCTGTAAACAAAATGACTGTCAAAAGTAGCGACAGGAACATTGGGCGTTTTCTTGTCATTCTTCAATTCCTTGCATCTGCTTTAGAAAGGCTGAGAAAAAAAGTAAAGGACAAAATACTTTACGATGTGTCTACTGTAATATCACTGACCACCTAAATGACACCAAAACAAACATCCGAATACATGATATGACAAGTATTAGCGAGACAAACGTAAGGCCAAGAAACCAGAATACATCTCGAATCCCAGATCAAAGAAAACTCCAGGTCATTTATTAACGGAGAAATAAGTAAATTTAATTTAAAAAGGCAGCATACAAGTTCATCGTAACATGATTATCTTGCCTGCAATGTTTATATCATTACAGGTTTACCTTCGCTTTCGGAATTGCTTTTGTTGACGTGTTTTTATCGTAGCTTTTTAACTTAACCTAACCATAAGACAAGAATAAAAACGAAATCGTTCGCTTCAGCGTTTGCACTGTGTTACAAGATATAATTAACATTATTTACGTTTTAAACGAAACTTACTATAACTCTCAAAGGATGTCAAAATATTATCACCAAAGACGCTCCAAATAAAACCTTATCAAAACAATTATTTAATGGTAAGTCATCATAAACTAGGAGGACTAAAGTAAAGGGGATTATCTAAGACAGTTGGGTCATATGCAACTTACCGCAGGTTGAGGTACTCTTGACGATATTGGTGAAAGAAGTCTGCACCCAAATCACCAGAGATCAAATCTCGGCTGCTGATGTAAGAATAAAATATTTTGCTAACCCGGATCATAAAATTGCAGTTATTGACCAATTAAATATTTACATTAACAGTCCAAAATATTTTTCGTCTGTTGTTAGGGACATACGATTTGATGGTAGATTTAAAGTAGAAAAGTACATTTGGCTAAAAGTTTGTTCCAAGCTAAATCACTCAAAATTGATGTGATAGATAGGCTAAATATAATTTTTCCTTCTCCGACTCAGGTAAAGCACTACCAGAAGGTTAAAGGTCTCATTGGTCTCATGTGCTAAATGAACTATTTGAAGTATTGAACCATTAAATTTGTGTTTTTGAGGTTAATGAAGGCAGGCATTAACCTCAATTGGGTCGCACAATTAATACCTGCTGATCCAACTCTAGTGCACTGCTAATATAAATTGCATGTCTCGAAAAAGAATCAAAAAACAAACCTAACATTGCGGTAGGAGACAGAAGGAAATTTCAATTCAATTCACTATGCCATAGTAATGTCTAGTGTGATATTTCAGAATTCAACCAATTCCTCTTTGAATGGCCACCACTGCTCCTGACATAATTTACATTTACCAGATCGCTACGTATCTAAGAGTTGCGCTGACAATCCTTAGATAAAGCTCTATTTACATTTATGAGTTTTCTTTAATTTTATGGCAAATGAATAATGCCCTGACTATCCATCATTCGTTTTCAATAATTGGCTTATTATTTAAATAAATAACTTCGATGGTCCGTGAAGTTTCATATTGCAAGCATGATCTCGTTACCGTAACATACCGAGGAGAAAAGACCTGAAGAGGAAAAGGGGGGAGCAAGCGGGGCTAAATAGAGGTTACGGAAAATGAAAACAGGAATTATAACACTCAACATTCGTGGATCAGTTGGTTTCCTTATTATGTGTTTTTGGATAACACATCTGGTCATTTCAGGGCCTATTGTAGGAGAAAGCCAACAAAATACTGATTGGGGTGAAGTGATGGTGTGGTATTATAGGAAAATTCATTACCTGATGAGGGAATTCCACGTTAAATTTCACGCGGAAAACCGCTATCACATGAATCGCGAAGCGATGAGTGCGATATTGGTTTTTCAAGTGAAATTTAACGTGGAATTCACGAGTCAGGTTATGAATTTTCCATGGATCGCATAGCCTTCTTTTAATTCTTTTAATTCTTCTTTCATTTAAGTCTAGTCTGTGTGAATATGTTGCAATATTCAACGTGTTTCGCTTTCAAGAGTCGCAATTCCACGCTGAATATCTCGCCTAAGTAACCAAACAGGGTGCAAGAATTCTCTGAGCTATGCGATTCTACCTGCAATAGACTAGCATACCATTCGGGGGAAGTAGCAGTATTCAACTGCTGACACCGATGAGCCAACTTGTTCAATTTATTTTCTTTATTTCTATATATTTGTTATTTGAAGACTCTTTCAACATGTTCAACTTATTTCTATTTTAAATTTAATAGACTAGGGTAAGGGTAAGCCTGAGACAATTCAAGAAAAGGCATTAAAAACAAAAAACAATGACTATCACAGAATAAAATTTTATTTCAGGCATTATACTAGAAATCATCGATCCGCGCCGGGATTAGCTTAATTCAGGTTAATGGCTAATAAACCCTCGCCAGGTATAAATTATGATAATACTATTTACTTAGAAAAAACAAACAAACAAACAAATATCATTTTAAGGCGGAGTACTTTGAATATCATGCATCTGCTATTTTCAGTTTCTTAATTATCTGAAGATGACAGTAAGCGAGGGACGTTACACTGATATTGATAGATACTAAACAATCAGGCATTTTTTGAAAGAAGAAATGTCATTAAAGCCATTAACGGTTAGGTAACCGTTTTGATTAATTCAGGAAACACGTGGACTCTTCTTCTAGTAAGCCGCTCTCTGACAACCAACATTAATCTCTCGTCAAAGATCATCTACTCTGATTATGAATTATAATTGATTTTTTTTTACAATATTTGTGACTAGAACAACGGATATCCTTTATTTTTTGCGGAATTGGCCCTTTTAACTTTCTCAGTAATAATTGCTCCAAATAGCAACCTGAGATTGGCGTTATGATTTAGGACCCGGTTTTTTCACATGCGCCTGTTAATACGTTACAAAACCCTGCCTTCAGTTATCTGTTAACCGTATGCCAAAAGTTCAATTTTTGTAATGAGTCTTCCTTTTTCGTTCTCTTCTTTGGCTAAGGGGTTTTGCGATCTTCCGAAAGGTTTTATGTCTGTTTGTTCTGAAGGAATTTGAAACCAAGTACATATTGAACTGCTTTTCCTCGGTATTACCATCACCAGAGTTTTCTCCACTCGTTTCAGTTGTGGAATAAATGTTTTTATTATTGAACGCTTTGTCTTTTTTAGACGTAGTTATGGCGACTCCACTAGATTCTGCGCTTCCAGACTGTTCTGACCTCGCTGAGCTGATTCTGCTACGAAGGCTTAAAGAACTTTCCCCCACTGCGTCGGCCTCCAAATCGCCTTGACTATGGTCGTGATAGAACTTTTTCTCTGCTTCTTCATCACTATCCTTGAAATCGCCATAGTCTTCCGTGTTGTAAGAGTCTTCTACTCCGTCTTGTTCTGGAGTTTCGCGAATGGCTCCTTCCTCATCAAATGCCCCATCTCCCCCACCCTTAACAGTTCCAATTGTATGGCCCATTAATGCGTCGTACATCTCATCCTGTTGGGCTGCCACTTTTTCCTCAAGGTGAGCTGCCTCTTCAAACTTTTTCTGGGCCTCCGATGTTTGTTTCTGATTGTCTCCTTCGCCAGTGGATGGGCTGCTTGCAGTGTTTATTGGAGACTGACTCAGTGGAGAATGAATTGGACTTGCAGCTGTGGGCTGACTAGTGATCTTAGAATTTTTTGCGTCGCTTGCTTGACCTGCAGTCAAAGGACCATTTGGAGTTGTTTTATTCAACATCTCGTGAATCTTATTGAAGAACTCATTCTCTGCTTTATAGAGTTCTTGTCGTGCTAGGAATGCTTTAACCAACTTTTGCGCTGTACCAAAAGCCTTTCGCGCCGCAAGACGTTCTTTAGACAAAATGACTGGCCGAAGATGTTGCTTCTGTAGTTGTTGTTGTTGTTGTTCCTGTGCTGCATTTGCAAAGAATAACTGCTGCCCCTTTTGCTGCTCCTTTGTCGGATTCAGGTGTTGGACTGCACTTGACTGCTGAAGAGAAATATTTTGCGCACTTTGTTCCTTAGTATTTGATTGTTGGGTGTTCCGGTTTAAGTTTGTAGCGTTGTTTTCCCGTGAACTTGATGAATCCGCACCTGTCAAGTTCTTTAAAACACTAAGATGGGCAGCCTTCAATATATTGGTTATAAACGAAGTGTAGTTTTCGAGAAGAGCCTGGGTGTCACCGACTGGCTTTCCTTTGCCGGGATTCATGTTTGAATCCACAGAAGAATTGGCTGTTGAGGGAGAAAGTTTTTGCATTAAGCTGCTTTGCTCTTCGTTTCTTAATTTCTGAAATGGGATATCACTGATGAGAATGCCAGCTTTTTCTTTAGTGTAGTTTGCTTGTTTTAGTTCCTGTAAAAGAATATTCTTTAAGATCTTTAATTGCACTGCATCCTGTTTTGATCGATTAACTTTCGTATTGGTTTGGGAGGTTTTAGGGATCATTTTGATGGGGTTTGTTTCTTGATCGACAGTTTTTGTCTTATTTCTTTCCATTTTCTCGGCCTCTCGGACAGCCATTTCAAGCAGAGCTACAGCATTAGTCAATTTAGTGTTATTCAAGTGACCAATCTCTGAAGTGGTTGTCGGATCCTGCCCAACGGTATCCCAGACAATTTGCTTTGCTCTCGCAAACGCTGCTCTTGTTACATCCGGATCAAATGGCTTCCCATGTTCAACGATGCTTCTCAGTTCTGGAAATAATGGAAAAGAATCCGTCACCATGACTTCGTCGTCACCTTTTAGGGTAGCGTTTGCAGGTTTAACTGTTTTTGTCAGTCTATTTGTCTTGTCTTGAGATCTTGACATATCGTCCAGTTGGTTATTGACTCTTTCGAGAAATCGAACAGTTTCTTTAAATGTGTTTGCTGTATTGAATAAGCGAGCTGTCTTGTTTCTGAGACTACCGGGGAGTTGCATAGATAGTTTGTTAAATCCCTCGGCTAATTTGAAAACAGAGGCAAGGCCACCCTTGTGTCGATGTCGGTGTCCACGGTGGTGGTGACGGGTCGGGGGAATTTCCGGTCTCATAACCACTCTGATTACGTTTGGAACTCTTCTGACAGCAGATGCTAGATTCGACGATTTTCCACCAGATTCCATCTCACGCATAGCATCAGCGAGAAAATCCCGTTTGTCATCGCTTTCCTTTGGCTTGGCGTTCCCTAATTGAATGAGTAACACAGAGTGGTCATGAGTTTGAATCACTTTAGTCTATTACGGATTTGAATACAACTTGCTTTTTACAGCGGCATGGTAGCACAGTTGGTAGGGCAAACTGCTGTGCGGTTTGTGGTTACTACCTGATTTATTGCATGCACGCCCACGAGACTGAAGGTTCATCATAATGTGTTTCATTTCGCTTCCTGTTTTTGAATGCCATCTTAGGTATATACACTCTTGTGGTTTAAAAGAATTTGCTAACCAATATGCTTCCGGGACTAAACTTTGTTTGAAGAATTCAAAACAAATATTGCAGCTTCCTCTTTACCTATAAATACACATATCGTTTGCTATTTCCTTATTTGTGACTTATATTCTGAAGTTATTTAAATTAAAGCGGTATCACAGTAATTCTTACTTGGTGATTTGGAATAACATTATATTCCATGGTTGTTGACACAAATGGTAACAAACATTCACTACAGTCAGTGCAATCATGCAGTTAATTGGTGCAACTGATTAGTAAACACCGCGATTTGCGATACAATCAAGGACTTCTAGCGATAAATTTTATTTGAAAGAGCATACAAAGCATTCTGTAAACTCTTACCTGAATGGAAAGCACAAATTGTTGGTAGAAATATTACAAGGGCGAGCGACAATACTCTCATGTCTGTGTTATCCGCTTCACATTCAGTGAGGTTACATTTGTCTTCAGTTGACTACAACTGAAAGAAAAGAAAATGTGCAAGAGTACAACAGGTAATGGAGTTAAAATTCAGTTAACCAGAAGAAAGCTACGAGAAAAGCTGTAAAGAAAAGAAAAGCCTTCTTGTAGGAATGAAAAATGAAGATAACGAGAGCAATCGAAGCCATCCATGTATGAAATCGGCAGGTGGTTAGCTCAAATTTCCTTTCGCTGTAAAAATATCACCTGTTATCTTGTTAATCTTGTCCTTGCTTCAGTATCAAAGCGATAAACCCAAATTACAAGTAAAGGCAATTTAATTTAAATTTTCTGTTTCATATGGGAGTGACTATACAAAAGCACCTCTTTTTAATATCCTTCGTTTGTCTGCCTTGATCCGCAAGTTCGGAATTTGGTGGCAGTATAGTTATTTTTCGAAAATTGTGAATCATGTTTCTATGTTTCTTAAAGGATAATGCGTGTCCCTAAAACAAACCAGCAACAAATGAACGTCGGAGTGTTGACCAGACAAAACAAATGATTCTCGCCAGGTAATATGACTGAGCAAAATTACTGTGGTGGGGTGGCGACAGAGTAATATTCAATAACAAATAACAATAAATTAACTGTTAGTGACAGTTTAGCCTTTATCCGGTCATTCATCAATTGATGAGAAAAATGTTGTTCAATTTGAACATTGACCTTACCTTTAGCCCTTTTATTCATCAGCTTATCATAAAAGTCCTTTCCCGTCCGTTAGCCATATTTTTCAGACAGTCACTTTGGGATGATGTAATGCGGACCCCGACAAAGGTCACGTTGCCTCACTTATAACCGCTGTGCGCGGCCATGCTTATGACCTGAATCTCATTTTAAATCTACCATGTAGTTCTACCTGCGTGCAGATGCGTGAATTCGCAGCGGTAAGTGCGTCCTTTGGATCCGTTTAATTAAGGTGGCTGTTATTCATTAACTCGGATAGAAATAAACAGCTGGGAGACTGGGAAGGAACTATAGTTTTAGACTCTTGCTGGGATCTAAGTTGTTAGTCATATTCAGACACGGAACAAATAATTAAGGAAACAAATTGAATGGAGCGTTGTTAGGGGTTTTTTTATTGTTTGTTCTACAGTTTTGAGTTTGAGTATTCTCAAACCTGAACTGCGCGCACAAAACATAAGCAGTGAAAAACACTTTTATACAAAAAAGGAAAGTACTTGTTAACTTTTTATCCTGGGTTGGCGTTAACCGACTTTCGAACAACCCGGCCCAGTGTTCCATATTATTTTGGTCTCTTGTAGTTCAAGAATCCTTCTAACTTTTTGTTTTTTCTTTACAATACAAAAACTTACAGTACTTACTTACAATGTGCGATACTTAAGCTACTAACAATACTATACTCTACTTACAAAACAGTACTTACTTACAATGTGGGATACGCTACTAGCAATACTATACTATACTTACAATACAACACTTACTGTTAAATTTACCTTCTAACTTTATTAGTAACAATCTTGAAGCACGATGCGTAGTTAACAATTATTTCTAGAGCGCATGCTGGACCGCCAACGAGGCCTGTGCTCGCCAAGTCGGCTATAATTATCTATGACGGGCGAGTGAAATACTTGGTTCATTCAAAACAACCCCAAACATCGGTAGATCTTCCAAATTTTTGTAGAGCCGCATTTATCGAACATGGTAGTTAACTATTGTTCCAAAGGCTCACGTTGAATGCATGTATCCATTGTAAGAAGTCTTAGTAGTGTAAGTAATGTTAGTATTGTATGCAATAGTAAAAAAAAAAAAAAAAAAAAAAAAATGAATGCATGTATCCAACAGCAGAGGCGAGTGCAGTAATTGTTTTATTATTATTTATTTTCTGGAAGTAGTGGGCGCTTCAGTTTCATCTAAACGAAGTGATGGTTTGAAAAGGCGGAAAAATTTGTGGCGCAGTGTTCGTTTTGCTGCACATTACTTTTATATATCACAAGTAACACATATATCTGGGAAATAACTGGGAAATTTTGATCAACCATATTTGCTGTTTTCAGCCGTTTTCGCTTTGCACATTCGCTTCCCGAGCAAAATATTAAGCTAAGCGATACTTTCCGACGTCATTTTCCAACCGAGCTACGGTGTATACCAAATGACATCGAGTTTCAGTGAATCAATCAGAAAAACACCCTTCAAAGGTCTTCAAAGTTGAGAATTTAATAATAGCTGATATCCAGTAGTCGCTAGGCCAATCAATAGTGCCCCTGACTAGGTCTTTGAAACAACAATTAGAGATTTATAATTTTTCAGTCTCTCATTTATCGATAAAATGTATAGTGAAGAAAAACTAGTACTTCTGTTGGTAAAAATACTTCAAACGGCTCTGTGCGATGTGGCTTCCGGCCTCGAGGAGGATTTATGATAGCAAATTAGCCAATTTGAGTGCCCTTGAACGAAAAGTGATTTTCCTTTTCTCAAAGTCAGAGAGTTTATGATGGAGACAAGGAGGTTAGTTTTGTTATATTACAAGTGAATATATGAAAGACCATATATTTGAACTGCGGAGAAAGATATGAAGATAATATACCCGTAGATGGGTCTTTCATATATTCACTTGTATCCTTCACCATCTACGGGTATATTTAGAACTCACAATGTGACCAGTTCCCAGTTGGTTTGATAGCTCAGTTGGTAGAGCACTGCACCGGTATCGCAGAGGTCATGGGTCCGAATCCCGTTCAGGCCTGAATTTTTTTTTTCAGGCTTTAATTTCACAACTGCTTTTTAGAAGTTGTGTGTATAACTGCGATGATCAATCGCATCTTCATAGCTTTGTTATATTGTTCACATAATGGCTATATGTACGCAAAAACTGAGGAGAATAATTTGGTACCTTCTGACAGGTAATCATTATTTTGCTAAGTGTTTCCTGATCGTGGTCCTGAAAAATGACGGTTTTCATTAACTACGGTTGTCATCTAAGTGTAAGTTAAACTGCATATGATCAATCCTTTCTAGTGCAGAAATCAATCTGATTGCTGATTGATACAAAGCGATAAGAACACCTCAGATTAACATTTGAGTTATTGTATTAAAATGGAAATCGACAAATACACAAGTTGGCGTTTTCAAAACTTGTCGTATCGAAATGCTACTTGGTGTCGCAGTTTTCCTGGATAACAAACAACGTAACACTACACTATAGCTTTTACTATTGATACTCTCCCAAAACCTGGTGAGGAGAGAATAGAGTGTCTTTCAGCACGCTGAAGTAATGAAATGATGACGTGGCAACTGGAGACAGGGAGATATTTCAAGGGACACTATCATCAGCTTAACTCTCTAAAGTAAAACCGAAAAGACATATTTTGATTGATTGAAATCTTATTAAAATGCAGTCGAAACTCTCCACAACGGCCACCATAAAGACAGAGGAAAATGGCCGTTGTAGAGAGGTGGCCATTATGAGGAGGTACGGGTGTAATATGACAATTTTATTTTTTCTGGGGTGCAACATTTTTATCTTTAAAAAATGCTTATTCTAGAATGCAAATACCTAACACATTCAAAATATATCGATACAACACAAACCAAACAGAAGCAGAGACTAACGACGCGCAATATGGTCAATTTTCGTCACCTTTTACACCTTTTGCACCTTTTACGATGGCGATTTTTATGCGCCTTTCGTGCGTCGTTGATTAACTGGCCATTGTGTAGAAGTTATTTTGACAGTTGGAACGCGCTTTAGAGGCTGTCGCTGTTGTGGAGAGGTGGCCGTCGTAGGGAGGGTAAAATACGAGTGATTGTATGGACCGTCCGCCGGGACAAAAATAAGTAGCCATTGTAGAGAGGTGCCGTTATTAGAGTTTCGACTGTTTTATGGTCTAGTTTTGTTGAATATTGCTATATAAAGGCACGGAAGCTATAAAAGGAGTGATTTAATAGGTTACGCATGCACAAAGCTGTGATGTCAAATTTAAAACTTCTGGTAGACTTTTTCAAAGTTTTTCTCTGTGTATTGGAAAAATCCATTAAAACCAATTACAATATGTTCTTCCTTCACCACGTCACTTAATTTTCATCTTGTTGTTCTATGATCACTTTAAACAGGTCAGTCAATTTGCCAAACTTTATAGCGTTATTTCATATACTTTATTTTCACAAATCCGGTTACACGAATTCAGGTCACAATAAAACAAATTGATAATCTCCACAAATTCATTAAAATGAATCTAGGTAAAAATATAATTAATGCCTAGTTTTATTAATATTAAAATCATGATCAACACAGTGATTTTTTTGTTCGCGACAATACTTAAAGCTACTTTGTAAGGCAAGTACAAATATTTTCTTCAAATGGATTGATCAGTCGTAAATAAATATTTTCCACAGGGTCGTTCTGAAAACCACTTTATGTGAGATCGCCCCCTGTATAAATATTATTATTATTATTATATTATTATCATTATTATTATTATTATTATTAATATTACTATTTTGAAGATTCTAAATGTTTTCCAAGATTTGACAACCATCAATAAACTGAGACTTGGGAAAATGCATACTCCTATGTACAAGTACCCCCAAATCCCATCCATGCATGTTAATTTTTAAATGAATATCCCCTACTTCGCGATAAGCAAAGCATGGTATTGAAGACTGTAATGACGTCTTTCATTAGTTCTGTGATTTCTGGATAGCATTTTGGAGATGTCAGCTACAAAGCCTTTCTTTACCGACAAGCTTTAACCTAATCACGCTAAGGAAAAGGCTAAAACAGAAACAGAGCTATGACTCAATCGTGAATAGTAGGCCTTAACAAAAATTATTTAAATATATTATGCATTACCTGATTAACCTATAACTGGTGCAGGATCAGCGTAACATTTCAATTCAATTTTTTCAATTTTTGTTTTTAAATTTTCTCTAATGAGATCCCTTATTCTGGTTTGAATGGTTCACTATAATTATCCTAATTTGACTGTAAAGGAAAATAACACGACAAAAAAAGAGTCGACAAGACTTAAATTCTCATTTGAGAGCAATTTCTAAGACACTCCTATCGACTCTCGTGCCACTCGTTCACTTTTCCAGTTTTCAAGAGAGGAGATGAGAATTTTTGGTTTTTTGAAACAATTTATGCTAACTTTTGCATACTCCAAAAATTTACTTCTCATCAGAATTGTGATGATTCACAGTCTTATTTAACTGAACCGTGACTCAAAATAAGCGGGTCAAAGTTTCCTTTATACGAGAGGAATAGAACTTTGATTGACCTTTAACCTGCACTCGAACAAGCGAACCTCGACTCGAACAAGCGAAACAAGCCGTAGAACCATCCATTCTGAAATCTTGTCAATATGTTAATGCGAGAGCACTTGTTTAATTTAAGATTTGCGAAAAAATGTGCCCGTTCAACAAAGTTTGTTCCTATAGCTCTGCAACTTGTTAAAGAGATTCCCTCACCACTCACTATCAGTCAACCTACACGGACAGCTAGACAGAACCTTTCCTAAGTATTCCCATTCACCCTTAAGTGGAGGAGAAGGGCCCTCGATTATCGGTCGACACATGTCTCTGTCTCCTCTTAGAGCCTTATGGACCACTGCGGTTCTCTTTGCACCTTGCTCTTGCTTGTGGACTTGAGGAGCTGTTTTAATAATCTGATGATACGGCCTCCAAGGACCTGATCTTCCAAAAATAGTGGGTAAGCGAAGATGGACTAGGTCAGGCTCCCTGAAAGGCGAGAAACGTGGATGAAACGGTTGCATTGGTGGATGAGCCATAATCCAGTTTCCTCTTCTGTGGCCGTGATGGCCCCATGGCGCCCAATGCTTTTCTCTGTTCTCTTCTTCTTCATCATTGTCATCTTCATGGCCAAAGTCACGGGGAATAAATATGTTGTGTTGATAATCCCAAAAACCTTCATCACTATCTTTATGAGCCATTACCACAAAGGGATTAGAATGATGGTTGTATCCCAAAAAATGGCGTCTATGGGGGAAGCCATGATGATGGGCTAATCCAATAAGTTGGGGAAATCCAAAATGATATGGAAATTCAAATTGATGTACTTTTCGGTGGTAAGGGTGACGATTTTTCCCTCTCCGTCCAAAGTCTGGAGGAGACGTAAAGGTTTCATCTGTGTCCATTAGTGATGACCTTTGAGGAGGTTCTGATTGAGAATAAGCTTCTTCAGTGTCCATAAGAGTGCTACTTGGCACCGTCATACCTGTTAACACATTCTCAATGTCTTTGCTTTCAGTTTTCATTTCTTTATTGATTGTGGTTTTTACTTGATCATTAAGGACATTCATCACCTGGTCCAGCTGCAAAGCAGGACTACCAGTCATTCGCGGGTTCCCATAATATAGATCGCCTCCAGTCAGGGGACTTGGTTGTTTACCGAAGGATTGAAAAATTCCTAGACTATGTTTCTTTTGACATGTTAGAACTGTCGAACTTGTTTTCTCATTTTTAGGGTCGGCATGGCAATCTAATTGTTGTTGTGCTTGTGAGTCTCTGTCCCTAGCTGAAGTGATTGGAATCACCTTTCCATCGACCGAGAGTGATCCATGAATTCGTTGAGTCGGATTTAAAACGATATTCAAGGTAGGGACGTCTTGGGGTTGCATCGGCCCTGCGTATTGATCCTCACCTTCTATAAATCCTCCAACAGGCCCTTCGAGGAGGTTTTCCTGTTCTCTTTGTTGCTCTGGTTGCACGTTAGGGCGCGAAACTTCCTCCATTTGAAGACCATCAATACTACCTGCCAAATCCTGTCCTACATGGACAAAACTGTGTTCATTTTGCATCAGTGACTCTGTGCTTTCTTTGTTCTGTGTATTTTTGTTTTCATTTTCTGTTGCATGAGCTCCTGAAGCCTGCTCATATTGGTCTTGTGTCTTGTCTTTAAGTGGTCTTGCTTCATCTGCCTCGCCTTTTCTGAGTTGCCCCTCTATTCCATCTGAAATCTTTAAGGCCGGCACTATCTCTTGCTGAAGAAGTGATAGAGCAGCTTTTTGGTTTGCGTTCATCACATCTGTTTTGTTGACCCTCAAAGAGGAGTTATTTAATGTTTGTTGCAACAAAAAATTAAAGTTTTTACTGCCACTGGTAACGTTTTGAGATTGGGTAGAGAAATCTTGATCAGCATTTTCGCTCATTGCTGAGTGGGCGTTTTCGATGGAAGAAACGTAATCATTTTCAGGCGACCAATTAGATGGACTCGTCTGTGGTATAAGCAAAGTGTTTTCATTGGGCATGGATGCTTGAGTCGCAGTTGGACCTGAAATGATAACTGTAACATGACCATTTGCGTTTGTGATCTTTTTTCCTGCATCATTTACAATAACGTGATATGTCTCTGGTTCTTGAGAGTTCGTGCTTATCTTTTTTATAATGGCAGATGGTGAAACGTTTTCCTGTGTCTGATTTGATAATTTTGGAAGATCTTGCATTTCGGACTGCATTTGGTCAACTTGTTTGATGCCTTGTATTTCCTGACTGTGTTTTTGATCAGAACTGCCTTCTCCTGGTAGAGTGGTATTCCGATCATCCACATGGCTAGTGGAACCCTCTGAATTTTGAGTGACAGTTTGGTTACCATCGTTACTACTATTTTGATGCGCAAAAGTTGGATTTGATGAGTCACCTATACCAGAAGTTGACGTTTGACTGCTACTGTTTGTGTTACTCAAGGAATCTTGCTGGTTTTGATTATGATCACTCTCGTTTTCTTTGTTTGACGCTTCATCCTTTTGACCAATTAAAACATTGTTGTTCTGCCTGCCCGATTCAGAAATTACACTGTCATTAGATTTTGTGTTATTTAGCTTTACGATGTCAACAACTCCCTGATATACCGGTTCTCCAGTGTTATCCTGAATAACAACACTAGCTGGACTCTTTCCCTGATCTGTGTCTTGCCATTCCTTACCACTTGGCAAAGCAAACATAGAGTCGGAGATTGAAGGGTTACTTTGTCCATCTGGATTGGATTCCATAGACGTTAACGCGTTTTGCAAGGCTTTGTAACCTTTGGTTGTGCTGGCTACCTCATTTCCATTTGCAGTATTAAGAAAATTTGAGATGTAGCCATTGACATTATACGGGGTACTTTCTGTTGCTGTGTTGTGGCGTGGAAAACCGTTAGCATCAGCTGAACTCTGGCCACCGAACCATAGAAAATGGTTACCAAGATTAATAACTTGGCGTGTAGTGACATCTCGATAGTTTTTCCCGTGCTTTCCTAAGGTATGAGTTTTTCTTGGAGAATGTAACTTTGAAGCCAAACTGTTTTTACGATTCTTTGTAAAGTGGTGCAGAAGGTCACTTCGCTTATCCCTTTGCTCTGTATTTGTGGAATTCAATCTACCTTGAGCGCTTTTCTTCGAGAATACTTCTTTGTCGGTATCGAAGAGAGCCCGGTTAGCAGAAAAGATAACAGACGAAACTGAAGAGGAATTCAGAGCACTTGCAAGACTTTCATCTTGCTGTAGCTCCGCCTGACGTTCTTGACCTTGGACACTGCTTGGTCTACGATTTAATAAAGCCTCATTTGTATTAGGCTGTAAGAGGTTTTCTGCAAAAGTTCTACCCGCGGGTGGTTCTTCGCGAAAAGTCTCATCCGTAACCTCACTACCCAAGTTTTCATTATTTGTCAAAGATTCTGCTCTGGAAGCAAGTATATCTGAATTGAGCTTTTGTAGAAACTTGTCAGGTTGCATTACTTTCTCTTGCTCTTCCGCACTGACCATATTAAGAGTTGCATTTAGGAAGAAACTGTTGTTAGAGTTTTTCTCTGAATCCTCTGGTGAGTATTCAGATGAACTGAGAGTATCTTTTGGCTCAAAGTGAAAGTGATTATCCTGATAAGAGCCTTTGGAAGGTATTGAACTCGGTATCTGTAGGTCAAACGATTGACCTTTTCTCAGACTTGTGACGTTAATTTCAAGCGAAGGAGCTTGCGCTTGCGCCGAAAACTGCTCACTGAGATGTGTTCGGTTTTTCTGCGGCAACAGGCTGGTATACACTGTCTGGTTGTCTACTGTCTTAAGCTTTGACTCTGATGTTGCATTTCCTGGTGCGTTATTTTGTATAGCCTCAGACACTGTCTGATGCATTGCTACGTTTGAAATTGATTCATTGTATTTGATTATTTTCATTTCCGGAGCTGTATTCAACTGCTGTGCCATGTGATTAACAGTGGTATTAGATTTAAGAAGCTGTTGAACATTTGCCAGAGTTGTGTTATGAATCATAGAGCCAGGTCTCTTTCCCTTTGCTGTGATATTTTTTAGTTCTGAACCATCCGTCGAAGTCGCATTGCGAAATGCAATCGGAGCTTTTTCACTTTCGGGCAAATTCGTGACCTGGAACAGTAAGTCTGTACTATTTCCTCTTCCAGTTATGGTACCACTGGAAGGCTGAAGATCGTTTACTTTGGCAACATTTTTTTCAGTTGAATTAGCAGGTGCTATCTTCACAGAAGTTTCCAAGTCCTGTGAGCTGTCTTTCATTGAGATTTGTTTTGACATGTTTGCTATAGGGGAAGCATTTCGGGCATTTTCCGTGCTTTGGATTTCCCCAGAAGTTCTCTCTTTGTTTGCTGCTGCCTTTTTCATCTCATCAGATGCCCACTTAACGCTGTCTTCGTCATCTGAAATTCCTAAAATTCCGTAATCAGCAATTAAATGGGGAGTTTGAGAGGTTGTGGATGCATTAGTTTCGTATTTACCAACAGATCCATCGTTTCTGTTATCATGTTGTTGACCCATTCTATTCCCTTCCACCATGCCACTCCCATCAGCGACCTCGGAATGCTTCCTTGCTTTATTTTCGGTAGCAAACCATCTGTTTGCTATTCTTCTTACAAATTCGTTGTTAGCTTTATAAGAACGCTCCCGTTTTAGGTTCTCGT
This sequence comes from Orbicella franksi, assembly GCF_964199315.1. NCBI lineage: Eukaryota > Metazoa > Cnidaria > Anthozoa > Scleractinia > Merulinidae > Orbicella > Orbicella franksi. The sequence continues at coordinate 20,516,828 of NC_138149.1, read as the reverse complement.
TTGTCTTCAAGGAATGAGACAAATCTGTCTTCTCTTTTAAGCCATTGTTGTGAGGGGAAAAAGAGTGTATAGGTGATTCAGATCCTGTAATAAACTAATTGCGTTAGTAAGCGTTCCATTTTTTCTGTTTTATTAACTCGATGTCCTAAGCTTTCGTATTTCTCAGGGACGTCACTCTTTATCATACAAATGAAGACACTTGCATCAAGGTAGCGCCTAAGTTCTTCTAAACTGCTGTCTAATTTCATCAAATATCGAGGGTTTTCTGTTTCCAGCTAGCAATGTCTTGATTTCATTTTCGATTCAAAGGCGCTGCAATTTGTGCATTGATTGATTCGGCGAGCTTGGTTGAAAACTCAATAAAGGTTCAACGCCGTTTGATCGTTTATTGTTACTTACAGCTTGCGAGTAAATTAACAAAGCATTCGATATTTTTCCGTTGCGTCGTAGGCTTTCCATGTTATTTTTATATTTTGACTAAAGAAACGTAATTGTTCTAGAAATTAAGGACACAACAAAAGTCAGAAGTTGTCGGTGGAAACACAAATGTGAATGCTTACCTGCTGAAACTAATAAGAGTCCCTCCGCCAAGACAAAGACTAGCAGGTTCACCACAATGTTACGTTCCGCTCTTTAAAGAGTAATAGTAAGATATATAGATATGTAAAACAATATATATGGTAGACTCACGAATGGAACAAAGGACTAAATGAGAACGAAACAATATCTCAGGTGTTGGGAGATTTATCTCATGAATTTAACGTTTCCAAAATTCTTCAACCACCTGCTTTAAAAACTAAATCAAACATGTGTCACATTGTTTTGCTAGCCTTCAAAATAACTGGCCCACAGAGTGAAGAATAAGCCAAAACAAACCACACAGACTTACATCTCACAGCGATTTCTGTGAATAGCAGTATTTTAGCACTTTGATCAGGGCAAATGTTAGTGGATTAAGCACTATGGTTTTCTTGTCTTCAAGAATATAATATTCAAAGCACCTGAAAATGTCAAAATGCTCTCGTTTCACGTGTACCATAAGAAGATTTCTAAATACTATTATCTGATAGTTACCATTTTGTATTCACCTCACCTCATTTTGTAGCCATGAATTTCAATAATCCAAAAATTTTAAAAGATGTTCGATTCTTGCCTTCCGGTTTTTGAGATGCATTCTACTTCCATTATCTCAACAGCTCTAACGTAGTGAAGTGATAAATATTTATTTCTTTGAGGATCAGTGATCTTTTGGGAGAAATACATAATTTCACCGGCTGGTGTTCTGTTGTGGACAAGCCGGTTTTGAAGAGGTTCGATGCAGGAGATTGCATTTTCTTGCTCACTTGGAAGGAAGGTCACTAAAACCTGGTTTTCCGTGATTGGTACTTTAATTCTTGAAAAGTTCCATGCTATTGTATTAATACTGTTTATTTATAAGATTTTGCCCGACGCTTCGAGACACCACATGTAATTATCCGCTGAACGACATAACAAGAACATTGAAATTCAGTGGTTTGACACTGATTGGTTTCAGCTGTTATTTCAAAGACGTTTCGGCTAGTACTTAAGCGTTCATCAGCTGCACTAGCCGAGCCATTTAGCTACGACGTCCATTAAGTTACAATTAGCATTACAAGAATGACTTGAATAACCAAGGTTACAAGACATGGATAAAACGAATATGCATGCAGGCATTTGAAAACTCTTGATTTATCTCTTAAAATTGTAGACATTATTATGCTTAATGGGAAGTAGATTGTCCGAGAGATGCTAATCATCGACAACAAAAAATCAGTGAACTCTTTATCTCTTAAGGTGGAGAAAAAATAGGTCGATACGCTTTACTCTCAAAATGCCTTTTTGATCCAGGGTTCTGACTGGTACCAGCGAAATAATGGCGTAGTCGCGTTTGACCGCCTTCACTCAGGAAGAGTAGGAACTGTGGAACTTCAGTTAATCAGTTGGGTAATTACAATAATTCTAGATCAACAGTTCTAAACCAGTTTAGTCCCTGCGCGGGTTGTAAACACGTCTGTGATTTTTTTCAGCCAGTACGTCGCTGTGGTTGGTATCTTCGTTACGGGCCAAGGAATTCGAAAATTGCCCGAGTTCATTTTCGTCGAGATTATTTTGTGACTTTTGTACATTTAAAATGTACGGAAATCAAATTCAGACACTAAATGAAAGAAGCAAATACAGAACAGGACCTTTGTAAGTAATGCTAGAAGCATAGTCAGTGCGAAGGAGCGCCAGATTGCATCGACCCAAACATATCGGCTCCCGGAAACTGAATCCTGCAGGTTTGCTGCGCTCGATGGCCCGAAAGATTGACACGGACTTCAGACATGTTCGAAAGGAAAAACCCGTAAGTTTAGAATTGCATTAAGACTACACTTATCCTAAGAATTCGAGCCAGTTACCTGTACCCTGTGCGTTTAGTGACATAATTTTTACTTGTCGAAGGGAACCATATCATGGGTATGCTTGTATACATTGCATCAAGCCTTTTTCTGTTATAATGGAGCATATCCGTATTCTTGATATTGGACTGGAACTAGATTGCAAAGGAGGCTCATGCGGGGGAATATCATTTGCATTTGAAGAGACTCCCCTAATTAGCCTCAGTTGCAAGCTAGTTTCAGTCCAGTGCCGAGAATATGAATATGGTCTATTGTGTGGTGTGCATGCACCTCAGTATAGGTGAAAAACGTATCCTTGATGCGTATTACAATTTTTGGTCGCCTCCGGTCTACCAAAGGGTTAATTGGCACCGTTGGGCCGGTGTTCTTGTCTTCAAAGAAACATTTTGCATTTGGCTCTTCCTCCCCCTGGAGCAACTACCGTAGCATAATTTATTGAAGTAAAATAGGTGTAACCGAGCTAAAACAATCTCCAATGAGAAAATTTTCCTTTTGACACTTAGCTTTACAACAAAGGTCTGGAGACTCGATACGTTATGGTAAGGCTGTCATAGTCTGGAATAAATAAAGGGGATATTGTTTGTTAGGCTGGGATTGGTAGGGAAGTTTTATATCTTACAAGTTCGTTACAAAGCCTAAGCTTATATTTGTTTTAAATGAGGTGAGGTTATTTTCGGGAGAAGTTATGACTTCTTTGACATTTCACATCATTTTTAGAAGAAATAAAGTTAGGGATTCACCCTCTGGCCGGCACGCTCCATTCAGCATTACGATGTGCATGTATTTTCCCGGTAGGCAAAAAACTATATCTCGTTATTATTCACACGTCTGTTTATATTTAGAGTTGGTAAACGGCTTTACACAGCCAAAGGTGGCAGAAAAAAATTTTATTTGTTAGAAAATGTAAAATTAAAAAATAAAACTCTTTCACATGAGAAAGATCAGCAAGCCTTTGATTAGGTGAAGTAGAGGTATACTGACAAATAAGGTAATGCGATTGTGGCTGGTATACCTTGACTATGACTGCAATAGCACCCGAAAGACGGGCCCTTGAAATTACAACAGGATATCTTTTAATTCCTTATTTCAATCAACTTGCCGCTCCTTGACAGTTTTTGAAATTCCTTTAAAACAGCTGAAATTGATCGAAAGATCGTGTTCTTTAAAATTTCATAAAGCTTATAATAAAGCTTATAAATTTCTAATTTATACGCTCAAGATAAGCTGGTGAATGATGATTGATGATGATTAATCTCTACTTGTAGTGCGAAATCAAAAATATAACCCAGCTATCCCTAGCTCGTTGAGTGTGAAATAAAAATCCCACGATTATATTAAAGAACATATCGTAGTTCTGTATCTCTAGAAACGATGCTGATTTCAATTCTCCATGCGTTACATGCTTTCTCTATTAATTAAGTGACCTGTTCATAGGGATCAAGGGCAGATCTTTGCCCTTAATTTACACTAATCTCGCTTTATCTTGATACTTTTTGAACAAATATACAAAATTAAACACAATTATCACATGGCAAGAAAGTATTGAGGCAGATCCGGACGTTCTGATTGGTTCTTTCTTGGATGAGATTTTGCCACACGCAACGTTTCCATAGAAACCGTCATAAGCCGTGTATTTTTTGTTTTTGAAAGCTGACGAATTCAAGGTTGGGGAGCCATATAATAAGCTACTTATTAACCTAGCTTGCTCGAGCCGTATTGCGAAATATTGACCCGTCCTTGGACCAATATCCCCCAGTACGGCCCTCGCACTCGGTTAGTAGGAGGTTAATACAGTTTGTCGTGGAAACAATTTATCTAAGATCTTAGATTTAGGCCAAAAGTAACGAGGTTTTATTTTATGTGTGACGGGATGTTCAACCATTCTTGGCTTTGCTCGCTTTATCATGGATTGTTTTAGATTCGTTAGGAAGCAAATGCGAATTGCCTATTCCCTTTAAGACTTTTCCCCTCCTGAATGCAAGTGAACGTTCATTGTTCAAATCTTCGAAATTTATGGCGTCTTCATCCTTGGATAAGACAGAAGCCATTCCCATCGTGTTGGAGGCAACTGGCAGACGTAGTCCATGTTCTAAATTATTATCAAGTTCAAGACGAGACACTTTTGATATGACAGGGCTCCCTGTTGATCGAAAGTTAGACCGTAACTTTAACATACGATTTAGATCCGGGTTATTTTGCACTGGAAGGTTGACGCCTCTTGCCATATTGTCACTAATTTCTTCCATAACCATATTATGACCCACTGGTTGACGCAGTGGCAAACGCCTTTCATTGGCTTCATCCCGCTCAATGAAGTTGCCTTCCTGGCTTGAAATGTCTTGCTCCTCTTCTTCACCTTCAGTATACATCCGCTGAGTTGGGTTTGCCGTGTGCTCTAACACGGATGACGATATTGGGGTGTCAAATCCGCCAGCTCTTTGCAGAAGTGAACCTCCACGCTGGGATGCTTGTAAGACAGAGTTTTGAAGTTGAGAACTTCTTGATGTTGGCGAGCTGATTGACGTGGCAGACATAGTTGCCATTCTAAGGGGGCTTCCGATAAGCCCGGACCTGTCTATGGGAGAACGACCCCCGAAAAAGGACGAGGCGGGGGAGTTGACTATTGACTGACTGGACATCGGTGCTATGGCACCGTTGTCTAACATTTGTGCATGAATAGGTTGTTCCGACGCCAAAGGTGATCTCATATTACCTTGGAACATGTTCATGGCACCTAATTGCCCCATACCGATACCTTGGCTGGGTTCTGGTAGGACTGGAGAACTCTGAAGACCATTGTTAAGTTGAGAAAGGCTATTTCTTCCTGCGAAGTCAGCAAATCCTTCGTTACCTTCGCTTTCTTCGCGGTTGTTTGCAAGAAGAAACTCTTGCATCATTTCGTTTAAAACTGAATTTCTGTCTGAACTTCCTAAGGCCTGACCTAGAATTTGATGAATAAGGTGCGAGCTGCTTTGAGTCGGCATAGGTCCAAATCCATTGAGTCCTTCGCCATTTAAAGCATCGTTAAGACTCCCGAAATCACCAGGCGTTCTTTGACCATACAACTTTGCCTTCAATGACTTTAACAAAGGAACCATTTTGAGACCGTGGCGATGTTTCCTATGCATATTTAGAAAGGGATTACCATCCCAGTTGTCAGACACGCCTCTACCGTTGAACTGCGACTCTGTAGGATCTTCCAAGTTATCCATGAAAGACATGCGATTGTTGAATCCGCGATTAAGCTTGTTAATTAGCACCTTTCTTAACCATGGTATCATTTTGGTTGGCCATATCATTGCCTTCTTGGAATGGTGCATGTCTTTGCAGGCCTCGCTCTTTCTTGAAATATTGAAAAGCTCGCATAACATTTGACGAATGACAGCTTTTTGTTTCTTTTCATCTTTGTTAGTTTTCTTGTGTCGAGTTTTATTGATTTCTGTGTGTGTCGTGTTGCTACTTACAGTTTCATTTAGAGCTTGCTTAGAGATTGGCGAATGCTTTGTCTGATCCTTTTGCTTTGTTTCTTTCTGTGTTTCAAAGTTTTTAATTTTGGAGATTAGTTTAACACCCTTCGGATCTTCGTCTTTCTCGGCTGTAGCATTTATCACACGTGACTCATGTTTGTCTGTCTCCTTATCGACTTTTTTGGTGTAGTTTTCCATTGTAGACAGACTGCTGTTGTTTTCCTGGAAAAATCGAGTCAATTTGTTTGCTCTTACGATTTTCTCTTCGTGATTCCGAAGCCCTATAAACAAATAAATTATATATCGGTTTACAATGAGCAGTTATATTTCCTTTATCTAGGAGTATCGACCAACGTTCATTTGTTTTCGAGACAAAATAGCTAGATGTACACTGTAGAATTCTTACCATTGCAAAGCAGTCCATGTAAGGAAATCAAAACAGCTGTTGTTAACATAAACTTCATTCTAACTGTTTCCTGCAAAAATAAAAGCGAAAGAGAAAATCAGTAATCAATTAGCTACTCGACAGACGATGGTCTTCACCCGCAGTCAACTGCAGTTACCGTGTAATATATCAATAGTGGCTGAGTAAGCGGTATTTAGGAAGGTTGTCGTTTGTCGTATTTTGAAGATCAGTTGGCTACTTTACAGCGGAAAAATCGAAACGCGCACGAGGTTATCAAAATCGTAAACCTTCAAATTTTAATAGAACCTTAAAACCCTACTTAAATTAAGGATAATAAACTAAATCTAAACTTATCATATCTGGAAAATTAGCTTCTTGTATTAGCAAATTCAGTTAAAGAGAGAAGTTGAGATGCTCTGATCAGATAAGAATAACTTAATTACTAATAAATAAAAATAGGTAACATTTGTCCATCATTACCATCGTGATACAAGGAAGTATCTTTCTTACCTTTAATATCAGTGGAACGACAAGTCATTCGTGCTACTACATGTTACAAATTATTGCTCCAACAGCAGGCCATTTAAAGAAAATTCAATGGGCATCGAAAACCATTTTGAAGCCATGATTATTATCAGAACGTCTGTGGTCGTAATATGATGATGGTATTTGCTGTCAACTCAAATGATGTAAGAGGCACACCATTAGTTATGCATGGGTTAGTTGGTTTCTTCGCTTGCCATTGGTGTTTTGAGGTTTTTATATAGGTTAGAAAACGCGTACTTTATCTTTGTTTGTTTATGTGTGAAATTTCTTTTTTATGCAATGTATATCGAGAACATTCAAAATCAGAAAAGCAGAACGCGCAGGTAGGCAAATTTCTTTTAAATTGACAACCAATTCAAGAATAAATCACTTTAATCTGAATAGCGAAAGGACAAAATCTGAAACTCACGCCACATTCTAACTTAGCCCGCATTGGCTCATTCACGACAAAAGGGAGGTACGTTTTTAAATTAAATGTGGAAAGGTCCGTGAAATGTTGACTTAGTTGGTATCTACTCGACCACCAATACACAGCAAAGACAGGCCTGATGGTTCATTAAGCAACCTGTTACCTTTTGAAATTTAAAAAGACGCCATTTCGTAAAATAAGATAATTTGTTCTGGAATTAGATGTTAAAATTCTATTTGAAATAGATACACGGTATCTTGGGCTATCTGATTTTATTAGGAAATAAGAGAACAAAAACGAAATATCACGAGCAAGCCGTTCTAGTCTTGTGATGTCAAGAAATTTCCCGGTCACGAATTAGATAATAAAAGAAACGAATCCTGCGTTTTCACTGGAACCAGAATATCGTCCTCGGATTGTAAATTAAAGGTTTTTTTAGTCCATCAGACCGTTAGTGATAGTTGTCATGGGAACCAATGTGAGAATAATAGTGGGCGTTCCCCGAATGTCTGCAGTAATAATCTCCTTCACATGATCTTAACTGCAAATTTCAGAGATAAATGAGGAGAAATTCCTAAACAGAGTTTGCATTTCCAAAATATAGCGAGGCAAAGTAGGTCATTGTGCAGTTAGGGTACCAGAATAGTGGGTGCTCTAGGCCTCTGGCCCGCCAGAGAAATGCCTCTAAAAATTAATGCTTATTCTCCTCATTCCTCTCTTGACTGGGTGTTTGAATTTGGAAAGTCTCTGCCACTTCTTCAAAGTGCCTTTTGTAACTGCACACTTGATTATCACATACATGTATTCCTCTTATTCAGAAACCAGGGGCGCCGACCTCCTCAATGTGTTCCATATTACATTGTTCTATATGCTCGAGACTCTACCTATCAAGTTTTTTTTCAAGTACAGTTCCTTAACAAACGTTGCCATTTGGAAAGTGGACATTCCTTCCCAAAACGATCCTTGGAAGGGAATATTTGGGGAAAGGTTCAAAGAAATCGTTTTGTTTATGAGGAATCACCTGAAAAAATGTTAACTTGAAGCCATTTTTAAAAGTTGCTTTCATTATTGGGACTCGATATATTTTTGGAGTGGCCTAAATATGCTCAATCTAACAAGTAAACTGCAGCAATCTTTGACGATTTAAGATGATAATGTATTACCCCGGACGGGGGCCACAAAATATCGGTATTTATTTGAGGGAAACAATTAAGAATTATTAAGATCCTGCGTTGGATACGAAGAGATAAATGAAAAACGAGATGCCGAGGGCCGCTAAGTTTGTGATAATCATCCCGACCACGTGTCCAACAAGGGTGTTTAGAATAATTATTTTAATCGACAAGACAACGTGGAAAGTTTGGTAAACAAAGTGATTTTGTGGTGCGTTATTCACTTTTGAGCTTAATCTCAGGAATATAAGCAAGATGAAAATTTTCTTCCAAATTAACCTTCCACAACCTCCTGAAAAGTCGTCTATATTCGGGGAAATTGTGACGAACGCCAAAGGGTAAGGAGAAGATCCGAAATAACAGCCTTGCTGAAGATTTTACGCCATGGGCAAGTCGGTAGATTAAGGAGTAGGTTCGGAGTTAATTGTGAAAATGTGTGACTTTCCGGGAACGCATCACCCATCATTTCCTTATTTCTGAGGTATTATCTCCACCAAATCTCTTGTTCTTTAATTCAAGCGATTTTCCGACGGAACTTTCCTTAACCTCCAAAAGAACTAAGCGACACTTACCGCGCTCATTTTTCCAGGTATGATGTCTGGTAACTGAGAATCAGTTCAGAAGGCTAGAAATGCATTGTCTTGATAGACAACACAACTCGTTCACGATGATGTACATAGTCGCTTCCGATAGCTTTAAATGGCCTCCGTTTTTCTTACACTGGGTAGTTTTATTTAAGAGAGAAAACGCCAGAAACGTTCAGTCTCTAAATAAAGGATACAAAGCATAAAAATATCTTCAATGTACATCTTCATTAACTCTACTAATATAAATATTGATTTAAAAATATCAAAGGCTTGTTCAAATGTTGATGAAATAAATATGTAAATCTGTTCCCTGTATTTTCATTAGATTAAAGAGGCTGGTAAGGATTTACAGCCTTGGTCTATGATGGGTTGATGTTAGCTGAACGGCCAACTAAATATTCGAAGGTTAAGCGCGTCTCTGAAATCCTTCCATTTAATTGTTTTAATTTTAAAAGTATGAAAAATCTCCTGTTTAAACGTACATGCTAATGAATATTCAGTAGTAAAAAGGATTGCTATGGTAACCTGTTGATCGTGTCTTTTTGTGCTGTCAATCGTTACCAGCCACCTTAACTTGACTATAGATGAAGCCGGCAGTTAAACATTAAGTGTATTTTAAAAAAACATTTTAAACTGCTCCTGACATAAAGTGCAAAGTTTCCCTAATACTTTGAATATGTCCTTTTATGATGATGATGATGATGATGATGATGATGATGATGATGATGACGTTTGTGATGTGGCCTGTGACGGATTGTATGTCTTTGCGACAAACGTTTATTATAGAACCTGTTCTTGGCATGCCAATGCTTTTTCTTCGAATTTGAAACTTCCTCGTCTACAGGATGGACTGTCTCGGAAAGTTCATGAATTGTTTTCAGCAGCTTTTTGACCTTTTCCTGAAGCACCCATGACCTCTTCATTGATGGTACCGAGTGCTTTTTGGAATAGGTGTTGTCTGACTTCATTAACTTCAGCATAGCTTTGATGGCAACTTCGACACTTTTCCTTGCCAGTGGATCCTTCACTTTGTTGAAAACCGCTCCAAGAACTCTAGAAGCTTCGAGGTAGTTTGTACTATCAGTTTCACCAGTGCTTGTTGTTGTATCTTTTGGATTAGCTTCCATTGCTGTACTGGTGACTGGTAGTTTTGCCGATGTTGAGTCAGTCACATCCATTCCAGCATTGCTGACTTCCTTTTCCAGATTTGTGTTAAGAACTCGATCACTACCTTTAACATTTCCAGGGATTTCTTGGTTTAACAGAGATGAAATAGAAAACGTAGGTAACGCTGATACTGTAGCTTTGTCGGTGTGTACTTCGAACATTCCTTCAGAAGAAGAGGTTATTTTTGGTACATCTATGGTCGGATGATAGTCCGAAATGCTCGGAATAGTTGCACTCTTTCCTAGTACACCCACTGGATCTATTTTCACACGATGAAACGCAGAGGCAGAGCCCGTTTGAACGAGCCTCAAATCGTCATTATTGAGTGTCTTCGTTGTTTTTTGGGAAATTTCCAGCGGACTGTTTCCGGGATCGGCGTTGAGCCCTTCAATATTGACTCTGCTGTTTTCCTTGGTTGAGGTCGACTTCGGATCGGTTCTGCCGTTTTCAATACCTTTTATTATGTTCTCGATGTTCTTTGTGTCGACATCCAGTAAAGAACTGCCTTCTTTATCACTTTTTTTCGGGGAGTCGACGAGCGATTCCTGAGCCCCTTTCGGGTCAGAAAACGTCAGTGGAAAGGAAAGATTAGTGTCAAAAGGTTCAGATATTTTGGCCTCTTTTTCACCGTATTTTCCAGAATGGCTTTTGTTGTTTGAAGCGGAACTGCTACGTTCATTCAAAGTGCTTTCAATTTTTCCTATGGTAGATGAGTCCAATTTTAGTGTTTTTCGTTGAGTGCTATTCATTTTGTCCATTTCGTATATGTCTTTTAACTTGTCAACCAATAACGTTAACAGTAGCTTTGTAACAACGTCCGATTTATTATTTTTCTTTTTTCGCTTACTCTTAGTGTGATGTCTTGATCGAAGAAAGGATAAATCTTTCAGGTTGTCGAAATCATTGATAGGCAGATCATTAAAATCCATATTTTCATTTGGTGGGAGGGATAGGCCCATACCTAGGTTTCCTGGCTGCGAGTGTGTCAACTTTTCTTCAAGTAGGGGATTATTAAATGCACTTAATCCAGAATTTCCAAACATTTGTGTTGACATTGTGTTCTCTTCCACTGGAGTGTTGACGCTGCTTAAGCCACCCATGGATGCCAAACTTTTGAGATTGCCAAACATCAGGTCTGATAGAACATCCTTTGTTAGTCCATTGGGTCCTGTTAAAGGGTTTCTTGCAACATTTTTGACATAATTCGGAACAGCTTCCAGTGGTCTCCCTAGGCCACTCTGGGCTGTTTCTCTGCTGATTTGTGGGACATAGTTGGAAAGCGGTATCTGTGGTCCTTTAGTTGTCTCCTGAATTGATGGCGACTGGGGCAATCCACGAAGCTGTTGGCTAAGCCTGTTCAACTGGTCAATTTGATTCTCAACCTGTTGAGCAGTTACCTCAGTACTTGATCCTGGGAGCCCACTATAGGCGAGCACTGATGGATTGTTGTCCGATATTGTGCCTGATAAAGGCATCTGCCGGATCCTCGGAGGAAGAATAAATTGTCGTGCAACCTCTGTTGTAGAATTACCATTTTGATCTAGGATAACGACATAATAGGTGGTTATTGGAAAAATGTATGAAAGAATAAATGCCAAATCTTTGAGCTCGATTTAAAAATGTGGTTTCCTTTGAGCCAATAAGTTTTAAAAAACTTTGCACGATGTTGACATTCAACGTAGAATTCAAGATTGATTCCGGACGGCACTAAAAACTGAATAATACCTCATCTGATAATTTCCACGTAACAGTCATGCTACACATTGCAGAATAGTTAGTTATTTTCGAAAACCGATGACTTCCCTATTCCAAAAAAACAAATTAACGCCAGTTTTTATTCAACAGATGGGTGAATTTTAACGTACCTGTTGTCATGGATGTTCCAGCAGCAATGTATAGTACCACGCTCAGAAGAAATATAATTTTGTTTTCTGTCATCGTTCAGTTAAGTAGCATGGTAGCTTTCGTCAACTATTAGAAAACATAGCAAGAAACAAGAAGATATTGAGCCAGTCTGGGTGTAATCAAGCACGAAACATATGAAGATGAACAACTCCTGAAAAGAAGCAAAATGGCTTCCTGTGCCTGTAGTTTTTTTGACACAAGATTTTTGACTCTTTTTCTTCACTGTCTCCTGTTGAACTATTTTAGCTAACTTAATTTGTAACAGGTATTTTTTAAGAACTCTCTTCAAAGGTCATTTTTCAAGAGCGATTTTTAAGCAAACAGGTAGAATATAGAGTTTACATCAGTGCCGCTGAGGCCAAGTGATCACAAACCTACTAAACCGAATCGAGTCAGAACTTCAATATTGGTCCTCATCCCACAGCCGAAATCTTCAAATCAGGTCCACTTCTATGTGTGCTCTTTTTCTACTGTTAGTATTTGATTTTACATAATCTAAAATTTTTCCTTAGTATCGAATAATAAATAAATGCACTTCTTTGGGATAAGGTGAATGGCTGTTGTGAAGAATCATAACATGGAGCTTTTTCTTACCTTGCCCAGTAATTAAGCTTTAACAGAAGTTTAAAGTGAAAATACAATTATTTCTCTTTCAATAGAACACTGGTCGGCCATATAACCAGCACAAATCTAGGAAACATTGGGTTCCTTGTTCTTGGAGATGTTGATGGAATGACGTCATACTCTATTTGCAGAGATTTTCTTCTTTGGCTTGGCAATGAATAATTAACTACTAAAACGTGTCTGTCGCCCAGGTCCAACAATGAAAACTACCATACCATTTGACGTTTTTAACAGAACTTAATACGCTTCTTGATTGTTCACTCAAGTCATGTGAGTGCTTTGCAAACCTCACCAACAATAAGGTACCCGCAAAACACAACGGATTTGACGGTATATTTGGTTAGCTTGCGCCTTGGCGCGAGAATCGTTGGGTTCTTAATTCTTTCACCGACTAATTGAAAAAAAAAATGATACAAGGTAGTCACTCAGCAATCACTTATAAATACAAGTGAAACAACAATGGAGCACATACGCTCTGATTTGATATGAATCCCTGTCTGATGGTGCAAACATCTCTGGAGGAAAAGGGCATACTTGATCAAACCAGGAGAACGTCTTGCTTTAGAGAATCAGGTAATTCATGATGGATAACGACTGTGTAATGAAGTTATCGAACACTGTCTTTTTTTCGCATGCATCGTTCTAAATTGGACGTTTACAAGTGCTATCGCTGATGTCTCTGACATGTGTTTTTGTCACTTTACTTGCCAATCATTTGAAACTAGTTACTAGTCTGAAGAAAGAGGTATTGAAGGGACACAGTATCAAGGTGATCAGGAACTACTTCAACTTTATCCTTACAGTATCTGAAGGACTTCTTAATTACCCCACAATGCACCTCTAATTTCTGGATGAAAATAGAGAATAAAATGCGCATAGAGAAGTCTCAAGATCTGAAAAGTAAACACAAATCTGGACAAGTTTCAGTATGGTATTTCCAAGTAAGGAGTGATTCCGCTCTGATAAATTTGAATTTCTGCCTGTTTACCGACACTGTTGTGATTTATTTTTAAAACTAATGCATTTTGTCGTCTCATCAATATCTCATGTCAGTTTATTTTAAATAAACTTTGTGGACTTCTCCATAAAGGATTAGAAAACAGTCCTAAGAAAATACGCGCGCTGATTGGTTAAAAATCGTGTTTCGATAACTCGATTGAAACACAGAACTAGCACGAGCTGTTAAAGTAATGATGGTGCGAGCAAAGAGAATTTTGATGATCAAAGTAAACAAGCTGTTTTTCCTCAGTTGTTTTCGTCTCGGTGTTTTCTAAAAGAAATAGAAAACATGTTCTCCGTGTTTCTATCGAGTTCTAGAAACACGAAAGGAAGTTTGGGAGAACTCGAAAAAGCTGTGGAAACAGCATTTCTCGTTCTCCCAAACTTCCTTTCGTGTTTCTATAACTCGATAGAAACACGGTACATGCTTTCTATTTCTTAAATGTAGTTTAATTGTCACTGACTAAACTAGAGGTATACAACTGATATTTGTGATGTTTTAATTTCGGTTATTTCGGTTAATTCTTGAGGAAAAGAAAAAGTTGTGTATTTTAACTTCACTTTATGAATGGCATTCGAAAGATCAAGATAAAACGACTGCTCAAATGGATATCATGAGAACGTCAGTAAATGGCAGCTTAAAAATGCATTTGGCTGAGATCGTCTCCTTGTCCCTTCTCTATCCTCTCTAAGATTGAAATTATAAGAATAATTATGACGCTTTTGCTATTAGTGTTCACTTCAAAGTAGTTTAACAGCGCAGGTCCAATTTTCATGAAGTTTGTTTATTATGGATTACTCAATAAACATAAAAAAGTTAAATATAAGGTAATGGAGACGATTTGGGGAATTTGGTCTTCATACGATCGATGTCTCCCTTTGCACATTTTTCTGACCTCTTACACAAATCGTAAGGAAACTAACACGCTTCTACAGTGTAGCATTCGAACAGTTTCGAAGAGTCCATATATATTGTTTACGAGTAAATTTGTTTAAAAAATGTTTGTTTGTAGTGATCAGTGCGCTTAGCTACACCTAGCTAGTTCACAGACTTGACACTTAAACTGAAAGAAGCAAACATTTTCAAGGTGTTTATAATTCATCTTTACTCCTGTATTTTATATTAAAAATATTAAATAAAGTTCCAGATCTGCCTTTTTGGCTTTTTAAGTATCTGTTAGAGACCTGAATCAAGTCTTGTTTTAATTCATGAAATTAAAACAGGAAACATTGCAAAATTGACATATCAACTACTATTCACCAGCAAGTCCCTGGTTTGGTCCACCTTACTGAATGTTCAGTTACAAACGTACGGTCTTCTTTTAATCTTCTACTTCTAATTTTGAAGTTGAATGAGATCTTTTTCCAGATACTGAATCATTAGGAATTGATGGTATAATGTCTTGCTTAATTCCCTGACTTGGGTCAATGTGTATTCTTACGTCAGGAATAGCTTGATGGGTTTTATTTGCCTGTTTGTTTGATGTGGAGAATGTCGTCTTGGCCTTCTGGTCAAATGACTTGTGTTTTGTTCGCGCTTTCTGCTTGTGGGAAATGGTTTCTCCTCTCCTGGAAAAAAATGAGCCTCCTCCCCACGTTCGTCCCCTCATTCGACCCATTCCATTCATAATCATACCCATGCCATTCGTCATACCATGCATTCCATTCATACCTCCCATTCCATTCATACCTCTCATTCCACTCATTGGCTTAAGTCCATTTTCGCTTTCCATAAGGTTGATGACTCCATTGTTGTTAGGTCCACCGAATGATAATCCAGGTACGTTAGTCATTCCACCACCAAAATCAGAGTAGCCCTTATTCTCCGTTCCTCCTGCTCCTTCTCCTCCTCCTCCTCCTCCTCCTCCTCCTCCTCCCATAATCTGGGAGAGTCCACCAAACATTAATCGCTCAAACATTCCAGGTCTCGTCGCTTGTTCACCATTACTTCCCTTCGAATTCTGGTTCATTGGTATTACTATAGGTTTAATTTCATTCCCAGCCATGTCATTCTGCATGTCATTTGGCTTATTGCTCTCCAAATCATCTTGCACGTTGTTTTGCATATCAGGTTGCATCTCATCCTGCATGTCGCTCATGGGTGATGTCGGGTTGATTATGCCATTTGATGATTGCTGTACTATTTGCGTTTGGAGTGGAGTAATCCTCCGACCGTTCACTCTGATGTCATTGGTTAACTGATTCATGATGGACATCAGCTTCTGTTGTGATAAGCCTCCTGCTCCGTCAACATAAGAAGCTACGTCTTGCTGATTGTTACTCCAGGGAATTCTTCCTAGACTATCGTCTAGCTTATTCTTTATCAGAGAACTGCTCGCCTCGTTGTATGCCAATTGCTTACGAGATGGAGTTTTCTCGTCGAGAGGTTCCTGCTTTATTCCGAAGATTCTGTGTTTGCCTCTGGACACAACTTTTCCATGTGACTTCGGGTTGATTCTCTTTCTTTGGGTATGACGAGCAGTTTCTAAAAGTGAGAACGTTGATTCGTTTGTAAGCTGCTATGACTGAAGCAAGAAATGCATTAAATAAAAATCAGATCAACCTGAAATGTATGCAACCGAATAATGCGACCTTTGGGCCCGTACGCATACAAATAGGCAAATGTCAGTGTTAATTTTGCGAAAAAATCTGTGCCCACCGTGATTTTTTTCCTACCAAATTTTGTCGAACCTTACCAAACTTAAAGGGCGCCGGCCTCCTGCTTCGAAGCAGGAAAAAGTTTTGCCAGCTGAGAAAACTGTCAGATTTTTAAATTTACACGCCGTGATGTGAAGGAAAACGTCAATAAAGTAAATTTGATCTCGCTTTGAACTCTCTCGTTATGTGATTGACACTCTGTGGTCAATAAAATTTTAATGTTTTTGAGTGCACCCACGTTTACCAAATTGAAAATATGACAATTTTTGCTAAGAGCTTTGGCAGGGCCATATGGCAGAGCCAAACAAATTTTGTTAGCCTAGAGCGTACGGGCCCTTTGTTTCCATGTTTTAGTCCGTTATTTTGTCAAGAATATCAAGATCTGAGATCTTGATATTCACCTCCGAAAATGATACTTAAACTGTTCATTATACTTCGCCTAAGGCTCAGTAAAACACTGCGACTCCCTCTCGACAAGTATGCACCATTGTTATACAGCTGGAGTTTATGAGTTTATTTGAATCTAACGCGCGCTCTTATTTGTTGATTATGGTCACGTGGCAATGGTTTAATCTAAATGTCGCCCGCTCTCCCGCTTGCTAGAAGTTACTTTGACAGGGGGGTAATTCCTCTTGCTTTATTACTATTTAAATCCAGCTACATAATAGAAAACTTAACTTCTGTTCCCAAGCGAAAAAAGATAGTTTTGTTTTCCTTCGAACATCGATATTTCCAGAGAAGAAGCGAATAACTGACGTGAATAACTGTTAAATACAGCAGAGCTCTGATGACTCGGTATCGTAAAATCAAAACCAACGTTATCACATCACACCAATAATCACAAGATTTATTCTTTATCAGTAGGTAGCGAGCCGTTGGGAAACGTGAAAGAAGCGTATTTGCGTGAGTGATTATTGGCTATAGTTTGCTCCTTAGTTGTTGAATAGCAGCATTATAATACGTTGTCCGTGTTATGTATGAACCAGTTACAAAGATCACAGTTAAACAAAAGCGTCTCTGTACTGAACAAAAATGTCGATTATACTGTAATATGTTTTTCATGAGCTTAAAAAGCGCTTAAACTAAGAACGCGTTTAATGTTTTGTATAGAAAGAGCGACAGTATATGATAAATTGACACGGTTGTTCATAAAAAGACTTTTTTCATGGTACTTATTACTGCTCTCATGATCATGTGTAAAGCCAGCAAGATATCAAAATATTTTTTTCCTCTGTACTTATTTCTAAAATGGACCGAACATTATTCACAGGCAGATCATATGGTTGATGGAGTGTAATATTAACCTGCTGTTTGAGACAAGGAGAGTATTATCGCCAGAGCGACAATGAAGGTACTTGCATTCATCACAAGATAAAGGAGGACACTCTGAAAGACAAAGACAAAAAGGAAGTAAAAATGGAACACCATCAAAATAGGATATCTTTGAATTAAAACACTGTGTATTACTTAAGTATCAGTCTAAAACGAATCAGTGTATTTCCGTCAGATATTTTCGTCTTTTCCTAGAATAGTTCATTTTGATTCTTTAGAAGACCCAGAACTAGGGAAAATAATTCATTATCTTTTGAATTGAAGGCCAAAATTCTCGTTAGCCGGCCGTCTAAGGTTACTCAATAATAATTTGATTTCTAGTTTCAAGCGGCGTTACTTCAGAAACCCCGTGAGGGAATCTACAATGTAAACGTCAAAGAACACAATCGAAAACAATAGAATTAGTCGGTTAAATTAAGAATAAGTTGTCTAGTATCAATTTCACGGCTTTTAACAAAACACTTTCAGGGGAACAAGGAAACGTTTTTCCCACCTTACAAAATGGTCTTCCCATCAAATATTATTTTACCATGGCTAAGAACAATAGAATAAATAAACAGTGGACGAGTCATCCTTATTCGTGAGACTTACCTGCAGTTCAAGTCGTTATCACTTTCAAGGAACCCTTGCAACGAGTTGTTCTGTAAAGCGAGTTAATCACATCAGAATTTGGTAGAAACTTTTTAGGTAAAGTCTTATTTTTCCTGTCTTGTTCTTCACTTTTCCGACTAGATCAGGCCATTTATAATTTATCACCGAGAAAATGTCAAGTGGCCAGTTGCCTAATTTCAACTATCTGAAGAACCTTTTGCTGGTGCGTGGTTCTATCTGACACGACCTCTATGCAAGCAAAATCAAGGTTAAAACTAACCTGGATGTGGGTGAAATTTCCGTGCTATTCCCAGTCTTTCCCTTCTCCTTGTTCTAGAGGTGTTGTTATAGGGCTGTTTGATTTGTTTTACCTTTGTAATAAGTTTTCTTTCAAAGATCCCTTTGTGACTGATTGCAATGCTTCTTTCAAGCGATATGAAAAAATAAATCAAAATATGTTTTTCCTACCACAAAATTAGCGAAATGAATATGTTAAACATCTGAACACATTTTAAACATCCTTCTATCCCACGCCTGCTACACAGGCTAACGAAGATCAATTAAATAGTACATCAACAATTATTTCTCACCTTCCGATATAAATAGAGTCTCTTCAAAGCTGTTTTACTTTCATTTGCTATCATGGGCAAGAAAAGAGTTGATTACTAACCTTCCGGCCATTTTTAATAATATTCTTCAAGTTTTAAACAGCTTCTCACTTCGCCACCTTCTCCCTTCAGTACGCAGGAGTGACAGGAGATCATCTGAAGGGCCTTTTGGTTATTCAACCATTATTCAACCCCGGCATTGTCTCGGCCTCGTGGCCTAATGGATAAGGCGTCTGACTTCGGATCAGAAGATTCCAAGTTCGAGTCCTAGCGGGGTCTTCGTGTTTTTTAAAACTATAGAAGGGATCCTGTTGAAAAAAAAACTACATTTTTTTTTTTTTGACAACACTAATAGCAATATATGATCAAAAGTGAAGGAGATATAGATAAATTTTTTAACTTCTTCCAAGGTTCGAGTCCTGGTTGGGTCGTCTTTTTTTTTTTTTTCTCATACTGTAAAAGAGCTCGTACGTACTGAAAAAAAAAACTATTTCTTTCACCTAATAACAATGTACGATCGAAAAGTGAAGAAGATTG